>NC_090399.1:15695336-16038336 GCF_036365525.1 Heterodontus francisci
TCATGCCTTATGTGCATTCTCATAGTATAGCAGACATAACCAGAGTCATAGTAGTATGCAGCTAAAAATTGATCAGTTACTTTGCCATTTCAGTCCATATTTACAGGAGTGAGATTTAAACCCATGACGTTCTGATTCTAAGGGGAGGTGAAAGTGTTATCCACTGAGCCACAGCTGGCACTGTGAGACATGTGATAGCAGACTGGCTACTTATTTACAACGTGTCCAATTGAAGTCAATTGGAAGAAAACCAGGGTGGGGTGTAAAAATGGTGAAATTGACTTTCTAGAATGGGTGCGACTGGTCCACAGAGCCAGTTTCACACACCGCCAGGCAGGAACCCACAGAATTGGACGAATTGCCAATGTTACACCCACCCATTATTACTCTCTGATTAATACCAGCATTGCACCCAACCCTGTCAGCTTCCCAATGGGCGGGCTAGGTTAAAATTGCCCCCAGTTGGACTGAGTATTGGGTGGGGTGTATAATGAGTGGCTGACTCGGTAACATTGCACTACCACACAAGGTGCATTTTTACCCTGCCCAGCAGCGCGGTTGCTAATGCTTTAAAGACTTTCAAACCAGTGGCTTGGTAGATATGCCACTTTCACCTGTAAGCCAGAAGGTTGTGGGTTCAAATTCCACTCCAGAGGACTTGAGTACAAAATTCTAGGCTGACACTCCCAGTGCAGTACTTGAGGAAGTGCTGCACTGCCGGAGGTGCAGTCTTTGTGGTAGAAGTTAAACCAAGGCCCTGTTAATTGGATGTAAGAGATGCACTGACGCTGTTTCAAAGAAGAGGAGGGGTTTTATCCTCAGCGTCCTGGCCAGTATTTATTCCTCAACCAACATCACAAAAAAAACCCCGATCTACTGTTTATTATCGCATTGATCCTTGTGGACCCTTGCTCTGGACAAATCGGCTGCTGCATTTAATACATTACAACTCTTCAAAAAAATACTTTATTGGCTTGTGAAAGGCGTTATATAAATACATTTCTTTCTTACTTTTGCTGTGTATTGCCCATGAGCAATTTTAACATATTCTAAATTAGGATTTAACATCCACGCGAAGTATGAAATAAAAAGTACCTGCTTCCGGGAGCACTGTTAATTTGATTTGACCTGTAGCTGACCCTGAATCGCCTCTGACCTTTACGCGGTAGGTCCCGGTGTCATTTAGCTGAAGATTTTGAAGGAGCAGAGAAGCATTTTCAGGGAAAAAAGTGGTGCGGTGGCTGTAGGACTTCCAGGTAAAAAACTGTCTGCTGCAATTACCGGAGGAATTTAGGGAGCTCCATATCAGGAATGGAGTCGGGAAGGCTTGGAAACTCCAGGAGATCTTTATGTAATGCTGATACCGAACGTCATAGGAGACGGGGAGAAGAACAGACCCATTTTCGATTCCAGTCACTCGGTTCTTCTGCACAAGCAATTCAGCTGAGCTCACACAACCTGCCCACAACTGAAAGAAACTACTTTAAACCCACAGTTTCTACATCACATGTTCAATACAGTATAGCATCAGCAATTGAGTGCCAAAAAATGAAATATGGTGAGGAGTGAGATAATGTTGGCAAGTTATCCTACCATCTACAAGATGCATTGCAGCAACTTGCCAAGGCCCCTTCGCCAGCACCTGCCAAACCCGCGACCTCTACCACCCAGAAGGACAAGGGCAGCAAATGGCATGGGAACACCACCACCTGCAAGTTCCCCTCTGAGCCTCACACCATCCCGACTTGGGCATATATCGGCTGTTCCTTCACTGTGGCTGGGTCAAACTCCCTAACAGCACTGTGGGTATACCTACCCCACATGGACTGCAGCGGTTCAAGAAGGCGGCTCACCACCACCTTCTCAAGGGCAATTAGGGATGGGCAATAAATGCTGGCCTGGCCAGCGACGCCCACATCCCATGAACATAAGAACATATGAAATAGGAGCAGGAGAAGGCCATTTAGCCCCTCGCGCCTGATCCACCATTCAATAAGATCATGGCTGATCTGATTGCGGCCTTAACTCCACTTTTCTGCCACCCCATAACCCTCGACTCCCTTGTCAATCAAACGTCTGTCTAACTATTAATCACACTGTTACGACCCAGTGAGAAAGGTGGCTCGGGGTCCCTCTCAGCCTTGACCCGGTGTTACCGTGACACCGTTTAATTTTAAACACACCGTGTTTTTAGCTCCCCTTCTTGGTGAATCCTTGTTCACTGCTTTCCAATTATAAGGCAAATAAACCAGCACAAACAGGTTTTCTTAAGTTTAAAGAAAAAAAGTTGAAATTTATTAAACTTAAACTTAAACTCTAATTCGGTTGACGCCTACGGATATACAATGCGCCCACGCTAGCATGCATACACGATACGCACATGCAAGTAGAGACAGAAAAGAGCAGAAGAAAAATAAGGTGGAAAGGTTTGAGGCAATATCTGAAGAGGTTTTGTTATGGTTCTTCGAGCTCACTGTGGAGCCCTTGATTGTAGGTAGATCTTGCTTTTCGTTGGGGCCCAGTATTCTTCTTAAACCTTGTTTGCTGTAGGAGACTTTTTTCTCTTGGGGTTCGTATGTCTTCAGTGAATTCAGAGGCTTGTGAGAAAGAGATGGGGGCAGACAGGAGAGATCTTCTCAGTTCAGGAGCAAACAGACTTTCTGAGTTCAAATTGTTTGTACAATTCAGAAAGCCCAGGTTGCCAACAGGTTAGTCATGTGACTAACTGGTCTAAACATGTCTTGGAGAGTATCACCTTAGCAGTCTCTGGAATGCTCCTCTTACACACAATGCCTGGTGATCAAGATCCATTGTGGGTTGAATATGTCAGGGATTGGTCCTTTGTCCTTCCAATCACCATCTGTTAATATGCAAATGTATTTTCCAGCTATGGCTGATCTGTTTAACAAGTCCTTTCTTCATTCCAGTAACAATTTAAAATCAATGTTCATGACAAAATTAATGTGCCTCATTCTTGGCAGATGGGGGCCTAGCATGACAATAGACTTTGCTGGATAACAGTGCATTAGAATATTAGTAGAACAGGAGAGTGAAACAAACTCCAATAAATTAATAAATGTCACTCGTATTGCGCCTATGAACTTGTATCACTATATGTCACTCACAGTTTGAATACTTACGCGCTGGGTAGTGAGAGAAGGGGGAAGGTGAACAGCTAGCAGTCGTGGTCCACATCGGAACCAACAGCATAGGTAGAAAGAAGGATATAGTCCTGCAGTCAGAATTTAGGGAGCCTGGTAAAAAATTATCAAGCAGGACCTCAAAAGTAATAATCTCTGGATTACTCCCGGTGCTACACGCAATTCAGTATAGAAATAAAAGGATAATGCAGATGAATGCGTGGCTGGAAAGATGGTGCAGGAGGGAGGGCTTTAAATTCTTGGGACATTGGGACCGGCTCTGGGGGAGATGGGACTTGTACAGGCTGGACGAGTTGCACTTGAACAGAACCAGGACTGAGTTCCTTGTGGGACGTTTTGCTAGTGATGTTGGGGAGGGTTTAAACTAGTTTGGCAGGGGGATGGGGACCTGAGGGTAGACTCAGCTGGGACAAAATCAGGAATGAAAATGGAAGGCAGAAAATTAATGGATGAGTCTGGAAGACAGAGGAAACAAATGTTAGAGAATTTTTAAAAAAGAGTTTGACAGTGCTCAAGGTTATCTATTTCAATGCAAGGAGTATAGCAAATAAAGCAGATGAGCTGAGGGCACAGATAGACATGTGACAGTATAATATCATAGCTATTACAGAAACATGGCTTAAGAAGGGACAGGAATGGCAGCTCAACGTTCCTGATTACAGGGTTTTCAGTTGCGATAGGGAGGGGAATAAGAAAGAAGGGGTAGTGGCAATTTTGGTCAAAGAAACTATTACAGCTGTGAGGAGGGATGATATGTTGGAAGGTTCATCAAATGAGGCCATATGGATTGAGCTAAGGAACAAAAAAGGGGCAGTCACACTGCAGGGAGTGTACTATAGACCCCCAAACAGTCAGAGGGAGATAGAAGAGCAGATATGTAGGCAAATCTCTGAGAAGTGCAAGAACAATAGGGCAGTAATAGTAGGGGATTTTAATTACCTCAATATTAACGGGGATAGATTTAGTGTGAAAAGAATTGAAGGAGCAGAATTCTTGAGGTGCATTCAGGAGAACTTTCTTGGCCACTATGTAGCAAGTCCAACAAGAGAGGGAGCAGTTTTAGACTTAGTTTTAGGAAATGAAGATGGGCAGGTGCAAGGAGTGGCAGTGGGAGAGCATTTTGCTGGTAATGATCATAATTCCGTCAGTTTTAACATAATTATGGAAAAGGACAGAGATAGAACAGGAGTTAGAATGCTCAATTGGGACAAGGCCAATTTTACTAAACCATGGAGTGATTTAGCAAAAATGGACTGAAAACAGCTACTTGAAGGGAAATCAGTGTCAGAACAGTGGGAGGCATTCAAAGGGGAGATTCAAGGAGTTCAGAGTAAAGATGTTCCTACAAAGAAAAAGGGTGAGGCGGCCAAATCTAGAGCCCCATGGATGTCAAGGAGCCTACAGGGTAAGATAAGGCAGAAAAGGAAAGCTTATGTCCGACACCGAGAACTCAATACTACAGAAAGCCAAGAAGAATATAGAAAGTAGAAGGGTGAAATCAAAAAGGAAATTAGGAAAGCAAAGAGAGGGCATGAAAGAATATTGGCAAGCAAAATCAAGGTGAACCCAAAGATGTTTTATCAATACATTAAGAGGAAGAGGATAACTAAGGAAAGAGAGTAGGGCCCAAAAAAGACAAAAAAGGTAACCTATGTGTAGGAGTGGAAGATATTGGTATTGTTCTTAATCAATACTTTGCATCTGTCTTCACAAAAGAGGGGGACAATGCAGATATTGTAGTTAAGGAGGAAGAGTGTGAAGTATTGGATATGTTAAACATAGGGGGAGAGGAACTATTAATGGGACTAGCATCTTTGAAAGTTGATAAATCACCAAGGCCCAATGAAATGTACCCTAGACTGTTAAAAGAAGCAAGAGAGGAAATAGCAGAAGGTCTGACCATCATTTTCCAATTCTCAGTGGATACAGGTGTGGTGCCAGAGGATTGGAGAACTGCTAATGTTGTACCTCTGTTTAAAAAGGGAGCAAAGGATAGACCAAATAATTACAGTCTAACCTCAGTAGTATGTAAATTATTGGAATCTATTCTGAGAGACAGGATAAACTGTCAGTTAGAAAGGCACAGGTTAATCAAGGATCGTCAACATGGATTTCTTAAGGGAAGATCTTGTTTGACCAACTTGATCGAGTTTTTTGAAGAAGTAACAAGAAAGATAGATGAGGGTAGTGCAGTTGATTTGGTCTACGTGGATTTTAGCAAGGCTTTTGACAAGGTCCCACTGGTTTAAAAAATAAAATCCCATGGGATCCAGGGAAATGCAGCAAGGTGGATACAAAATTGGCTCAGTTGCAGGAAACAAAGGGTAATTGTTGACGGGTGTTTGAGCGACTGGAGGGCTGTTTCTAGTGGTGTTCTGTAGGGCTCAGTCCCTTGCTTTTTCTGGTATATATTAACAATTTGGACATAAATGTAGGGGACATGATCAAGAAGTTTTCAGCTGACACAAAGATCGGTCTTGTGGTAGATAGCAAGGAGGATAGTTGTGGGAAGCAGGAAGATATTGATGGTCTGGTCAGATGGGCAGAAGAGTGGCAAATGGAATTCAACCTGGAGAAGTGTGAGGTGATGCATTTAGGGAGGTCAAACAAGGCAAAGGAGTACACGATTAATAGGAAAATACTGAGAAGTGTGGAGGAAGTGAGGGACCTTGGAGTGAATGTCCACAGATCCCTAAAGGTAGTAGGACATGTTGATAAGGTGGTTAAGAAGGCATATGGAATCATTTTCTTTATTAGCTGAGGTATAGAATATAAAAGCAGGGAGGTTAGGCTGGAACTGTATAACTCATTGGTTAGGTCACAACTTGAGGACTGTGTGCAGTTCTGGTCACCTCATTACAGAACGGATGTAATTGCACTAGAGAGGGTACAGAGGAGATTTACGAGGATGTTACCAGGATTGGAAAAATGCAGCTATGAGGAAAGATTGGATAGGCTGGGATTGTTCTCCTTGGAACAGAGAAGGCTGAGGGGAGATTTGATTGAGATGTACAAAATAGTGAGGGGCCTGGATAGAGTGGAGTTGAAGGGTCTATTCACCTTAGCAGAGAGTTCAGTGATGAGGGGGCATAGATTTAAAGTGATTGGTAGAAAAATTAGAGAGAGATGAGGAAAATCTTTTTCACCCAGGGGGTGGTATTGAGGCAGAGACCCTCAACTCATTCAAAAGGAGTCTGGATATGCACCTCAAGTGCCGTAATCTGCAGCACTACGGACCAAAGGCTGGAAGATGGGATTAGAATAGGTGGATCGTTTTTTGGCCAGCACGGACATGATGGGGCAAGTGGCCTCTTTCTGTGCTTAATCTTTCTATGATTCTATGAACATACGAACATATGAATTAGGAGCAGGAGTAGGCCACTCGACCCCTTGACCCTGCTCCGTCATTCAATAAGTTCACGGCTGAACTGATTACTCCACATTTCCACCTACCCCCAATAACCTTCCACCCCCTTGCCTATCAAGAATCTATCTATCTCTGCCTTAAAAATATTCAAAGACTCTGCTTCCATCACCTATTGAGGAACAGAATTCCAAAGACCTACGACCCTCTGAAAGAATAAATTCTCCTCATCTCTGTCTTAAATGGGCGACCCTGTATTTTTAAACAGTGACCCCTAGTTTGAGATTCTCTCCCAAGGGGAAACATCCTTTCCACATCCACCTTGTCAAGACCCCTCAGGATCTCGTATGTTTCAATCAAGTTTGCCTCTTACTCTTCTAAATTCCAGCGGAGACAAGCCTAGCCTGTCCAATCTTTCCTCATAAGAAAGCCCACCCATTCCAGCTATTAGTCTAGGAAACCTTCTCTGTACTGCCTCCAAACGTATTTACATCCTTCCTTAAATAAGGAGACCAGTACTGTACACAGTACTCCAGATGTGGTCTCACCAATGCTGAAGCATAGCATCCCTACTTTTGTATTCAATTCCCCTCATAATAAATGATAACATTCTATTAGCTTTCCTAATTACGTGCTGTATCTGCATACTAATCTTTGCAATTCATGCACTAGGACACCCAGATCCCTCTGCATCTCAGAGCTCTGCAATCTCTCGCCATTTAGATAATATGCTTCTTTTTTATTCTTCCTGCCAAAGTGGACAATTTCCCACTTTCCCACATGATACTCCATTTGCCAGGTCTTTGCCCACTCACTTAACCTATCAAGATCCCTTTGTAGCCCCCTTATGTCCTCTTCACAAATTACTTTCCTACCTATCTCTGTGTCATCAGCAAATTTAGCAACTATACCTTCAATCCCTTCTTCTAAGTCATTTATATAAATTATATAACGTTGAGGCCCTATTATTCTATGATTTGTGACAAGTGCCAGATCTACTCTAGCTGCTCCTTTTACTGCAGACCTAATTTAACATGCCTATCATTTTTTGTAGATGGAAGGATGCCGACCGATTTACATAAACATGCTCGGTATAAGTGGTGAGGATTGTAAGTAAATATTGTCAGTGAAGAGAACTTTCTCCTCACTGAGGCAGTCAGTTTGTAACTTCCGATAATGTGCTCTATGTAAAATACTATTAAACCGTATTTAATACTCTTGCAATAACATGAAATCGGAGTTCTGCAGGGGATGAGATTGCCCCAGAAAGCCAAATGTATTCACAATGAAGTAAGATCACTGGTTTATTAGAACATTACAGCGCAGTACAGGCCCTTCGGCCCTCGATGTTGCGCCGACCTGTGAAACCATCTGACCTACACTATTCCATTTTCATCCATATGTCTATCCAATGACCACTTAAATGCCCTTAAAGTTGGCGAGTCTACTACTGTTGCAGGCAGGGCGTTCCACGCCCCTACTACTCTCTGAGTAAAGAAACTACCTCTCACATCTGTCCTATATCTATCACCCCTCAACTTAAAGCTATGTCCCCTCGTGTTTGCCATCACCATCCGAGGAAAAAGACTCTCACTATCCACCCTATCTAACCCTCTGATTATCTTATATGTCTCTATTAAGTCACCTCTCCTCCTCCTTCTCTCCAACGAAAACAACCTCAAGTCCCTCAGCCTTTCCTCGTAAGACCTTCCCTCCATACCAGGCAACATCCTAGTAAATCTCCTCTGCACCCTTTCCAAAGCTTCCACATCCTTCCTATAATGCGGTGACCAGAACTGCACGCAATACTCCAGGTGCGGTCTCACCAGAGTTTTGTACAGCTGCAGCATGACCTCGTGGCTCCGAAACTCGATCCCCCTACTAATAAAAGCTAACACACCATATGCCTTCTTAACAGCCCTATTAACCTGGGTGGCAACTTTCAGGGATTTATGTACCTGGACACCAAGATCTCTCTGTTCATCTACACTACCAAGAATCTTCCCATTAGCCCAGTACTCTGCATTCCTGTTACTCCTTCCAAAGTGAATCACCTCACACTTTTCCGCATTAAACTCCATTTGCCATCTCTCAGCCCAGCTCTGCAGCCTATCTATGTCCCTCTGTACCCTACAACATCCTTCGGCACTATCCACAACTCCACCGACCTTCGTGTCATCCGCAAATTTACTAACCCACCCTTCTACACCCTCTTCCAGGTCATTTATAAAAATGACAAACAGCAGTGGCCCCAAAACAGATCCTTGCGGTACACCACTAGTAACTAAACTCCAGGATGAACATTTGCCATCAACCACCACCCTCTGTCTTCTTTCAGCTAGCCAATTTCTGATCCAAAGCTCTAAATCTCCTTCAACCCCATACTTCCGTATTTTCTGCAATAGCCTACCGTGGGGAACCTTATCAAACGCCTTATTGAAATCCATATACACCACATCCACTGCTTTACCCTCATCCACCTGTTTGGTCACCTTCTCAAAAAACTCAATAAGGTTTGTGAGGCACGACCTACCCTTCACAAAACCGTGCTGACTATCGCTAATGAACTTATTCTTTTCAAGATGATTATAAATCCTATCTCTTATAACCTTTTCCAACATTTTACCCACAACTGAAGTAAGGCTCACAGGTCTATAATTACCAGGGCTGTCTCTACTCCCCTTCTTGAACAAGAGGACAACATTTGCTATCCTCCAGTCTTCCGGCACTATTCCTGTCGACAATGACGACATAAAGATCAAGGACAAAGGCTCTGCAATCTCCTCCCTGGCTTCCCAGAGAATCCTAGGATAAATCCCATCAGGCCCAGGGGACTTATCTATTTTCACACTTTCCAAAATTGCTAACACCTCCTCCTTGTGAACCTCAATCCCATCTAGCCTAGTAGTCTGAACCTCAGTATTCTCCTCGACAACATTTTCTTTCTCTACTGTAAACACTGACGAAAAATATTCATTTAACGCTTCCCCTATCTCCTCTGATTCCACACACAACTTCCCACTACTATCCTTGATTGGCCCTAATCTAACTCTAGTCATTCTTTTATTCCTGATATACCTATAGAAAGCCTTCGGGTTTTCCTTGATCCTATCCGCCAATGACTTCTCGTGTCCTCTCCTTGCTCTTCTTAGCTCTCCCTTTAGATCCTTCCTGGCTAGCTTGTAACTCTCAAGCGCCCTAACTGAGCCTTCACGTCTCATCCTAACATAAGCCTTCTTCTTCCTTTTGACAAGCGCTTCAACTTCTTTAGTAAACCACGGCTCCCTCGCTCGACAACTTCCTCCCTGCCTCACAGGTACATACTTATCAAGGACACGCAGTGGCTGCTCCTTGAATAAGCTCCACATTTCGATTGTTCCCATCCCCTGCAGTTTCCTTCCCATCCTATGCATCCTAAATCTTGCCTAATCACATCATAATTTCCTTTCCCCCAGCTATAATTCTTGCCCTGCGGTATATACCTGTCCCTGCCCATCGCTAAGTTTAACAGGTACTTTTCTATTCAGTATATCAGTTCAATTCTTAAACTCACCCACTGCGTTGTAATGAAGCAAAGGGGCCAGACAATAGTTCCAGGGGACATTCTTCACCTCCACTCTGCTTCACACTGTGCTGGGAGGATGTGGTTCTGAAGTCAGTGCTTGTAAAGTTTCCAGGCTAACTGCGGGTTGTCAGTCCGGTGACCAGAAGTGGTCAGATGGTCGAGGAACTAATGACACATGAGACTTAGAGAGGGATGTGGAACTTACACAGCCATTGTATCGTCAATGACTTTAAACAGATGAAGAAAGGAGAAAGACGTGAAGAGGCTGATTTTTTTTCTTCTTTTTAAAACCGAATACACGGCAGCGTCAATGGATAAAAGCTTCAGGAGGATTTAGCTGCTGAGACTTTTATCCGATATAATCCAGCCCAGCGAACTCCAGCTCCCAAAATCTGCAGTGGTGGAAATGAACCTTAAACCTGTGTCCGACGGCGGCCAATGTGGGCAAGGGCAGGTTGGGGGCAGTTCTTTTTTTCCCAAAATATACTTTATTCATAAAATGTGTAAAAGTACATTGCATTACAGTTCAAATTTGACATTTTATGAAGTGCAATACAGATCAGTTTACATCAATGCAAAGAGTCATAGAGTTATACAGCGCAGAAACAGGCCCTTCGGCCCATCGTGTCTGTGCTGGCCTGTAGCCTTGTATGCTATGGCTTTTCATGTGCTCATCTAAATACTTCTTAAATGTTGTAAGGGTTCCTGCCTCTACCACCCCTTCAAGCAGTGCGTTCCAGATTCCAAATCCCCTCTAAACCTCCTGCCCCTTACCTTAAATCTATGCCCCCTGGTTATTGACCCCTCCACTAAGGGAAAAAGTTTCTTCCTATCTAACAATACAGTACATGAGATGCCTCGCTGGTTGTCATCCTGCCATCTATGAAAGATGATGGACAGGCAGCGAACAATCCATTTAGGTGGGGTGTCTTCTCTTGTTGCACCTTTGCTGATGGCTGTGAAGGCCAATCCTTGAGAGGCAGATTCTGCCACAAGTGCCACACGTGAAGCTGCCAAGTGACGCTGAATGTTATTATTTTTGGCGTTGGTACCTGTTGCCAAGCTATTGTAGCAACTGGTTGTCGTGGTAGTGCACGCCAGACCACAGGATGTGTCGCCATTTCCCTCTTTCACCAGCTAGTGATTATCCCAGATCTGATAGTCGACATTTAGAGCCTTCATGTTTCGCTTGTAAGCAACCTTGAGGTGGAGCTTTGGGCACCCCACTGGTCGTCTGGCCCCGGCTACCTCACCATACAGAAGGTCCTTGGGTATGTGACTGTCTTCCATCCTGTGGGCGTGTCCGACCAACAAAGCCGCCTCTGTTTGATTACTGAAAACACACTTGGGAGCTCTGTCTTTGAGAGGACTGTCACATTGGTGATTTTGTCCTGCCAGGATATACCCGTAATGTGCCACAGACAGCAGAGATGGAAAATTATTGAGCTTCTTTTTCTGGTAGCTGTAAGTTGCCCATGTTTCACAGCCACACAGCAAAGTGCTGAGAACACAGGTCTTAAAAACCATGAGCTTGGTCCTAAGGGTCAGCTTGGCGTTATCCCATGTGTGTTTCGCGAGTCAGCCAAAGGTGGTAGCTGCTTTCCCTAAGCATTTTTCGAGCCTCACTACACTTGCCATTACAGGTTATATTTACAATGTACATTTACATTTCATACTGGGGGCAGCTACAGATTGCCCAGCCCTGTCTCACACTCCAAATTAAGACTTATCAGCTACGCATTCATTTAAATTGGATTTTAAATTCTACATTTGCAGTATCAGGGGATTGTTAAGATTTACAAGTGCAACTTCAATGGAACCTGTAGCATTAAGACACACATCTTACTGAACAATGGAAGGTATTCCTTGTGTCCTGGAAATAGAAGTATTGTTACATCTCATCACTCTTCTGAGTTTTCTCACCTATTTGTAAAACTACTGACTCTAGCCTGCCTGTGATTTACTGAGTCCCTGCCAAAATGTGATGCACAAATAATCATTGTTTACACATGATCTTAAATAAACATGTTAATAGGCTGTTGGATCTCCCTCAGTCAACATCCATGCAGGCATGGAATCATAGGATGATACAGCCCAGAAGAAGGCCATTCAGCCCATCGTGCCTGTGCTGGCTCTTCGAAAGAGCCATCACTCCCACCCACCCCCTGCTCTTTCCCCAAAGCCCTGTAAGTATTTATCCAATTCTCTTTTGAAAGTTACTATTGAATCTGCTTCCACCGTCCCTTCTGGCAGTGCATTCCAGATCCTAACAAGTCGCTGTGTTAAAAAAGCAGTCTTCTTCTCCCGCTCTAGCTCTTTTGCCGATTACCTTGTGTCCTTTGGTTTCCAACGCGCCTGTCAGTGGAAACAGAAAGCCTGAAGGGGTGCTTCCACAGCAAGTCGGAGCACGCACCAGGCTGTTCTTCCTTTGAGTAACTTGGCTGGGCTGCGGAGGGCATTGTCAGCTGGGATCGGCAAACTCAGCTCAGACAGCGGAACCCATCCAGCAACCTTCTTGGTCTTTGAAGCTCACTTGCTGCCTCTCTCAGTCGGGTAGGTTTTGACTTTGTACCATAAAAAGCAAAAGAAAGACTTGCACTTATATAGCACCTGGCAGAGCCGCAGGACATCCCAAAGTGCTTTACAGCCAATGAAGTCTAGTCACTGTTGTAATGTAGGAAATGTGGCAGCTAATTTGCACTTAGCAAACTCCCACAAACAGCAATGTGATTAAGACCAGATCATCTGTTTTTTGCGATATTGGTTGGAGATTAAATATTGGACAGACATACTCTCCAGCTCGTCTTTTCCATCTACCTGAGAGCGCATACAAGACCTCAATTTAACACAGGGTTGTCCAACATACAGCCCGCAGGCCAGGATCTGGTCTGCCAAGTGTCAGTTTCATAGCTGACAGCTGCTGCATGAGAGCAGTAACAGCAGTTTCCCAACTTCGGACAGATTAAGAGTTTTCCGACTTTTTAAAAAAATGCCACCGGAAAATTCCGAATCTGTCCGAAGTTGGGAAACTGCTGTTCCTGACATCAGCGCCTGTCAGCTGTGAAACTCAGCGTGATTTTAAAAAAAACTGATCAACCACAAGGTGTTGTGCTGAGTGTTCCCAAGAGAGAGAGGGGGGCAGAGAGAGAGAGAGAGAGAAAGAGAGAGAGAGGGGGGACAGAGAGTGAGGACAACACGGGTGGAGGGAACAACACAGAGAGGGGAGAACACAGGGGGAGAGAAAGACAGTCTAAGAGAAAGAGAGAGAAAGAGAGACAGAGAAGGAAAGAGAGAGGTCACGATCACTCCTGACAGATGGACATCTATCCGGAATACACCACATCACTGAAACAAGTGTGAGGGCAAACATTGACTACTTGTGCAAGCAAAAAATGCCAAGTATCTCACTAAATCAGTGTCCAACATAGTGACGGGAAAGTAAGTCATAGAATGATACAGCACCAAAACAGGCCCTTTGGCCCACTGAGTCCATGCCGACCATCAACCACCAATTTATACTAATCCTACATTAATCCCATTTTCCCTTTCACATCTCCACCTTCCCTCAATTCTCCTATCATCTACCTGCACTAGGGGCAATTTTTTTTTACAACGGCCAATTTACCTATCAACCCGCAAGTCTTTAACATGTGGGAGGAAACTGGAGCACCCGAAGATGGAGAACTTGCAAACTCCGCACAGTACTCAGAATTGAACCCGGGTCGCTGGAGCTGTGAGGCTGTGGTACTAACCACTGCGCCGCTGTGCCGCCCCGTCAAAAAATTAATCTTCTCATTGAAAGCTTCTTCACAAAAATGCACTTTTGTTCTTGTTTGGATTAATAGTAAGATAAGTCCTTAATGCCTTTATCTTTCCAAAATTGTCTCACCGGCCAGCCATGTAAGACAAAAATTGTAATGTGGCCCCCCCACCCCCCACACGAAAAGGTTGGACAACCCTGGTTTAACATCTCATCAAGCATCACAAAAACAGCCCAAATCAGTGCTCACAGTAGATCATAATAAATAGGAGCAAGAGTTGGCCCCTCGAGCCTGCTCTGCCATTCAATAATATCTAATTGTGGCCGAAACTCCACTTTCCTACCTACCCCCCATAACCGCCTAGGGGCGGCACAGTGGCGCAGTGGTTAGCACCGCAGCCTCACAGCTCCAGCGACCCAGGTTCAATTCTGGGTACTGCCTGTGTGGAGTTTGCAAGTTCTCCCTGTGTCTGCGTGGGTTTCCTCCGGGTGCTCCGGTTTCCTCCCACATGCCAAAGACTTGCAGGTTGATAGGTTAATTGGCCATTATAAATTGCCCCTAGTATAGGTAGGTAGTAGGGAAATATAGGGACAGGGGGGGATGTGGTAGTAATGTGGAATTAGTGTAGGATTAGTATAAAATGGGTGGTTGATGGTCGGCACAGATTCGGTGGGCCGAAGGGCCTGTTTCAGTGCTGTATCTCTAAACTAAACTAAACTAAACTAAAAAAACCCTTGACTCCCTTGTAGGGAAATCAAGCTGCCAATCCTGATCTCAAAGGTCTTCAAAGGTCTGGCAGCGAACAAGACCGAGGCTCTATATGTGGGCGCCATCGTAACACCCTAGTTACCCCTTCCCAGCTCCCCCCTCGCACCCCTCTCCCCTGCATACCCTCCCCCTCACACCCTCTTCCCCTGCACCCCCTCCCCTATCCCCCTGCAGGCCTCCTTGCACCTCCTTCCCTCCACCCCCTTCCCTCCCCCACCTCCTCCCACCGGCATCCACCTTACCCTGAGCAGGGGCCCTAACATCCCCACGGCCTTGTGGGCGGCTCAGGAGAGACCAAGGCTAAGGGAGTAAACCCTAACAGAAAATCTGAAGCAGAACCCCGAAGGCGGTCATGTGTCACCTTTGGCATGTTTCTGGCAGTTCCTGCAGCCATACCAGTGCCAAACATCATGCTTTGCACTCCTTTGGACCCTACCAGGAAGGCCAAGAGGGGGGTTTTGACGCTTGGGAAACTCACAACCTCCATACATCCACCCAGGCATGCACCATGGAGAGGTCACTCCATAGTCGCCTCACAGCAACCAAAACAACACGGAACTCAGCAGTTATGGGTTATAAACCCAGCTCAATTGGCGTAGAGATTGGGCGCCACGGGTTGCCTTTGTCGGTGGGAGAGGTCATCGCATCTCACTGGACAGCTACCGCCCGCCTCAAACCGGGCAGCCCCCGGTCAGTAAGGTTCTGTCCCGCCACAGTCCACCTGCTTCAATGGGTGCTTGGAGCTCAGGGTCATTGCCCGAAAAGTGGACTGCAACACCGAACCAAACAGCATGGCAAAAAAAGGAAAGAAGGTACCAGCCCTTCATTTTGCAAGCAGGAACGTCAGAACTATGTGTCCTGGCTTGTTGGAAGACCCTACACAAATCACCGATTCTTGGAAGAACGCCATCATTAACAACGAGCTCAGTAGACTCAATGTGGACATTGCAGCACTTCAGGAGACACGCCTCCCTGCGAGCGGATCTCTGAGAGAGCAAGACTACACCTTCTTCTGGCAGGGTAGGGATCCTGAAGAACCAAGACAGCATGGAGTGGGCTTTGCCATCAGAAACTCCTTGCTCAGTATGGTCGAGCCACCTTCAAATGGCTCGGAACGCATACTGTCCATCCGACTGCTCACCGCCTCTGGTCCAGTACACCTACTCAGCATCTATGCTCCAACACTCTGCTCCCCACCTGAAGTTAAAGACCAGTTCTTCGAGGAACTCCATAATATCATTAGTAGCATCCCCAATACCAAACGTCTGTTCCTGCTCGGGGACTTTAATGCCAGGGTTGGGGCCGACCATGACTCATGGCCCTCCTGCCTTGGGCGCTATGGCATTGGAAGGATGAATGAATAATGGACAGAGACTGCTTGAGTTGTGTGCGTATCACAACCTCTGCATCACCAACTCATTCTTTCAAACTAAACCCCTTGTAGATTAAAAATCTGTCTAACTCAACTGCGAATATATTCAATGACCCAGCCACCACTGCTCTCTGGGGAAGAGAATTCCAAAGATTAACGACCCTCTGAGAGAAGAAATTCCTCCTCATCTCCGCCTTAAAAGGGAGAATCCTTATTTTGAAACTGTGCCCCCTGGTTCTAGATTCCTCCAGGAGGGGAAACATCCTCTCAGCATCTACCCTAGTAAACCCCCCTCAGAATCTTCTACGTTTCAATAAGATCACCTCTCATTCTTCTAAACGCCAATGTGTATAGATCCAGCCTGCTCAACCTTTCCTCTTAAGACAACCATTAGCCAGTAGATGGTGCAACCTTATAAATAAAAATGGTGGTAACAAAAGACTAAGAATGTGGTAACCGGACACTTAGAAAATAATGGTAGGATTGGGCAGAGTCAACATGGATTTGTGAAAAGGAAATCATGTTTGATAAACCTGTTCAGAGTTTTTTTTGAGGATATAACTAGCAGAATAGGGGGAACCAGTGGATGTGGTGTATTTGGATTTTCAGAAAGCTTTTGATAAGGTCCCACACAAGAGGTTAGTAAACAAAATTAGAGCACATGGGATTGGGGGCAATATACTGGCAAGGATTGAGAATTGGTTAATGGACAGAAAAGAGAGTAGAGGTAAATGGGTCATTCTCAGGTTGGCAAGATGCGACGAGTGGAGTACTGCAAGGATCAGTGCTTGGGCCCCAGCTTGTCACAATCTATATTAATGATTTGGATGTGGGGACCAAATGATGACACAAAACTAGGTGGGAATGTGAGTTGTGAGGAGGATGCAAAGAGGCTTCAAGGGACTTAGATAGGCTAAGTGAGTGGGCAAGAACATGGCAGATGGAATATAATGTGGAAAAAAATGTGAAGTTATCCACTTTTGTAGGAAAAACCGAAATGCAGAGTATTTCTTCAGTGATGAAGGATTGGTGAGTGTTGATGTCCAAAGGGACCTGAGTGTCCTTGTTCATATTTCACTGAAAGATAACATGCAGGTGCAGCAAGCAATTAGGAAGGCAAATGGTATGTTGGCCTTTATTGCAAGAGGATTTGAGGACAGGAGTAAAGAAGTCTTACTGCAATTGTGTAGAGCATTGGTGAGACTGCACCTGGAGTATTGTGTAAAGTTTTGGTCTCCTTACTTAAGGAAGGATGTACTTTCCATACAGGGAGTGTATCCCAGACTGATCCCTGGGATGGCGACACTGTGTCCTATGAGCAGAGATTGAGGAGAATGGTGTTGAGGTAGAAGATCAGCCATGATCTGGTTGAATGGCAGGGCAGGCTCGAGGGGCCGAATGGCCTACTCCTGCTCCCATGTTCCTCTATTCCTAAATGAGGCAAAAAAAAAATAGGAGCAGAGGTAGCCTATTCAACAAGATCATTGGCTGATCTACCTCAGCTACACCTTCCTGCACTATCCCCCGAACCCTAGATTCTCTTAGTATCCCAAAATTGATCGATCTCTGACTTGAATATACTCACCAAGTCAACATCCACAGGCAATTCCAAAGATTCACAGCGCTATCAGTGAAGAAATTTCACCTCATCCCAATCTTAATGGGCTGATCCTTTATTTTGTGCTTCCTAGGTCTGGACTCCCCAGCCAGAGAAAACTGTGCCCAATTTTAGGAGGAAAGAAGGCTGTAGAGAGTTCCTCCTCACCAAGTCAAGTCAAGTCAGCTGAGGAAACATCAGGAAGCCAGACTACAGGATCACAAGAGTTAACTGACTCCACACTGCATCATGAAATCATGCAGCATTGAATGAGGCAATTCTTCACATTATGCCTGTACCTGTTTGTTTCCCCATAGCCCTGCAAGTTTTTTCCAAGTATGGATCCAATTGCCATTATGACCCAATGCCTTTAGGAATGTAGGGCCAAATACAACATCGGAAAGCAACATTTCCACGTATTAATCTCACCGCCTGTCCATTCTATCACCCCTTCCATTCAATAGCCCCCTCTGTCAAAGCTTACTCATGACTATTGAAATCTATTGCATGTTCTGATACCATTATGAGTCCACAGCAAGTGTGTGTGCCGGGTGGGGTAGGGGGAAATGGGGGATATATACAAAATAAACAAGCCCCAAATTATACCGGAGATTCTCGGCCTATATTTTGTGACATGTAGCACTTGGTCAAAAAAAAATTGAAAGGTTTCGGAAGTGAGCTGTTTGGCTTTTAATGGACAACATATCAAGGTTGATGACAGATTAAGTACAGACACATTTAATCAAGAGGATTACGTCAGAGCAGAAGCACAGAATTGTTACAGCACAGAAGGAGGCCATTTGGCCCGTCGTGTCAGTGCTGGCTCTCTGAAGGGTCAATTTACCTAGTGCCACTCCCCCAGCTTTTCCCCGCAGTCCTGCACATTCTCCCTTTTCAGAGAACAATCCAATCCCCTCTTGAATGCCTCCATCGAACCTGCCTCCACCGCACTCTCAGGCGGTGCATTCCAGATCCCGACCACTCGCTGCGTGATACAGCTTTTCCTCATTTTGCCATTGCTTCTTTTGCCAATTATCTTAAATCTGAGACCTCTGCTTCTTGATCCTTCCACCAGTGGGAACGGCTTTTTTTCCCCCTATCTACCCCGTCCAGACCCCTCATGTCAGGATTGTGGGCTACAAACGGTGATGGGAAAATTCAGGAGGAATCTCCTCACACCAAGTGTTGAACACTCGGAAGGGTGCACAGGCCAGAGAAAGGGGTGCAGAGCTTAAGATGGATTCTGGAGTCTGTCAGTTGAGTTGGATGGGGGTGGGGAATACGTAATTCCTTTATTGTGAATGACAGGGTTAAGTTAGACCCCAGAACCTCCTTTCCCCTGTGCCTGTGCCTATACTAATGACTTCCTGCACAATGCAATCACCCAAGGCTTCACTTCCGCCCGACCAGCTCCTGCGTTTCTATCAGTTTCCGGCCACCACAGCGCCGCCTGTTGGCCGCCGATGGGGACTACAGCGGCAGAGCAATTGAAAAAAAAACCCTTGGAGACGTCACTTAGACCGGGTCAGTGCCGGCAACTGACGAAGGCAGTTCGAGTCCAGCAACTGCAATGAAATACACAATTATTAAAGACATTTGCAACTTGCGGCAGAAGGTGGGCGAGGAACAGATGGGAAAGGCGCTCGGCATTTCAGATGGGCAAGTAAGATCTGCTTTACAACCTCGCCGGTAATTGACAAGAAACTGACACGAAACTCTGCCAAAAGGAAGAGGGGCGAGAGGGAGGAGGTGGGTGTGGGTGTGAGGGTGGGAGATTAGAGGAAAAGATTGCCGGTGACATGGCAACCGAGAAGGATTTGGAAAACCTCATCAACGAGGCGATCTGCTCCATCTGCCTGGAGTTTTACCAGGAGCCAGTGATGATCGACTGCGGCCACAACTTCTGCAAAGCCTGCATCCTGAACTACTGGGATAAGCAGAAGGAAATCGCCTCCTGCCCCAAATGCCGAGAGGAGGTTCCGCAGAGGAATATCAGGCTCAACCGCTTTGCGGCCAACATGGTCGAGAGCGTCCGCAAGATCAGCCTCAAGCCCAAGGAGGGCAACGTCCTGCGGTGCGACCTGCACGACGAGAAGCTCAAACTCTTCTGCGAGGACGACAAGTCGGCCATCTGCGTCGTCTGCGCCGTTTCTCATGAGCACAAGAACCACAAAATCAGCCCCCTGAAAGACGTCGCCGAGGTCTACAAGGTAGGGTGGCTCTGGGAGCGCCCGCCCGCGGTTATAATTGGGCGGAAAGCCGGCGGGGATTGGCCGTTTTGGAGTGAGCTGGGTTGCCAGCCCAGTGCCCCAACGATTAGACGACACCTCGAAGAGTTTGTGTGCTTGGGTTGGGCTGAGAAACCAATCAGGAGGGGCAAAGTGTGGAGAACGGACGCACTTGTACTGAAGCAGACAAGGGTCGAAGAAGAAGGACGGTTTGCATTTCTATACAGCCTTTCGCAGATACTCCAGCCAGTGTCCACTCTTTCTGTAATGGGCAGTGGGAGTGGGGGGTGGGTTCCCCATTGGAAAATGCTTCCTTTTAGCAGTTCAGACCTGCCAGGGGTTGGTTGGCACCTTGCAGTCGGGAGGTCTGAAAATTCTGCACCCCCTCCCCCATTGCGTGGACGTAAAAGATCCCATGGCCTGATTTCAAAGTGTTGGGGGGGGGGGGGGGGGGAACAGGGGGAGTTACCCCTGGTAACTGATAGATAGTTATTCCTCAACCAACATCACTAGCATAGATTATCTAGCCACCATCACATTGCTGTCGGTGGGAGCTTGCTGTGCCGCCTTAAACTACAACATACATACACATGTGAAATTGACAGACAGGAAAAGGGCAACTTGTCCAACAAGCCCGCCCCGCGCTCCCACTGGCTGGAGTATCCTGAGTCGAGACTCCTTCCCTCCCTCTTTCCATTCCCCGCCTCATTGTAATCTCCTGAGAGAGTGGGAAAGGCAGCAATAATACTTTAAAAGTCATTGCTGTCAGCACCAAGGGATTTCCTGAGCTGCGAAAGGCTGTATAGAAATGCAAACCGTCCTTCTTCTTAGACCCTTGTCTGCTTCAGGACAAGTCCGTCCGTTCTCCACACTTTCCCCCTCCTGATTGGTTTCTCAGCCCAACCCAAGCACACAAACTCTTCAAAGTGTCGTCTAATCGTTGGGGCACTGGGCTGGCAACCCAGAGCTCCTCGGACCAGATGGGTTCTGCAAATGTGGGTTAGCTCCCAAAAAGTGATGGTGGAGGCTGTCGGATTGTCATTTATAAAAAAAGCCCATGGGTTCAGGGAGAGGGAACCCACTTACATGTGACTGCAAGTTCAGTTGAGTCTTACTGCCTTGTGAAATGACCCAGAAAGTGACGCTGTCAGTTCAGGAAGGCAACGTCCAACCATCAACTTCTCAGCTGAACTCTCAATCTAGCTCGGGTTGGGCAATAGGTCGTTCCTCGGTCTTGAGGACAAATGAATGTTGTGCTTGCCTTGTAAAACATGGGACTGACGTTCCCCTTAACTGCCTTAAGTCCAGAGAGGGAAATCAGGCAGAGGGAATATCGCACACTGAGTGGGATGCTATGGGTGGGGGGAGGGGTGGTGTTTTTTTATGGGACCTCCCACACAATTTTCCTCCCTGCTCCAGTGATACTTAACACCCTCAGCTCAAAGTCTACTCCGTGCCGTCTCAAGGCAGCATGCCATTTAATCATCCCATGTTCCTTTCAGGGAAAGCTGCAAATGGCGCTGGACTTACTCAACAAGCAAGCGGATGAGATTTCCAGCAGCCAAAGCAACCAAAAGGCCAACATAACGGAGCTGAAGGTGAGGCACTGACCTGGTCGCTGACCTGCTCTATATGGTGGCAGCAACATCCGGGCTACAAGGGAGGCTGAAAGCTCAGTATTGGTAATCGAGAAAAGGGGGCCACGGGCGAGAATGTCAGCTGAAAATTCAAACAAAATGGGGAAATCAGCAAGAGATGAATGGGCTTCGAAGTAGGGAGGAGGGGTAGTCTGAAGGAGGTAAGCACTTCCACAGTTTGGAGATCCTGGGAAAGAATGAGTAATTTTGGGGAGGGGGGCAGCTGAAGCTAACCCACCCATCGGGAGATGGACGGCATCATGTGCAGCACTGGTTTTCCTCATTCCCCCTCCCTGCCCTGACTTTACACCCTGTTGACATCAGTGGAGTTAATATTGGGCTGGTTGTAAGACCAGTGCTCCACCAGATCCCATGGGATTCCTGCCTGTTAGGTTAAAGTTAGCCCCCAAAGTGACTGAGTGAGGAACCTTCATTCGAGGACCTGGAGGTTGCAGGGTAGAGGAAGGATGTGGGGAAGAAAGGAAGTTACCCAGTGGGAGGGTGGGAGTTGAACATTCTAGTGTGGAAAATGGAGGAAGTTGCCACAGTGGGGGAAGGTTAGAGGCTAAAGGTGAGAGACGGTCCCCTCATGGAGGCCAAACGTGCTCCATTGTCCAGATGTTCAAGGGAGACATGTTAAAAGAGCCTGCTGGGATAAAAGACCAATATTAAAGCCTTGGGAGGACTTGATCAATGGTTAAGAGATGTCGGGGGGAGGGGTGAGGAGCCTCTGCTTCCTTCGGTCACTGCTGCCCAAATGCCATGTTCTCTTCATCCAGAAACAAGCCGACGCGATGCGGAAGAACATCGAGTCTGAATTTGCCAAACTCCGCCAGTATCTCCGGGACGAGGAGAAGGTCCTAATGGGAAAGATTAAAAAGAAGGAAGACAGCATCTTGCAGCATCTGGAAGCAAATCTGAAGGCTGCCGTGTCAGAAAGGGCCCTGATGAACCAACGAATCAGCAATCTACAGGAGAGGATGACCCTGCAGGATGCCGAGATTCTCAAGGTAAGGCACCTTCATGCCTCATACGTGAAATCAGGAATGCTGATGTTGTGGTAAAATTAAAATACCGCAGATGCTGAAAACCTGAAATAAAAACCCAAAGTGCTGGAAGTACTCAGCAGGTCTGGCAGCATCTGTGGAGAGAGAAGCAGAGTTAACGTTTCAGGTCTGTGACTTTTCATCAGAACTGGCAAACCTTAGAAATGTGATAACGTTATGGGCCTAATCGGCACCAAATTTGCCAGGAGGGAAATGCCTCACCCACCCAACATTGCTCCCCACTGACCTCACGGAGAGTAATATTGGGGCTGCGGGGTGAGGGGGGTTAAACCAGTGCTGCACGCTATCCCGTCCTTCCCCGGCACAGGCTGGGTTAAAATTGCTCCCACCTCAGGATACAGCATCTGAGACACGGTCGAGCTCACAATCACGTTGCATCTTGAGACGTGGGCAGAGCTGAAGCTTACGGATCCAAACAGTTGTGGTCCGAGGGCTGAGTGTGCGAAAGGCCAAACAGAATCACAATATGTCGGGACAAGATGCAAGGAGACAGTGCGAGGGGGCAGTCAGTACATTGGTAACATCATTCACAAGATGGATTGTAGTGCAGGAGGAGGAAGGAATTTGTTTCAGCTGATGCAAATATTTCGCAGGAGTGAATTTTCCAGCGGGGGAAATATTTCGCAGGGGGAAAATATTCTGGAGGAGAATATTCCGCACTGGGGAGAATGTTCAGGCAAGGGGAGAATGTTTCCAGAGGAGAATATTCCACAAGGGGAGAATGTTCAGGCAAGGGGAGAATGTTCCCAGAGGAGAATATTCCGCAAGGGGAGAATGTTCCCAGAGGAGAATATTCCGCATTGGGGAGAATGTTCAGGCAAGGGGAGAATGTTTCCAGAGGAGAATATTCCGCAAGGGGAGAATGTTCCCGGAGGAGAATATTCCGCATTGGGGAGAATGTTCAGGCAAGGGGAGAATGTTTCCAGAGGAGAATATTCCGCAAGGGGAGAATGTTCCCGGAGGAGAATATTCCGCATTGGGGAGAATGTTCAGGCAAGGGGAGAATGTTTCCAGAGGAGAATATTCCGCAAGGGGAGAATGTTCCCGGAGGAGAATATTCCGCATTGGGGAGAATGTTCAGGCAAGGGGAGAATGTTCCCGGAGGAGAATATTCCGCATTGGGGAGAATGTTCCCGGAGGAGAATATTCCGCATTGGGGAGAATGTTCAGGCAAGGGGAGAATATTCCCAGAGGAGAATATTCCGCAGGGGGAGAATGTTCAGGCAAGGGGAGAATGTTCCCAGAGGAGAATATTCCGCAGGGGGAGAATGTTCGGTCAAGGGGAGAATATTCCCAGAGGAGAATATTCCGCAGGGGGAGAATGTTCAGGCAAGGGAGAATGTTCCCAGAGGAGAATATTCCGCAAGGGGAGAATGTTCCCAGAGGAGAATATTCCGCAGGGGGAGAATGTTCAGGCAAGGGGAGAATGTTCCCAGAGGAGAATATTGCGCAGGGGGAGAATGTTCCCAGAGGAGAATATTCCGCAAGGGGAGAATGTTCCCAGAGGAGAATATTCCGCAGGGGGAGAATGTTCAGGCAAGGGGAGAATGTTTCCAGAGGAGAATATTCCGCAAGGGGAGAATGTTCCCAGAGGAGAATATTCCGCAGGGGGAGAATGTTCGGTCAAGGGGAGAATATTCCCAGAGGAGAATATTCCGCAGGGGGAGAATGTTCAGGCAAGGGAGAATGTTCCCAGAGGAGAATATTCCGCAAGGGGAGAATGTTCCCAGAGGAGAATATTCCGCAGGGGGAGAATGTTCAGGCAAGGGGAGAATGTTCCCAGAGGAGAATATTCCGCAAGGGGAGAATGTTCCCAGAGGAGAATATTCCGCAAGGGGAGAATGTTCCCAGAGGAGAATATTCCGCAGGGGGAGAATGTTCGGTCAAGGGGAGAATATTCCCAGAGGAGAATATTCCGCAGGGGGAGAATGTTCGGTCAAGGGGAGAATATTCCCAGAGGAGAATATTCCGCAGGGGGAGAATGTTCAGGCAAGGGAGAATGTTCCCAGAGGAGAATATTCCGCAGGGGGAGAATGTTCAGGCAAGGGGAGAATGTTCCCAGAGGAGAATATTCCGCAGGGGGAGAATGTTCAGGCAAGGGGAGAATGTTCCCAGAGGAGAATATTCCGCAGGGGGAGAATGTTCAGGCAAGGGGAGAATGTTCCCAGAGGAGAATATTCCACAAGGGGAGAATGTTCAGGCAAGGGGAGAATATTCCCAGAGGGGAATATTCCGGCAAGGGGAGAATATTCCCAGAGGGGAATATTCCGGCAAGGGGAGAATATTCCGGCAAGAGGAGAATATTCCAGCAGGGGGAAGGTATTCCGCAGGAGGAGAATATTCTGCAGGAGCAAAATATTCCGACAGGGGAAGAATATTCCACAGGGAAGAATATTCCTGGGGAGAATAATCCTACAAGGGGAGTATATTCGCAGGGGAGAAGGTTCTGTCAGGGGGAGAATATTCCACCGTGGGTGAATATTCTGGCAGGAGGTGAATGTTCCAGCAGGGGGATAATATTCTGCAGGGGTGAATATTCCCAGGGGAGAATATTCCCAGGGTACAATATTCCAGCAAGGGGAGAATATTCTGCAGCGGGAGAATATTCCAGCAAGTGGAGAATGTTCGCCAGGCTGGGGATATTCCGGCAGGGGGAGAATATTCCACATGGGAAGAATGTTCCAGCGTGGGGAGAATATTCCGGCTGAGGGAAAATATTCCACAGGGGGAGAATATTCTGGCAGATAGAGTATTCTAGCAGGGGTGAATATTCCGTCTGGAGGGAGAATATTCTGCAGGAGGAGAATATTCCGGCAAGGGGAGAATATTCCGGGGTATAATATTCTGCAGGGAGGGAATATTCCTCGGGGGTGAATATTGTGGCAGGAGGAGAATATTCCAGCAGGGGAAGAATTTTCCGGCAGGGGAGAATGTTCTACAGGGAGAGAATATACTGGCAACGGGAGAATATAGCCGCAGGGGATAATATTCCACAGGGGAGAATATTCCAGCAAGGGGTGAATATTCCTACAGGGAGAAAATATTCCGCAGGATGAGAATGTTCCAGCAAGTGGAGAACATTCCAGCAGAGTTGAATATTCCGGCAGGAGGAGAATATTCCTTCAGGTGAAGAAGATTCCAGTGGGAGGAGAATATTCTGGCAGGAGGAGAATATTCCAGCGGGGAATATTCTATAGTGGAGAGAATATTCCAGCTGGAGGAGAATATTCTGGCAGAGGAGGAATATTCCTGTGGGAGGGGAATACTCCAGTTGGAGGGGATTATTCTAGGAGGGGGAGAATATTCCCGGGATGAATATTCCACAGGGATGAATATTTCTGCAAGGGGAGAATATTCCAGCAAGGGGGGGTGAATATTCCAGCAAAGGGAGAATATTCCGGTAGGTAGAGAATATTCTGGCAGGGGGAGAATATTCCACAGGAGGAGAATATTCTGTCAGAGTTGAATATCCTGGCAGGAGGAGAATATTCCTCAGGGAGAGAATATTCTGGCAGAGTTGAATATCCTGGCAGGAGGAGAATATTCCTCAGGGAGAGAATATTCTGGCAGAGTTGAATATCCTGGCAGGAGGAGAATATTCCTCAGGGAGAGAATATTCCTGCAAGGGGAGAATATTGCAGAGAGGGGTCTGGTTATAAATTACTGGTACCTAGTGTAAAACAGCGTGAGGTGGAGCTGCGAATAATATAGTCACGGCTGGTCTGAGAGTGATAGACATGGAGTCTGGGTTAGGGTAATAGTGTCACAGTGGGGTTTAGGGTCTCTGGAGTTTAAGGTAATAGGGTCTCAGTGGGGTTTAAGGTAATAGAATCTCAGTGGGGTTTAGGGTCACAGTGGGGATTAGGGTAATAGGGTCACTGCGGTTTAAGGTCACAGTGCGGTTTATGGTGATAGGTCATAGTGGGGTTTAGGATAATAGGGTCACTGTGGGGTTTAGGGTCATGGTGGGGTTCAGGGTAATGGGGTCACAGTGGTGTTTCGGGTCATAGTGGGGTTTAGGGTAATTAGGTCACAGTGGGGTTTAAGGTTTCAGTGGAGTTTAGGGTCTCAGTGGGGTTTAGGGTAATAGCATCACAGTGGGGTTTAGGGTCACAGTGGGGTTTAGAGTGTCAGTGGGGATTAGGGTAATAGGATCACAGCGGGCTTTAGGGTAACAGGGTCACAGTAGGGTTTAGGGTCACAGTCGGGTTTAGGGTCACAGTGGAGATTAGGGTAATAGGGTCTCAGTGGAGTTTAGGGTCTCAGTGGGGATTAGGGTAATAGGGTCACAGTGGGGTTTAGGGTCACAACTGGGTTTAGGGTCACATTGGGGTTTAGGGTCACAATGCAGTTTATGGTAATAGGTTCATAGTGGGGTTTAGGATAATAGGGTCACAGTGGGGTTTAGGGTCATAGTGGGGTATAGGGTCATAGTGGGGTTTAGGGTAATATGGTCACAGTGGGGTTTAGGGTCACAGTGGGGTTTAGGGTAATAGGGTCATGGTGGGGTTTAGGGTAATAGGGTCACGGTGGGGTTTAGGGTCACAGTGGGGTTTATGGTAATAGGTTCATAGTGGGGTTTAGGATGATAGGATCACAGTGGGGTTTAGGGTCACAGTGGGGTTTAGGTTCACAGTGGGGTTTAGGGTCACAGTGTCACAGTGGGTTTTAGGGTCACAGTGGCGTTTAGGGTCACAGTGTCACAGTGGGTTTTAGGGTTACAGTGGGGTTTAGGGTAATAAGGTCATAGTGGGGTTTAGGATAATAGGGTCATAGTGGGGTTTAGGGTAATAGGGTCACAGTGGGGTTTAGGTTCACAGTGGGATTTAGGGTAACAGTGCCACATAGGGTAATAGGATCACAGTGTTGTTTAGGGTAATAGGGTCATAGTGGGGTTTAGGGTAATAGGGTCACGGTGGGGTTTAGGGTCACAGTGGGGTTTATGGTAATAGGTTCATAGTGGGGTTTAGGATGATAGGATCACAGTGGGGTTTAGGGTCACAGTGGCGTTTAGGGTCACAGTGTCACAGTGGGTTTTAGGGTTACAGTGGGGTTTAGGGTAATAAGGTCATAGTGGGGTTTAGGATAATAGGGTCATAGTGGGGTTTAGGGTAATAGAGTCACAGTGGGGTTTAGGTTCACAGTGGGATTTAGGGTAACAGTGCCACATAGGGTAATAGGATCACAGTGTTGTTTAGGGTAATAGGGTCATAGTGGGGTTTAGGATAATAGGGTCACAGTGGTGTTTAGGGTCACAGTGGGCTTTAGGGTCATAGTGGGGTTTAGGGTAATAGGGTCACAGTGGGGTTTAGGGTCACAGTGGGGTTTAGGGTAATAGGGTCATAGTGGGGTTTAGGGTCACAATGGGATTTAGGGTAATAGGGTCATCGTGGGGTTTAGGATAATAGGGTCACAGTGGGGTTTAGGGTCACAGTGTGCTTTAAGGTAATAGGGTCACAGTGGGGTTTAGAGTCACATTGAGTTTAGGGTAATAGGGTCACAGTGAGATTTAGGGTCACAGTGGGGTTCAGCATCATAGTGGTGTGTAAGATTACTGTCGGGGTTAAGATAATAGGGTCAGAGAGGGGTTTAGAGTCACAGTTGTGTTTAGGGTGGAATGGGGTTTAGGATAATAGGGTCTGAGTGGAGTGTAGGGTCTGAGTGGAGTGTAATGTCACAGTGGGCTTTAGGGTCTCAGTCGGGTTTAGGGTCACCACGGGTTTTAGGGTCTCAGTGGGGTTTAGGGTCACAGTGGACTTTAGGGTCTTAGTGGAGTGTCGTGTCACAGTGGGGTGTAGGGCCTGAGTGGGGTGTAGGGTCTGGGTGGAGTGTAGGGTCACGGTGGGGTTTAGGGTCTCAGTCGGTTTTAGGGTCAAAGTGGGGTTTAGGGTCACAGTGGGCTTTAGGGTAATAGGGTCTGAGTGGAGTGTAGGATCACAGTGGACTTTAGGATCACAGTGGACTTTAGGGTCACAGTGGGCTTTAGGGTCACAGTGGAGTGTAGGGTCTTAGTGGAGTGTAGGGTCTGAGTGGGGTGTAGGGTCTGAGTGGGGTTTAGGGTCTGGGTGGAGTGTAGGGTCACGGTGGGGTTTAGGATCACGGTGGTGATTAGGGTAACAGAGTGGTGATTAGGGCAATAGGGTCTGAGTGGGCTTTAGGGTCACAGTGATGTTTAGGGTAATAGGGTCACAGTGGGATTTAGGGTCTCAGAAAAGTGTAGGGTCACAGTGGGGTGTAGGGTAACATGGAATGAGTGCGGTTTAGGGTGATTTGGGCGAGGATGCTGAGGATATAATAGTTTACAGTATGGAAACGCCTATTTATTTGTTACTTGAGATGCAAATTGCATATAAATTTTAGTTTTGCTGAACATAGTCGATCCAGTCCCATTGTAATACTGCTGTGCTCGTTGACCTACCTTGGCTCCCAGTCAAGCAAACATCTTGACTTTAAAATCCTCACCCTTGTTTTCAAATCTTTCCACACCCCTCCCTATCTCTGTTATATCCTCCCTATCTCTGTTATATCCTCCCTATCTCTGTTATATCCTCCCTATCTCTGTTATATCCTCCCTATCTCTGTTATATCCTCCTGCCCTACATCCCTCTGAGATATCTGGGCTAATTCTAATTCTGGCCTCTTGAGCATCCCCATTTTTAATTGCTTGACAATTGGTGGCCATGCCATCAGTTGCCTCGGCCCTGAACTCTGGAATTCCCTCCCTAAACCTCTCCACCTCTCCTTCCTCCTTTCAGACGCGCCTTAAAACCTACCTGTTTGACCAAGTTTTGGCCAACTACCCTAATATCACCTTGTGTGGCTCCATGTCTAACTTTGCTTGATAATGTTCCTATGAAGCTGGGCCGTTTCATTACGATAAAGGCATGATATAAATATGGGTAGTTGTTGAATATGTTTGAATTTGGTAATGTTTAACTGTCTATTTGCATCTTCATGACCAAGTTGTACTCTAACCTCCTGCGTTCTTTATGTCTAGGACATCAAATCGTTACTGGAAGGGTATGTAATCTTTTCTCTAAATATCCAATTCTAATTCTGTTTTCGAAAACCAAGAATCCTTACGATTTCATTCAGTACGAATATAATTTCAAAGCAGATTGCATTCCGTGAGCGAGCTTACATCGTCAATGGGAATTCACTCATAAGTTCCTTGCTTGTGAATCCAGACCACCGGCCTTTGGCAGGAGAGTGTACAGGGACAGCACGTCCAGTTGGTATTTTGATATTGCACCCAGATGGATCTCCCAAACCACCACATATGCAGATAGTTCCATGTACGCATAAATAATGGTGAGCACCATTAGCCTCACCGACAATTTGCCAGCAAAATCTGGCCCAATTGAGTAAGCAATGTTGCTGCCTATTCGAATGGGGCGTCAGTTTTTCACAGGTACATGTATGAGATTCTGTGTTATTTTGATGGTGAGGGTTCAGAGATGATCATGATTTGGATCTGTGATAAACTTGGGAAACAAATATCAAATGAACACATTCCCTCCCCTCACCTCCACCTTTGTCAGGACTCGGGATGTCGGAGTCAATTAACCCTTTAACCCCCTTCACTCTCAGTTCTGAAAGGATTCAAAGTGATGGGCCTTATTGGTGACAGTGGTTATAATTTATTCAGTATAAGTAAGACTTGACACGTGCTAATTTCTGAGCAGCAGTATCAAAACGCATGAGCGTTACCATTCTGCTCTTGGTAGAAGCACGGTCTCCACGTGACAAAGCCAAACAACTGTGCCCCAGGCACCATCGCGCCAGCCAATGGGACACGTGTGGTCCCTCTGCCAGCCCGTCCTTTTGCGAGGGTCCATCTGCAGGATGGTTTCAAATTTCCCTCTACCTTTACTCTCTGCTCAGGGAATCCCTTCTTACAGTTTCTTTACACAGCAGAGTCTGTGGAGACTGATTTAACCCAATCATTAGCTCACTATTATTTGACCGGTTGATGATCCATCTCGGCCTCCTCCTGAAGTTCCCAGCATCACAGATGCTAGACTTCAGCCAATTCGATTCACTCTGCGTGATATGAAGAAATGGCTGAAGGCACTGGATACTGCAAAGGCTATGGGCCCTGACAATATTCCAGCAATAGTACTGAAGACCTGTGCTCCAGAACTTGCCACACCCCTAGGCAAACCGTTCCAGTACAGCTACAACACTGGCATCTACCCAGAAATGTGGAAAATTGCCCAGGTATGTTCTGTACACAAAAAGCAGGACAAGTCCAAACCGGCCAATTACCGTCCCATCAGCTTATGCTCAATCATCAGTAAAGTGATGGAAGGTGTCATCGACAGTGCCATCAAGTGGCAATTGCTTAGCAATAACCTGCTCAGTGACGCTCAGTTTGGGTTCTGCCAGGGCCACTCAGCATCTGAGCTCATTACAGCCTTGGTCCAAACATGAACGACAGAGCTGAACTCAAGAGGTGAGGTGTGATTGACTGCCCTTGACATCAAGGCAGCATTTGACCGAGTATGGCATCAAGGAGCCCCAGCAAAATTGGAGTCAATGGGAATCAGGGGGAAAACTCTCCGCTGGTTGGAGTCATACCCAGCGCAAAGGAAGATGGTTGTGTTTGTTGGAGGTCAATCATCTTAGTCCCAGGACATCACTGCAGGAGTTCCTCAAGGTAGTGTCCTAGGCCCAACCATCTTCAGCTGCTTCATCAATGACCTTCCTTCAGTCATAAGGTCAGAAGTGGGGATGTTCGCTGATGATCGCTCAATGTTCAGCACCATTCGCGACTCCTCAGATACTGAAGCAGTCCGTGTAGAAATGCAGCAAGACCTGGACAATATCCAGGCTTGGGCTGATGAGTGGCAAGTAACATTCATGCCACACAAGTGCCAGGCAATGACCATCTCCAACAAGAGAGAACCTAACATCTGCCCTAAACATTCAATAGCATTACGATCCCCCACTATCAACATCCTGGGGGTTACCATTGACCAGAAACTAAACTGGAGTAGCCATATAAATACCGTGGCTACAAGAGCAGGTCGAGGCTAGGAATCCTGCAGTGAGTAACTCACCTCCTGACTCCCCAGTCCCTGTCCACCATCTACAAGGCACAAGTCAGGATTGTGATGGAATACTCTTCACTTGCCTGGATGGGTGCAGCTCCAACAACACTCAAGAAGCTCGACACCATCCAGGACAAAGCAGCCCGCTTGATTGGCACACCATCCACAAACTTTCACTCCCTCCACCACCGACGCACAGTGGCAGCAGTGTGTACCATATACAAGATGCACTGCAGCAATGCACCAAGGCTCCTTAGACAGCATCTTCCAAACCTGTGACCTCTACCATCTCGAAGGACAAGAGCAACAGATACATGGGAACACCACCACCTGCAAGTTCCCCTCCAAGTCACACACCATCCTGACTCGGAACTATTCGCCATTCTTTCACTGTCACTGGGTCAAAATCCTGGAACTCCCTTCCTAACAGCCCTGTGGGTGTACCTACCCCACATGGACTGCAGCGGTTCAAGAAGGCAGCTCACCACCACCTTCTCAAGGGCAATTAGGGTTGGGCAATAAATGCTGGCCTGGTCAGCGACGCCCACACCCCTGAATGAATAAAAAAAAAGTCATTGAACTGTTTGCCTGCCTTAGCCAGCTCAGACTCTCAGGATTTCTGACTTCCCATGATCGGACTCTTAGCAGCTCATTATTGCTGGAATGTAAGTGACTAATCTAATGTCCTTTAGGGAAGGAAAGCTGCCATTCCTAACTGGTCTGGCCTACATGTGACTATAGGCCCACAACAATTTGGTTGGCTCTTAACTGCCCTCTGAAATGGCCTAGCAAACCAATCAGTTGTATCATCTGGACACACCACCCGGCATCGACCTAGGCATGGAAATGACAACGGCAAAACCCAGCCCTGTCGACCCTGCAAAGTCCTCCTTACTAACATCTAGGGGTTTGTGCCAAAGTTGGGAGAGCTGTCCCACAGACTAGTCAAGTAACAGCCTGACATAGTCATACCTTACAGACAATGACCCAGACACTGCCATCACCATCCCTGGGTATGTCCTGTCCCACGTGCAGGACAGACTCACCAGAGGTAACAGCACAGTCGTACATAGTCGGGAGGACGTTGCCCTGGGAGTCCTCAACATTGACTGCGGACCCCATGAAGTCTCATGGCATCAGGTCAAACATGGGCAAGGAAACCTACGACTGGTTACCACCTACTGCCCTCCCCTCAGCTGATGAGTCATGTGCTTCTCCATGTTGAACACCACTTGGAGGAAGCACTGAGTGTGGCAAGGCACAGAATGTACTCTGGGAGGGGGACTTCAATGTCCATTACCAAGCGTGGCTTGGTAGCACTATTACTGACCGAGCTGGCCGAGTCCTAAAGGACATAGCTCTGAGACTGGGTCTGCAACAGGTGATGAGGGAACCAACAAGAGGGAAAAATATACTAGACCTTGACCTCACCAGTCTACCTGTCGCAGATGTATCTGTCCATGACAGTATTGGTAGGAGTGACCACCACACAGTCCTTGTGGAGACGAAGTCCCGCCTTCACATTGAGGATACCGTCCATTGTGTTGTGTGGCACTACCACCGTGCTAAATGGGATAGATTTTGAACAGATCTAGCAACTCAAAACCGGGCGTCCATGAGGCGCTGTGAGCCATCAGCAGCAGCAGAATTGTACTCAACCACAATCTGTAACCTCATGGCCCGGCATATCCCCCAGTCTACCATTACCATCAAGCCAGGGGATCAACCCCGATTCAATGAAGAGTGGAGAGGCCATGCCAGGAGCAGCACCAGGCATACCTCAAAATGAGGTGTCAACCTGGTGAAGCTACAAAACAGGACTACTTGCCTACCAAACTGCAGAAGCAGCATGCGATAGACAGAGCTAAGTGATCCCACAAGCAACGGATCAGATCTAAGCTCTGCAGTCCTGCCACATCCAGTTGTGAATGGTGGTGGACAATTAATCAACTAACAGGAGGAGGTGGCTCCACAAATATCCCCATCATCAATGATGGGGAAGCCCAGCACATCAGTGCAAAAGACAAGGCTAAAACATTCGCAACCATCTTCAGCCAGAAGTGCCAAGTGGATGATCCACCTCGGCCTCCTCCTGAATTCCCCAGCATCACAGATGCCAGTCTTCAGCCAATTCAATTCACTCCACGTGATATCAAGAAACGACTGAAGGCACTGGATACTGCAAAGGCTATGGGCCCTGACAATATTCTGACAATAGTACTGAAGACCTGTGCTCCAGAACTTGCCGGGCCCCTAGCCAAGCTATTCCATGACAGCTGCAACACAGGCATCTACCCTGCAATGTGGAAAATTGCCCAGGTATGTCCTGTACACAAAAAGCAGGACAAGTCCAACCCAGCCAATTACTGCCCCATCAGTCTACTTTCGCTCATCAGTAAAGTGATGGAAGGTGTTGTTGACAGTGCTATCAAGTGGCACTTGCTCAGCAATAACCTGCTCAGTGACACTCAGTTTGAGTTCCACCAGGGCCACTCAACTCCTGACCTCATTATGGTTTTGGTCTAAACATGGACAAAAGAGCTGAACTCCAGAGGTGAGGTGAGAGTGACTGCCCTTATCATCAAGGCAGCATTTGACCCAGTATGACATCAAAGAGCCCTAGCAAAACTGAGGTCAATGGGAATCGAGGGAAAACCCTCCACTGGTTGCAGTCATATCTCGCACAAAGGAAGATGGTTGTGGTTGTTGGAGGTCAATCATCTGAGCTCCAGGACATCACTGCAGGAGCTCCTCAGGGTCGCGTCCTCGGCCCAACCACCTTCAGCTGCTTCATCAATGACCTTCCCTCCATCATAAGTGGGTCAGAAGTGGGGATGTTTACTGATGATTGGACAATGTTCAGCATCATTCGCGACTCCTCAGATACTGAAGCAGCCCTTGTCCATGTAGAACAAGACCTGGACAACATTCAGGCTTGGGCTGATAAGTGGCAAGTTACATTTATGCCATACAAATGCCAGGCAGTGAACATTTCCTACATGAGAGAATCCAACATCTCTCCTTGATATTCAAAGGCATTACTATCGCTGAATCCCCCACTATCAATATCCTGGGGGCCACCATTGATCAGAAATTGAACTGGACCAGCCCATACTAAATGCTGTGGCTACAATAGCAGGTCAGAGGCTGGGAATTCTGCTGCGAGTAACTCACTTCCTGACTCCCCAAAGCCTGTCCGCAAGTCAGGAATGTGATGGCATACACTCGAATTGCCTGGATGGGTGCAGCTCCAACAACACTCAAAAAGCTTAACACCATCCAGGACAAAGCAGCCCGATGATCGGCATCCCATCCACCAACTTCAACATTCATTCACTCCCTCCACCACCGGCGCACAGTGGCAGCAGTGTGTACCATCTGCAAGATGCGCTGCAGCAACGCATCAAGGCTCCATAGACAGCACCTTCCAAACCCGTTACCTCTTACACCTAAAAAGACAAGGGCAGCAGGCGCATGGGAACACCACCACTTGCAAGTTCCCCTCCAAGCCACACAGCGTCCTGACTCGGAACTATATCGCCGTTCCTTCACTGTCGCTGGGTCAAAACCCTGGAACTCCCTTTCTAACAGCAGCACTGTGGGTGTACCAACCCCACATGGACTTCAGTTGGTCAAGAAGGCAGCTCACTGACACCATCTCGAGGACAAGTAAGGATCGGCAAAAGATGCTGGCCTAGCCAGCGACACCCACATTGCATGAAAGAATTTTTTAAAACAATTATTTTGTCGTTATTTTGTCTCGGCCCTACCCACATCTGGACCCTCTGAGATTCAGCTAAGTTAGAGTCACAGAGTTATACAGCACAGAAACAGACCCTTCGGCCCATCGTGTCTGTGCCGGCCACAAGTCGTTTATCTTTTGGTCCTCGCAGACCACCTGTTTACACACTCTGCTGGATTTCTGCTGAACTTTACTTTTTTGATCATTTGGTTCCTTTTCAACCTTCCAAGCCAGTAAAACATTTGGTGAGTGAAAACCCAAACCCCGTATCCCTACCCCTGCTCCTAATTTGTACGTTTGTATGTTCATATATCCTGTCATGTCACCTCTCAACTACTTCGAACCAGAGCAGGATTAAAAATACAATTCAGTATAAGCATTATCATATGGCAGCTAGTGAGTGCTCTGAATTACTAACAAGTCACTCATAATAGTTAAGTTAGTGTTTGTTTATTAGCAAGAAAACCCGATGTAGGGATTTCCCAGGATTCTTACAGCTCCCCAAGGACAAAATAGCCATTGATATAAGTAAACAGCAGATGAGATCGAGCGAGCATGGGGAGAGTTTGAAAGAAACCGGGGACCGACAGCAAACTCGTCACTTTCAATACTTAGAGAAGGGATGAAAACGTCGAGTAGAATGCTGCTTGCTTGGCCTGTGAGGTAGCAGTCTGTAAACGTACATCGAGTTTCACAATACGCTGACCAGACATCACTTGGAACAATACGCTGAATTCGGGACACGTGAAAATTATTTGGGGGCAGCTGTTGAGGTATGGAAATGTTAAGCTAACGCGCTGGTGGGGAGGGGAGTGGGGGATATCCCATGGGATTGAGTGCAATGCCAAATTTACACCCTGCCCAATATAACTTGGCACTGTCATCAACAGAGATTAAAATGGGAACAGGGTGGGGGTGGGGGGGAGAGGGGGTGGGGGGGATGTAAAACAGGGATGCACTCTATCCCGTCAGATTCCTGACCACTGGATCAGGTTAAAATTGACTCCGACCAGGATTAGTTTTGGGAAGGATTAAAAAGCACAAACGTTCCATTGGAAAGAGGTGGTTAAAGAGTCTTTTATTAAGCTGCATGAGATAATAATTGACATGGATAAGGTCATTCAGACTATTAACTCTGGAAAGTAGGCCAGTGGATATAAATTTAAGTTAGTGAGAAGCAAATTTCAAACAGATGGGAAATATTTTCTTTACTGAAAGGGTGAGGAATGCTAAGAATAACCTGATAGAGGGAGGATAAGCAAATAAACAATACATTGACAATTACGTTCAAAATGCAGCTAGATACTATCTAGGGAATAGTCAAAGACTTTGATTCTAGTTCGGACTGTCTCTTTGGGGCTTTTCAGCATATGCTCCAAACAGAACTCAGTGGAATATGAGGATGGGACCGATCTCTAATTAAGAACACCCACAAGCATGGAAGTTATGCTAACTGTTTGTAAACCACTGCGTAGATCCCAGCTAGAGTATTGTGACCAGATCTGGGCAGCCCAATTTAGGAAGCATGTCAAAGCCTAGGAGACAGTGCAGAGGAGATTTACTAACTATCAGACCAGGGATGAGGGACGTCAGTTAAAGGGAGAGACTGGAGAAGCTGGGGTTGTTCTCCATAGAGCAGAGGAAATCATGAGTGACTTTGATAGAGTAAATAAGAAGAAAGTTAGTGGCAGAAGGGTTGCTAAACAGAGGATACAGACTGAAGGTGATCGGCAAAAGAACTGGAGGTGACTTGAGGAAACATGTTTCGACACAGCGAGCAAACATAGGAGCATAGGAAATAGGAGCAGGTGCAGGCCATTCAGCCCCTCGAGCCTGCTCCACCTATTCAACTACATCAACTAGCCAATTGTTGTTATCTGGAATGCACTGCCTGAAATGCTGGTGGAATTAGATTCAGTAGTCACGTTAAAAAGGAAATTGGACAAATACTTGAAGGGGGCGAAAAGTTACAGAGCTCTGGGGAGAGAGCAGGGGAGTGGGACGAATTGGATAACTCTACCAAAGAGCCAGCACAGGTGCCATGGGCTGAATGGCCTCCTTCTATGCTGTATCAGTCTATGATCCTATGGCCTGTTTAGATACGACAAAGTCGAGCCCAATTTACTTGTGCAAAGCAACAGTCAACGCTAAGATATGTTCATCCAGAACATGAATTTGTGGCACTAAATTTGAACACTATCTAACGAATCCTCTATCTGTCCCTTGATTTTAAAATGTACCAAAAGCATCATCTAGCTAGGCATACATTAAATTCACCACCTTTAAATAAGAATGGAATATCTCACCCAACTGGCTGCTTATTTGTATATTTGTCATATATATGTATATATTTAATAAAAGATTAGAGGCAATATTCAATTAGATTCAATAACATTACACAAACGTCAATATTTACACAGAGCGGAGGCGCCCCACATCAAAACCGCAGAAACTCATCTTAATATGAATCTATATGAGCCCATTGGACCTCTGCAGTATATAGTGTGGAAACGGATGCTAAAGGTTATCAATCCAGGTAAGATTAGCCTCAGTGGAAAATGATTCAACTGAACTTCAGGGGTTTGCTAACAGAATGAATGCAAGCAAAGTGATGAAGCAAACAAAATTCTTCCAGGGCTCGACAGGGTAGGTACAGGAAGGATGTTTCCCCTGAGGTGGGGTGCGGTTCTAGAACCAGGGGGGACACAGTCTCAGAATAAGAGGTAGGACAGAGATGAGGAGGAATATCTTCACTCAGAGGGTGGTGAATCCGTGGAATTCTCTACCCCAGAGGGCAGTGGAGGCTCGGTCAGTCAGAGATCAGTATGGCATATATTTGCATAGGTCTCCGAGATAGCGCAGAGGAGATTCGCTAGACTGATGCCTGGGTTGTGTGGAGAGACTGGAAGTGCTGGGATTGTTCTCCTTAGAGCAGAGAAGGTTAAAGGGAGCTTTCATAGAGGTATTCAAAAATGATGAAGGGTTTTGATCATGTAAATACGGAGAAATTACTTCCACTGGCAGGAGGGTCACAGAGGACTCGGGTTTAAGATGATTGGTAAAATAGAGCGGAGATGGGAAGAAATTGTTTTACACAGCGAGATGGGATGGGATTGAGATAGTAGTTGAAAGGGTTATGGAACTGAAACATAGGAACATCGGAAATTGGAGCAGGAGTAGGCCATTCGGCCCCTCGAGCCTCCTCCATCATTCAACTAGATCATGGCCGATCTACCTCAACGCTATTTTCCAACACTATCCTCATATCCCTTGACATCTTTAATATCTAGAGATCTATCGATCTCTGCCTTGACTATACTCAATGACCGAGCCTCCACAGCCCTCTGGGGCAGTGAATTCCAAAGATTCACCATCCTCTGAGGTAAGGGTATGTTAGCCTTTATCGCAAGAGGATTTGAGTACAGGAGTAGTGAAGTCTTGCTTCAATTATATAAAACCTTGGTTAGACCGCACCTGGAGTACTATGTGCAGTTTTGGTCCCCTTACCTTCGAAGGGATATTATTGCCATAGAAGGGAGTGCAGCAAAGGTTCACCAGACTTGTTCCTGGGATGGTGGGACTGTCCTATGAAGAGAGATTGGGGAAACTGGGCCTGTATTCTCTAGGGTTTTGAAGAATGAGAGGTGATCTCATTGAAACCTACAAAATACATAAAAGGGATAGACAGGGTAGATGCAGCTAAGAGTGGTTCCCCTGGTTGGGGAATCTAGAACCAGGGGACACAATTTCAAAATAAGGGGGAAGCCACTTAGGACAGAGATGGGGAGGAATTTCTTCACTCAGAGGGTTGTTAATCTTTGGAATTCTCTACCCCAGAGGGCTGTGGAAGCTCAGTCATTGAGTATGTTTAAAGCAGAGATTGACAGATCTCTAAATACAAATGACATAAAGGGATATGGGGATAGTGTGGGAAAAAGGCACTGAAGTGGATCATCAGCCATGATCATATTGAATGGCGGGGCAGGCTCGATGGGCTGCTCCTAAGTTCCTGAGTGACGAAATTCCTCCTCATCTCAGTCCTAAATGACCTACCTCTTATTCTGAGACTGTGTCCCCCGTTCTAGACCCCTCCCCCACCAGCCAGGGAAACTTTCTTCCTGCATCTACCCTGTCGAGCCTCTCATTCTTCTATATATAGGTCCAGTCTCCTCGATCTCTCCTCATAGGACAATCCTGCCATCCCAGGAATTAGTCTGACTATCAGAATATCCAGTCGCAACTTTCATAAGGGAATTGGATAAATACTTGAAGGGAAAACTTTTGCAGAACTCTGGGGAAGGGAACAAGCGGAGTGCGACCAATGGGATTGCTCCTTCAAAGAGCCTTCAGAGGAACGATGGGCTGAATGGTCTCCTTCTGTGCTGTTTGATTCTATGATTCTAGGCAATGCTCCAGAAAATAGCACGGTGATTTAAAATATTTTAATAAATAATCACATGATATTTTTTCTTGGTCAAAATTGCTCTGGTGTTCAAATTTGTTCCAAAAGATTTTGGACCCAGTTGACCTGTTAAACAGTAGCCTGGTGATAATGTAATGTGTGAACTCAGCAGGAAATGTCCAATTGTTTCACTGGGTTCTCTGAAGGTTGTTTTACTGCATAAGGTTGGGTACAAAATATCCATATCTGTGTTAAGCGAGAGGACAAAGAGAATCTAAAACAGCTGGCCGTACTTGTGCGAACTCTGTGTTTCCTTTATTCAGTGTCACAGTGTACAGAATCAAACTTCTAGATATAATGGAGAGAATTGTTCAGGCTGGAAATCGGAACTGTCCAGCCATTCTTCATTTTAATGGTTTGAAGGAAGTTGACATATCCCCTCCCACTCTTTTTCCTTATCAGAACCACATTGGGACTGTCTCTCAGTTTGACAAATCTTTTCATTGACGGCGGATGTTTTGTTTCCCTACCCACCCACTCCCCCCTCCCTCCCCAATGGTCTACAATGTCAATAATAATGTATATGCAATGCACACGACTGACTTCAGTGTATAGCAGGCGGCCTGATTCACCCTTGCCCATTTTGTGCTCCCGCCCGAGCCCAAATTCGTCCCAGAGGACCACAAATGCCTTTTTAATTATCCGTTATCGGTGTTTCTGACCCATTCCTAGTTGAGAAGGCCTTCATGAGCCACTGCAGTCCATGTAGCTGTGTTGCTTTGCTGGGCCATTTCAGAGGGCAGCCATCTTTCTGTGGGCCCGGAGTCACACGTAGGCCAGACCGGGTAAGGGTGGCAGATTTCCTTTCTCTGAAGGACATTAGTGAACCAGATGAGTTAAAATAAAAATACAATTCAGTAGTTTTATGGTCGCCATTACTGAGGTTAACATTTTATTCCAAATTAATTGAACTCCAATTCCTCCCCACTGCCATGGTGGGATTTGAACTCATGTTTCGGGCGCCTCTAGATTACTAGCCCAGGGGGCATCGGAATGGTACTGCCAGATATTCGTTCCTGCTCTCCCAGCCCCCACCCCCACAAGATAGGGCGTAATACCACCCAGGGGAGGACAGAAATCCAGCCCATTCACATTCCCCCCCCTCCACCTCCCCACCTCACAAGCTGCTGTCTCTCAAATGGCTCACATGCACAAGCAATGGAGACTTGACCTTCTTTTCTCCTTCAGTTCCAGCTCTCCTGACCTTGGACCCACAAACTGCCCACCCCCGGCTTGTCCTGTCGGACGATGACACCCAGGTGAGGCGGGGCGAATGGAGGAAGGTGCCCGAGTACCCTGAGCGCTTCAATTTCCTGCTCAGCGTGCTGGCCACGCAGGGATTCACAGCGGGCCGGCACTACTGGGAGGTGGACGTGGGCAACAACACAGCCTGGGACGTGGGCGCTGCCAAGGCGTCGGTGGCGCGGAAGGCGATACCGGAGAATGGAGTCTGGGCGGTGGGCCTTTGGGACAAGGAGTACACGGCGTTCACCAACCCTCGCACCGTCCTGCAACTGGGCGACTTGAATCCCAAGAGGGTGGGGGTCTATCTGGACTATGAGGAAGGGCAGGTATCGATTTACAACGCTGACACCATGGCGCACATATACTCATTCAGTGAAACATTCACTGAGACCGTCTACCCTTATTTCAGCACTGAGAGTAAAACAGAGCCGCTGAAACTGGTCGCACTTCAGCTGTGAGCAACAGTTGACTCTTAACTCCCAAAGAGCTAAGGACTGACCCTGCAGCGATGGGCAGTTTCAGCGTGAAGTAATGCGAAGTTTTAATCAAAGACCTGTCATTGCACACTGAAATCATGTGTGTGGCGAAAACAGGTTTGTCCTGGGCGTGCGTCATCCTGTTTCATTGGTATAATAAAGAAACAATTAGCAGACTTATAATGAATGGTTTCGCTCGGTAGAAAGCAATTACAGGAAGAGCGAAACTATCGATAAGGCAAGGAAGTAAGGGAGTTGTACTTGTTAGCTCGAATGGGGAGGGAACGAGCTTGTTAAGAAAGGAAAACTAAGGTTATTGATAAAAGATAAGTCAGTTCCATTTCACTTTATATGGAGTTGCATTGCAACTTTTATCAAATTATGGAATGCAGAATGTTGTGGATTGCCGTGTGAAGGGAGAGAGAGAGAGAAATGTCGAACAATTGGCTGTTTATGGTGAATATTTGGATTGTAACAGTCTGAGATAGTGAGCTGAGAACTTTAACAAGGTTTGAATGCCCAACCAAACCATCAGGTCTCGTTGTTAGTACTGCCTTTTAAGTGTATGTTTCAGTCCTGTTGCATGTGCTGTTTGATTAATAAACACATGACACCTGAGTTTCAATGTTTAAGAACCTTATTGATTTGAGGAATTATTAATAAGAAGGTCTCCTCTTAACAGTTGGTGTGAAACCTCAGATAGCCAGGTAGTGAAGGATAGTGTTTGTTTTACAAAACATACCATGCAGCTCCACCATAAATCTCTTGCAGTCTGCTCCCATATATAAAAGTACAGGTAAGTCCCCAAATTAATGCCTCCCACCTGAATACGGATAACACCCAACTGATATATAATCAACAGTTGGGACGTCAGCCTAGCTTTGTGTCATAGAATGCAGATTTAAGCCTTCTACCTGTTTTCACTACTGACCTGTTCGTGTAAAGTCACGACAGAATTAAAACTTAACGTTGATGAGAGTTTAGAGAAAGTTATCCTTGGAAATCCAGGGACAGAATCTATGTTGGACGCAGGGATGCATTTAATTGGGTTAAAGCCCTCTTTGATGAGTCTAAGATCAAACAAATCTTATGGGTCCAAGGATTATATATAACCTGTCAAGTCTACATCAAGCAGTTAGAACAGTGCCCAGCACCGTGCAAACAAATTGATTTAATTGAGGGGCTTGAGTATAGATTTCAGAACAGCAAATGGCTGGGATAGTTCTTTCAGTGGTTCCACTTAAAGTTTCTGTACAAAGGGGCCATCTCGAAATTGAGAGTGAGATATTAAAGATTCAACTGGGAGAAATATCAGCTGTGTGGAGGTCCTTATCAGTAATATTGCAGAAAGCAGAATGGAAGTGCTACAGTCTGTGGGGCCAGCAGGGAGAGAGACAGTTGTAGCAGTTCTGCAAAGTGAATGAAGAAAGGGATTGGGTGTCTCAACTGGTTATGATATCATTACACCCTCCCTTATACGAAAGGAGAAAGAAGCAGAATCTGTGCAGCAAGAGGGAGCGAGAAATTAAAAGCCCACACCAAACACCAGAAATTGGAAGTTAAACTGAAATGAGAGAAAAAAAGGACAGGATGTCTTTTCTTTTTGTTTTTAATGTGCTGCCACTTTAAAAATGTCTGCAGAACTGTTTAATTTTTGAAGCTTCTGGCTTTAGTTAACATGAAGGCTGTTACAAAAATTTTAATCCTTTTATTCCTGCAAGAACTAATCTTTCCTGAGTTATTTTCAGTAGGTGTATCAGATTATTTAAAACGACACACCAAAGAAAAAAGATAACTTGTGATCTGTTGGGTGTTGGTAAGCATTTGCGAAGCTTAATTTGTTTGGCTGCGTATCTGTATACATATATGTGTCTTCTTTTGAGATATTAACTTCCTGCGTTTCTGGGTCTGAATTGAAACTAACTATCTTGAGTCTACAGAGTGGACTAGTGGTAATATCACTGGACTACTAATCCAGATGCCTAGCCTAATGCTCTGGGGACATGAGCAGATGGTGAAATTTGAATTCAATTGATAAATCTGGAATTAAAAGCTAGTCTAATGGTGACCATGAAACCACTGTCGATTGTTGTAAAAACCTATCTGGTTCACGAATGTCCTTTAGGGAAGGAAATCTGCTGTCCTTACCCAGTCTGGTTTACATGTGACTCCAGACCCACAGCAATGTGGTTGACTCTTAACTGCCCCCTGAAATGGCCTAACAAGCCACTCAGTTGTATTAAACGCTACAAGGTGTAAAAAAGGAATGAAACCGGACAGACCACACAGCATCGACCGAGGCACAGGAAGTCTCAACACCGAACCCAACCCTGTGAACCCTGCAAAGTCCTCCTGACAAACATCTGGGGGTTTGTGCCAAAGTTGGGAGAGCTCTCCCACAGACTAGTCAAGCAACATCCTGACATAGTCATACTCACAGAATCATACTTTACAATGTCCCAGATGCTGCCATCACCATCCCTGGGTATGTCCTGTCCCACTGGCAGGATAGACCCACCAGAGGTGGCAGGAGGCACATGGTATATAGTTGGGAGGGGGTTGCCCTGAAAGTCCTCAACATTGACTCCGGACCCCATGAAGTCTCATGGCATCAGGTCAAACATGGGCAAGGTAACCTCCTACTGATTACCACCCACTGCCAATGCTGAGCTGATGAATCATTACTCCTCCATGTTGAACACCAACAGGAGGAAGCACTGAGGATGGACAATAAATGCTGGCCTAGCCAGTGGTGCCACATCCCATGAATGAATAAAAAAAACCATTCGGGATTCCTCAGATGTTGAAGCAGCTCATGTCCAGATGCAGCAAGACCTGGACAACATCCAGTCTTGGACTGATAAGTGGTGAGTAACATTCGCATCACACAAGTGCCAGGCAATGACCATCTCAAACAAGAGAGAATCTAACCATCTCCCCTTGATGTTTGATGGCATTACCATTGCTGAATCCCCCACTGTCAACATTGACCAGAAACTGAACTGGACTAGCCCCATAAATACTGTGGCTACAGGAGCAGGTCAGAGACTGGGAATTCTGTGACGAGTAACTCACCTCCTGACTCTCCAAAGCCTGTCCACCATCTACAAAGCACAAGTCAGGAGTGTGATGGAATACTCCCCACTTGCCTGGATGGGTGCAGCTCCAACAGCACTCAAGAAGCTCGACACCATCCAGGATAAAGCAGCCTGCTTGATTGGCACACCATCCAGCAATTTCAAGTTCAATCCCTTCACCACCGACGCACAGTAGCAGCAGTGTTTACCATATACACATTGCACTGCAGCAACGCACCAAGGCTCCTTCGAAAGCACCTCCCAAACCCGTGACCTCTACCAACTAGAAGGACAAGGGCAGCAGATGCATGGGAACACCACCACCTGGGCAAGTTTACCTCCAAACCATACACCATCCTGACATGGAACTACATCACCGTTCCTTCACTGTCATTGGGTCAAAATTCTGGAACTCCCTTCTTAACAGCACTGTGGATGTACCTGCACCCAAAGACTGCAGCGGATCAAGAAGGCAGCTCACTGCCACCTTCTGAAGGGCAATTAGGGATGGGCAATAAATGCTGGTAAGGAATGAGTGTTGAGTGTAATTAAGGGAATTGGAGTTTGCTTTATTTCATTGAAAAAAAAGCTTGTGGTCACCCTTATTAATGCGAAAATCGACCAGCAATGGGAAGCAAGGAAGCACTACCCCCATGTATCACCACAACTTGCTGGCCAATTTGCAACACTCCCCTGTAAGCTTCATGCAAGTGAAATCTCATGCTTAATCTTCCCGTGGCTTCCTTGGGCTTGCAAGATTTTCACATTAATTGCTGATTAAACTCGCCATGCAAGTAAGCAAGTCTAGTAAGTGACAATGTAAAGTACCCTTTTAACAATGGATAATTGTTAATGAATTCAAATCAAAGCTATGTTGACCAGAAAGTAAATAATTCGAAGTGTGGAATCTCATTCCTTTGTTCAGGTTCTGAATTGTTTTTAGAAGATTTTAAAAATTGCACATTTTTAAATTTTAATTTTTTCCCTGCTTTTCCTTTCTCTGTCTCTCTCAATCTTTCTTTCCCTCTCTTCATTCTCTTTAGGTAAAACAAGAACATGAGAAATAGCAGCAGGAGTAGACCATATCTCCCCTCGAGATTGCTCCGCCGTTCAATACGATCACAGCTGATCTTCTGTCTCAACTCCACTTTCCCACCCGCTCCACGATTCCCTGAAAGACTAAAAATCTGTCTATCCCAGCCTTAAATATTTTCAACAATGGCACATCCACAACCCTCTGGGGCAGACAATTCCAAAGATTCAAAACCCTCTGAATGAAGAAATTTCTTCTCATCCCACTCCTAAATGTTCGTCTCCTTATCCTGAGACTGTGCTTGTTTTCTAGATTTCCCCAGCCAGGGGAAACAACTCTCAGTGGCGACCCTGTCAAGCCACTTCTGAATTGTGTATGTTTCAATGAGATCACCTCTCATTCTTCTAAACTACAGAGTATATAGGCCCAATTTACTCAGCCTCTTATCAGAGGGAAATCCTCTCATTCCAGGGACGAATTGTTGTACTGCCTCCAAGGCAAGTAGATACTTCCTTAAATATGGAGGTCAAAACTGTGCACAGTACTCTGTGTGTGGTCTCACCAAATCCCTATAGAATTGTAGCAAGAATTCTATATTCCTGTGCTCCAATCCCCTTGCAATAAATGCCAATATGCCATTTGCCTTCCCAATTGCTTGCTGTACATGCATGCAAACTTTCTGAGTTCCTTGTACGAGATACACAAGTTTCATGCCATTTTTAAAAAAAAATTAGTTTTTCTATTCTTTCTACCAAAATGAATAACCTCACACTTCCACTGTTATACTCCTGTAGGTACCTGATATAACATTGAATTCACCCACTCTAATTCATCACACCTCCCCACCTCGCCAAGTCCTTCCTCTGATTACTTTTCAATCCATAAATCTCATTGATTAAGGAGATACCCTGTTTGTAGTGTTGTTCACCAAAGGTCCCAGATGCCCTGTTGCCCTCGCTGCACTGTTTATCAGCTCGCAGTTTGAACACATTTGTGGGCAGATTGTTCTTAAATCTAAACATGCACGAGCAACTCTCAATGGGTCATGTGGTGAGATGCCCAATTCCACGGAGCAGGCTTGACGGACTGAATGGCCTACTCTTGCTCCTATTTCCTATGTTCCAGCAAAATGTCGAGTAACGGAGAATGTGAATGCTTCATCTCAGTTAAAGACATTAGCTTCATCTCAGTACTAGACATTAACTTCATCTCAGTACTAGACATTAACTTCATCTCAGTACTAGACATTAACTTCATCTCAGTACTAGACATTAACTTCATCTCAGTACTAGACATTAACTTCATCTCAGTACTAGACATTACCTTCACCTCAGTACTAGGCATTAGCTTCACCTCAGTACGAGGCATTAGCTTCACCTCAGTACTAGATATTAGCTTCATCTCAGTAATAGACATTAGCTTCACCTCAGTACTAGACATTAGCTTCACCTCAGTACTAGATATTAGCTTCATCTCAGTAATAGACATTAGCTTCACCTCAGTACTAGGCATTAGCTTCACCTCAGTTCTAGACATTAGCTTCATCTCAGTTCTAGACATTAGCTTCACCTCAGTACTAGACATTAGCTTCATCTCAGTTCTAGACATTAGCTTCATCTCAGTACTAGACATTAGCTTCATCTCAGTTCTAGACATTAGCTTCATCTCAGTTCTAGACATTAGCTTCATCTCAGTACTAGACATTAGCTTCACCTCAGTACTAGACATTAGCTTCATCTCAGTTCTAGACATTAGCTTCATCTCAGTACTAGACATTAGCTTCACCTCAGTACTAGACATTAGCTTCATCTCAGTACTAGACATTAGCTTCATCTCAGTACTAGACATTAGCTTCATCTCAGTACTAGACATTAGCTTCATCTCAGTACTAGACATTAGCTTCATCTCAGTACTAGACATTAGCTTCATCTCAGTACTAGACATTAGCTTCATCTCAGTTCTAGACATTAGCTTCATCTCAGTTCTAGACCTTAGCTTCATCTCAGTTCTAGACATTAGCTTCATCTCAGTACTAGACATTAGCTTCACCTCAGTACTAGATATTAGCTTCATCTCAGTAATAGACATTAGCTTCATCTCAGTAATAGACATTAGCTTCACCTCAGTTCTAGACATTAGCTTCATCTCAGTAATAGGCATTAGCTTCACCTCAGTACTAGACATTAGCTTCATCTCAGTACTAGACATTAGCTTCACCTCAGTAATAGGCATTAGCTTCACCTCAGTACTCGACATTAGCTTCACCTCAGTTCTAGACATTAGCTTCATCTCAGTAATAGGCATTAGCTTCACCTCAGTACTAGACATTAGCTTCATCTCAGTAATAGACATTAGCTTCATCTCAGTAATAGACATTAGCTTCACCTCAGTTCTAGACATTAGCTTCACCTCAGTACTAGACATTAGCTTCATCTCAGTACTAGACATTAGCTTCACCTCAGTTCTAGACATTAGCTTCATCTCAGTACTAGACATTAGCTTCACCTCAGTACAAGGCATTAGCTTCACCTCAGTTCTAGACATTAGCTTCATCTCAGTACTAGACATTAGCTTCACCTCAGTTCTAGACATTAGCTTCACCTCAGTTCTAGACATTAGCTTCATCTCAGTACTAGACATTAGCTTCACCTCAGTTCTAGACATTAGCTTCATCTCAGTTCTAGACATTAGCTTCACCTCAGTACTAGACATTAGCTTCACCTCAGTTCTAGACATTAGCTTCACCTCAGTAATAGGCATTAGCTTCACCTCAGTACTAGGCATTAGCTTCACCTCAGTACTAGACATTAGCTTCATCTCAGTAATAGGCATTAGCTTCACCTCAGTTCTAGACATTAGCTTCACCTCAGTTCTAGACATTAGCTTCATCTCAGTAATAGACATTAGCTTCATCTCAGTTCTAGACATTAGCTTCATCTCAGTACTAGACATTAGCTTCACCTCAGTTCTAGACATTAGCTTCATCTCAGTACTAGACATTAGCTTCACCTCAGTACTAGACATTAGCTTCACCTCAGTTCTAGACATTAGCTTCACCTCAGTACTAGACATTAGCTTCACCTCAGTACTAGACATTAGCTTCACCTCAGTTCTAGACATTAGCTTCATCTCAGTACTAGACATTAGCTTCACCTCAGTACTAGACATTAGCTTCACCTCAGTACTAGACAGTAGCTTCATCTCAGTTCTAGACATTAGCTTCATCTCAGTACTAGACATTAGCTTCACCTAAGTACTAGACATTAGCTTCATCTCAGTACTAGACATTAGCTTCATCTCAGTACTAGACATTAGCTTCATCTCAGTACTAGACATTAGCTTCACCTCAGTACTAGACATTAGCTTCATCTCAGTACTAGACATTAGCTTCACCTCAGTTCTAGACATTAGCTTCATCTCAGTAATAGTAGCTTCATCTCAGTTCTAGACATTAGCTTCATCTCAGTACTAGACATTAGCTTCACCTCAGTACTAGACATTAGCTTCATCTCAGTACTAGACATTAGCTTCACCTCAGTACTAGATATTAGCTTCATCTCAGTAATAGACATTAGCTTCATCTCAGTAATAGACATTAGCTTCACCTCAGTTCTAGACATTAGCTTCATCTCAGTAATAGGCATTAGCTTCACCTCAGTACTAGACATTAGCTTCATCTCAGTACTAGACATTAGCTTCACCTCAGTAATAGGCATTAGCTTCACCTCAGTACTAGACATTAGCTTCACCTCAGTACTAGACATTAGCTTCACCTCAGTTCTAGACATTAGCTTCATCTCAGTACTAGACATTAGCTTCACCTCAGTACTAGACAGTAGCTTCATCTCAGTTCTAGACATTAGCTTCATCTCAGTACTAGACATTAGCTTCACCTAAGTACTAGACATTAGCTTCATCTCAGTACTAGACATTAGCTTCATCTCAGTACTAGACATTAGCTTCATCTCAGTACTAGACATTAGCTTCACCTCAGTACTAGACATTAGCTTCATCTCAGTACTAGACATTAGCTTCACCTCAGTTCTAGACATTAGCTTCATCTCAGTAATAGTAGCTTCATCTCAGTTCTAGACATTAGCTTCATCTCAGTACTAGACATTAGCTTCACCTCAGTACTAGACATTAGCTTCATCTCAGTACTAGACATTAGCTTCACCTCAGTACTAGATATTAGCTTCATCTCAGTAATAGACATTAGCTTCATCTCAGTAATAGACATTAGCTTCACCTCAGTTCTAGACATTAGCTTCATCTCAGTAATAGGCATTAGCTTCACCTCAGTACTAGACATTAGCTTCATCTCAGTACTAGACATTAGCTTCACCTCAGTAATAGGCATTAGCTTCACCTCAGTACTCGACATTAGCTTCACCTCAGTTCTAGACATTAGCTTCATCTCAGTAATAGGCATTAGCTTCACCTCAGTACTAGACATTAGCTTCATCTCAGTAATAGACATTAGCTTCACCTCAGTTCTAGACATTAGCTTCACCTCAGTACTAGACATTAGCTTCATCTCAGTACTAGACATTAGCTTCACCTCAGTTCTAGACATTAGCTTCATCTCAGTACTAGACATTAGCTTCACCTCAGTACAAGGCATTAGCTTCACCTCAGTTCTAGACATTAGCTTCATCTCAGTACTAGACATTAGCTTCACCTCAGTTCTAGACATTAGCTTCACCTCAGTTCTAGACATTAGCTTCATCTCAGTACTAGACATTAGCTTCACCTCAGTTCTAGACATTAGCTTCATCTCAGTTCTAGACATTAGCTTCACCTCAGTACTAGACATTAGCTTCACCTCAGTTCTAGACATTAGCTTCACCTCAGTAATAGGCATTAGCTTCACCTCAGTGCTAGACATTAGCTTCACCTCAGTAATAGACATTAGCTTCATCTCAGTAATAGGCATTAGCTTCACCTCAGTTCTGGACATTAGCTTCACCTCAGTTCTAGACATTAGCTTCATCTCAGTAATAGACATTAGCTTCACCTCAGTTCTAGACATTAGCTTCATCTCAGTACTAGACATTAGCTTCACCTCAGTTCTAGACATTAGCTTCATCTCAGTACTAGACATTAGCTTCACCTCAGTACTAGACATTAGCTTCACCTCAGTTCTAGACATTAGCTTCACCTCAGTACTAGACATTAGCTTCACCTCAGTACTAGACATTAGCTTCACCTCAGTTCTAGACATTAGCTTCATCTCAGTACTAGACATTAGCTTCACCTCAGTACTAGACAGTAGCTTCATCTCAGTTCTAGACATTAGCTTCATCTCAGTACTAGACATTAGCTTCATCTCAGTACTAGACATTAGCTTCACCTCAGTACTAGACATTAGCTTCATCTCAGTACTAGACATTAGCTTCACCTCAGTTCTAGACATTAGCTTCATCTCAGTAATAGTAGCTTCATCTCAGTTCTAGACATTAGCTTCATCTCAGTACTAGACATTAGCTTCACCTCAGTACTAGACATTAGCTTCATCTCAGTACTAGACATTAGCTTCATCTCAGTACTAGACATTAGCTTCATCTCAGTACTAGACATTAGCTTCATCTCAGTACTAGACATTAGCTTCATCTCAGTACTAGACATTAGCTTCACCTCAGTACTAGACATTAGCTTCATCTCAGTACTAGACATTGGCTTCATCTCAGTACTAGACATTGGCTTCACCTCAGTACTAGACATTAGCTTCACCTCAGTTCTAGACATTAGCTTCACCTCAGTACTAGACATTAGCTTCATCTCAGTACTAGACATTAGCTTCACCTCAGTACTAGACAGTAGCTTCATCTCAGTTCTAGACATTAGCTTCGTCTCAGTACTAGACATTAGCTTCATCTCAGTACTAGACATTAGCTTCATCTCAGTACTAGACATTAGCTTCACCTCAGTACTAGACATTAGCTTCACCTCAGTAATAGACATTAGCTTCACCTCAGTACTAGACATTAGCTTCATCTCAGTACTAGACATTAGCTTCATCTCAGTACTAGATATTAGCTTCATCTCAGTAATAGACATTAGCTTCATGTTGATGTGGGGCCTACAAAATTTTCAAATACTTAAGGTGTTCCTGATGTGTCACTGATCCTTGTGTGTGCATGAGGTTGGGCCAGGCGCATCTTCAAGCCATGAGGATGAGTAAAATTTACCTGTACGTTTCCCATTTTAGAACGGGTGATAATCAGATTTTATTATAAAAGTAACGCGGGGTAATTATTTGACTCTCAATGTTAGTATCAATCTGGTTATTGTGACTGTGCAGTGCATTGCATGTCTCTCCTGATGTTTACTTCCGTTTGCTTCACGTCTTGAGTCCAAACCTTGAGTCTCCATTCAAGGACTTTGGCTGTGTGATCTAGGCTGAAACTTGAGTGCAGTACTGAGGGAGAGCTGTGTCGCTGGGCTGAGACCTTAAAGCAGGGCTTCCCTCAGCTGCATGGAAACCATTCCTATTGTTACTGAAGGAAAAGCAAAGCTGTTCTCCTGGTGTCCTCCTGGTCAATGTCTATTCCTCAACTACTAGTGCCAAAATAAATGTTCACGTTATTTTTATCATTGATGTTTGTGAGATTTTACTGTGCTGTTGCCTCCAATACAAACATGCTTGTCAGTTTTCCTCTCTTTTTAACTCTCTCGCTTTCTTTCTCCCTCTCTCCCTTTTTCTCACTCTTTCTCTGTCTCCTTCTCTCTCATGTTCTTTCTCTCTCCCCTTCCCTATCCCCTTTCTCTCTCTCTTTCTCTCTCCCATTCTCTCTCTCTCTGTCTTTCTCTCTCCCCTTCTCTCTCTCTCTTTGTCTTTCTCTCTCCCTTCTCTCTCCATTTCTCTCTCCCCTTCTCTCTCCCTTTCCCAATCCTCTTTCTCTCTCTCCCCTTCTCTCTCCCCTTCTCTCTCCATTTCTCTCTCCCCTTCTCTCTCCCTTTCCCTATCCCCTTTCTCTCTCTCTCTCTCTGTTTCTCTCTCCCCTTCTCTGTCTTTCTCTCTTGCCTTCTCTCTCTTTGTCTCTCTCTCTTTGTTTCTCTTGCTTTGTCTCTTTCTCTCTCCCCTTCTCTCTCTTTCCCTATCCGCTTTCTCTTTCTCTCTCTCTCTTTCTCTCTCTTTGTCTCTCTCTCCCCTTCTCTCTCCCTTTCCCTCTCCCCTTTCTCTCTCAAAATTTGTCTCTCTCTCTTTCTCTCTCCCTATCTCTCTCTATTTTCATTTCCCTTTAATTCATTTTAACTTGGTTGGTGCCCTGCGGTTCTCGATTACATTTTAAATTATTTTCTGTCGTGCTTGACACAATAATAGTCCAGGGGTGTTGCAAATGTCACTACTTTTTCAGCCTGCCCTTCTTTCGTACAAAGGTTAGCACAATTTCTCGAGATAACTGAAACTCAAACCCTGAAGCTACATTGTTTGCAAATGTATCATTGTTGAAACCACTTGACAGAATCCCTGCACAACCCAGTTGGTGTCCAACTGGCAACTAATTTAGTGAACTCTTGTGAGTGTTAGCAGTAAATTCCGGAGCCTCTTGCTGCTGAAATTCATTTTGTTCAGTGATTTTCCTGCTGTCTCTGTGCCTCATGCTGTAATGCCTTCTCACAAATAAGTTTCTTGTGATTATCCTGGCAAGCAGGATTATTGCTCCTAATTTTTCAGATTTGTGATACTGGGCAGAGTTCCTTTTTTTTAAAAAAAAACTGTTAAACTTTTCTTTCTCATTCTCGCACCCCCGAGTTTAGGACAGCATTTTAATTTGGGGGAAGAGTTATGCTGTATATTAATCTGCATTCATTGTCGTCAGCTTGAAAGCAAATGCATCCTGATCATTTTTATGAGCATGGCGCTCACATTAATTGGTCCCAATTTTGCCCGACTGGGATGACCCCAGTTGATCCAGGAAGCCTTACCCTGCCGCTTTGTTAATGGGTACAAGTAAGTGTGCTGAGTTGAACTCAGGCAGGACCCATTCTACACTGCAAACATCTTACAAGGCAAGCAAAGTACAGCTGACGCCCCCTTTGAGGAATTTCGATAAGCTGTGTTTCATTTTCTGAGACCCTGTTGTTTTCCCATCCTCCTCCAACAAAGGCTGAGCTTCATGATTAGGGATGGGGTGTCCTTGGAGCTGAACAGGGAGACGTTCAGTTCCGTATCTGTCTGTAAAGTACGCGCTGTCCACAAAACAACCCTGCTTTTGTCTGTTTTTGTCCCTTGACCCTGAAGATGACAACTGTGTCGGAGCCTCCGCATTCAGAAGGTTCTCAGTCCCATTGCCGTGTTTCAAAAAAAAGAAACTGACATCAACACATTTCCTCTTTTATATTAGGAGCCGGGGGGGGGGGAAGGCCATTCAGCCCATCCCAACCTGTTACACCACACCGATCATGGCCAATCTGCACCTCAACTCCCCCTAACCCACAAAAAAACCTCTCGATCTCAGTTTTGAAAGCTCCAGTTGACCTACAAGGTCCACAGCTTTTATGGGGGAGAGAGTTCCAAATTTCCACTACCTTTTGTGTGTAGAAGAGCCTTCCCCAACTCCCCCCACCCCCCAACTCCCCCCGCCCCCGATTTCACTCCTGAATGTCCTGGCTCTATTAGTTATCTGAAGAGCGAAAAAAAAATTGCAGGGCTTCGGGGAAAAGGCAAGGGACTGGGACTAACTGAGTTGCTCTTGCAGAGAACCAGCAGGGACACGACGGGCTGAATGGCCTCTGTCTGTGCTGTAACCATTCTGTGATTCTGTCATTTTAAGATTATGCCCCTTGGTTCTTGAATTCCCCCAATCAGAGGAATCAGTTTCTCCATCTCCGCCCTATCGAAACCTTTTAACGTTTCAAACACCTTCATCAGATCACTGGTCAATCTCCTATAGCAGGGGAAATACAATTTACAGCCAGTATTTGGTAAGCTGACTGGTCCCTTGAGCCTGCTGTTTGAAGACCCCCATGTAATGACCTGTGGGAAGGAATTGACATTTTGCGCCATCTTCGCTTACACTTGTACAATTCGACTACGGGGGGCACATTCCCACCCATTGTGCTTCTCGCCCTACTTGGAGGGAGGGGCTGGGTAGCAGACTATTTGACCCCGGGGTTCGTCAGAATGTGGACTAGTTCTATTCCATGCTTTCGGGTGGGTGATCATTTTCCCAACACCACCCCACCCGTGGTACACTGCTACTGAGGCAGCTTCGAGGGTTCCAGCCACCATCATGGGATAGCTCAGCAATAAATTGTGATCCAATCCATTTGATACGATCTAGGGCAGCTTGTACTTTACAGAGTTAGCTGTGGCTCAGTGGCAAGCGCTATGAGGTTGCGGGTTCAAGGCCCACTCCCACTCTGAGCTGAAAATCCAAGCTGATGCTGCCAGAGCAGTGTCGAGGGAGCTCAGCAACCGTCAGAGGCGATGCCTTTTATGTGAGATGTTAAACCGAGGCCCTGTCTTCCCCCTGGTTGAGACGTAAAAATCTCGGGAATTTGGCCTGGCGTCCTGGACAATATTTATTCCTGAACCAACAGCAATAAAACAGATTATCTGGTCTTCCTAACAGCACTTTGGGTGTACCTACCCCACATGGACTGCAGCGGTTCAAGAAGGCAGCTCACCACCACCTTCTCAAGGGCAATTAGGGATGGGTAATAAATGCTGGCCTAGCCAGCGACGCCCACATCCCATGAATGAATAAAGAAAAATTGATGCATCCTTGTACTTTGGGCTTGGTAATGGGGTGAAATTGGACAAGGTGAATCAGACAGAATTGCACCATCACCAGATAGACATCAAAACTCATATTCAACTCTATTGTCTTCTATTGATTGAAAATTGTGTATATCCTACAACAGGCAGCAGACGTGAATTATCCTGTTCTGTTAATCCACCCAAGTCCACATTCACCCCATGTGCAAACATGCACACAATATTCTGAATATATCCCTTGGAATGTTTTTTTTTTACACTTAAAGTGAAGAATAATCTTGCATCTTCAGGTGCTTCAGTGATTAACAACCACTTCCTGCCTTTGCTCACAGAGAACACAGGATCAGGATGAGGCCATTCAGCCCTTTGAGCCTGTTCTGACAGTCAATGAGATGCTGGCCGATCTGTGATCTAACTCCATGTATCAGCCTTTGCCCCACACCCTTTACTGCCTTTGGCCAACAAAACTCTCAAGAGTTAAAATTATCAATTGCTCTGCCATCAATTCCTGTTTGCGGAAGAGAGTTCCAAAATTCTACCACCCTTTTGTATGTGGAAGTGTTTCCTAATTTCACTCCCGAAAGGTCCAGCTCCCCGGGTCTCAGACTCCCCAACAGCAGAAACAGTTTCTCCCAATCTGACCTATCCGTTCCCCTCAATATCTCGAAAAAGACGAGACGCTAAAACCGAGGCCCCCTCCGCCCTCTGCGGTAACGTAGAAGATCCCATGGCAATATTTTGAGGAAGAGCCAAGGAGTTGTCGCTGGTGTCCCAGCCAATATTTACGTCTCACCCAACATTACTTGTTTTAAAAAAAAAACGGCCAGATGATCTGGTCATCATCGCGTTGCTGTCTGTGCGAGCTTGCTGTGCCCAAATTGGCTGCCGTGTTTCCTACATCACAACAGCGCCTTTTTTTTTGGGATGTCCTGAGGTGGTGAAAGGCGCTATATAAATGCAGGCTCTTTTATTCGTTTCGTGCATTTGCTCTTTCCCCATCCCGAGCACCTGGCCTCATATTTCTTCACCTTCAATCCGTTGCTTGATAACAGTCAATTGCAAAGTATCTGCATCGCGGCATTCTGCACTGTAGGTGCAGACTAGGCTGTCAGAAAAGCGAATACCTCAAAGAATTCGCCTTAATAAATAAAGCAAATTGAGCAAAAGTCAGAGCAACACGTCTCGGCTGGTAACATTGCCACCAGGTGGTGGAAACACATCAGTACAACCAACATTTCCTGGGGCTGCCCAACTTGAAGCATGACAGGATAACAAATCTTAACCCAAAATCCAACCCTATCCTGGCTCAAATACAGGACACAATCTCTAACCCTAACTTTAACCTCAGCACCGACCCTAACCCTAAAACTGACTCGAATACAGGACAGAATCCCTAACCCTAACCCCAACTCGAATACAGGACAGGATCTCTAACCCTAACCATAACACTGACTCGAATACAGGACAGGATCTCTAACCCTAACCCTAACACCAACTCGAATACAGGACAGGATCTCTAACCCTAACTCTAACACCAACTCAAACACAGGACAGAATCCCTAACCCTAACCTTAACACGATTAGAATACAGGACAGGATCTCTAACCCTAACCATAACACTGACTCGAATACAGGACAGGATCTCTAACCCTAACCCTAACCCCAACTCGAATACAGGACAGGATCTCTAACCCTAACTCTAACACCAACTCAAACACAGGACAGAATCCCTAACCCTAACCTTAACACGATTAGAATACAGGACAGGATCTCTAACCCTAACCCTACCACTAATCCGAATACAGGACAGGATCTCTCACCCTAACCCAAACCATAACACTGACTTGAATACAGGACAGGAACTCTAACCCCAACCCTAACACCGACTCTAATACAGGACAGGATCTCTAACCCTAACCCTAATTCTAACACGAACCCTAGCACTGACTCAAATACAGGACAGGATCTTAAATGTGGAGACCAAAACTGCACACAGTATTCCCGGTGTGGTCTCACCAAAATAAAACCAAAGTACTGCAGATGCTGGAAATCTGTTTTTATTTGTGGTCTCACCAAAGCCCTGTGCAATCGTAGCAAGAATTCCTTATTCCTGCACTCCACCCCCTTGCAATAAAGGCCAATATGCCTTTGCCTTTCTAATTGCTTGCCGTACTTGCATGCTAACTTTCTGTGTTCCTTGTAGGAACACACCCAAAACTCCCTGAATGTCAACATTTACAAGTTCCATACCTGTTAAGAAAAATTCTGCCCTTCTAGTCATACGACCAAAGTGAATCACCTGACCCTGCCCCACATTATATGCAAACTGCCACCTCAATTAACTATCTATATTTCTTTGCAGCCTCCCTGTGTCTTCCTCACAGCTTGCACTTCCACCTACCTTTGTATAATCAGCAAACTTAGATACATTAATCTCTATCTCTTCATCTAAGTCATTAATACAGATTGTAATTAGTTGAGGCCCCAGCACTGATTCTTGCAGCACACTACTAGTCACAGCTTGCCAACTTGAAAATGCGCCATTTATGCCTTCTCTTTGCTTCCTGTCCATTAACCGATCCTCTATCCATGCTAATATATTACCCCCCAACACCATGAACCCTTATCTTGCCTATTAACCTTTTGTGTGGCACCTTATTAAATGCCTTTTGGAAATCGTGGTTTATGACTTCTACTGTTTCCCTTTTATCTATCTGACCAGTTACATTCTCAAACAACGCAAATAAATTTGTCGAACAGGATTTCCCTTTCGTAAAACCACATTGATTTTGCTTGATGATGCAATGATTTTCTATGTGCACGGTTAAGTCTTCCTTAATAACTGATGCCAGCACTTTTCCAATGACCTTTGGTTCCTTGTTTCCTTTCTTCCTCCTTTCTTGAATACATTTAGAAACCTCAAATCATATCATTAAATATTAACTGAAATACTGTCCACCCCAATCCTATACCCTTAACCTTCAACACTCACCCAAACCCTAACCCTAACTCTAACCCTAACCTTAACCTTAACCCTAACCCCAGTCCTATATGCTTAACCTTCAACACTCACCCAAACCCTAACCCTGACCCTCAGCCTAACCCTAACCCCAATCCTATACCCTTAACCTTCAACACTCACCCTAACCTTCAGCCTAACCCTAACACTAAACCTAACCCTAACCCTAACCCTAACCCTGGCAGAACGACATGACAGGATAACAAATCTTAACCCAAAATCCAACCCTATCCTGGCTCAAATACAGGACACAATCTCTAACCCTAACTCTAACCTCAGCACCGACCCTAACCCTAAAACTGACTCGAATACAGAACAGAATCCCTAACCCTAACACCAACTCAAATACAGGACAGGATCTCTAACGCTAACCGTAACACCAACTCGAATACAGGACAGGATCTCTAACCCTAACCCTAACACCAACTCGAATACAGGACAGGATCTCTAACCCTAACCCTAACACCAACTCGAATACAGGACAGGATCTCTAACCCTAACCCTAACACCAACTCAAACACAGGACAGAATCCCTAACCCTAACCTTAACACGATTGGAATACAGGACAGGATCTCTAACCCTAACCCTAACCATAACACTGACTTGAATACAGGACAGGAACTCTAACCCCAACCCTAACACCGACTCTAATACAGGACAGGATCTCTAACCCTAACCCTAATTCTAACACGAACCCTAGCACTGACTCAAATACAGGATAGGATCTTTAACCCTAACCCTGACTCGAATACAGGACAGGATCTTAAATGTGGAGACCAAAACTGCACACAGTATTCCCGGTGTGGTCTCACCAAAATAAAACCAAAGTACTGCAGATGCTGGAAATCTGTTTTTATTTGTGGTCTCACCAAAGCCCTGTGCAATTGTAGCAAGAATTCCTTATTCCTGTACTCCACCCCCTTGCAATAAAGGCCAATATGCCATTTGCCTTTCTAATTGCTTGCCGTACCTGCATGCTAACTTTCTGTGTTCCTTGTAGGAACACACCCAAAACTCCCTGAATGTCAACATTTACAAGTTCCATACCTGTTAAGAAAAATTCTGCCCTTCTAGTCATACGACCAAAGTGAATCACCTGACCCTGCCCCACATTATATGCAAACTGCCACCTCAATTAACTATCTATATTTCTTTGCAGCCTCCCTGTGTCTTCCTCACAGCTTGCACTTCCACCTACCTTTGTATAATCAGCAAACTTAGATACATTAATCTCTATCTCTTCATCTAAGTCATTAATACAGATTGTAATTAGTTGAGGCCCCAGCACTGATTCTTGCAGCACACTACTAGTCACAGCTTGCCAACTTGAAAATGCGCCATTTATGCCTTCTCTGTGCTTCCTGTCCATTAACCGATCCTCTATCCATGCTAATATATTACCCCCCAACACCATGAACCCTTATCTTGCCTATTAACCTTTTGTGTGGCACCTTATTAAATGCCTTTTGGAAATCGGGGTTTATGACTTCTCCTGTTTCCCTTTTATCTATCTGACCAGTTACATTCTCAAACAACGCGAATAAATTTGTCGAACAGGATTTCCCTTTCGTAAAACCACATTGATTTTGCTTGATGATGCAATGATTTTCTATGTGCACGGTTAAGTCTTCCTTAATAACTGATGCCAGCACTTTTCCAATGACCTTTGGTTCCTTGTTTCCTTTCTTCCTCCTTTCTTGAATACATTTAGAAACCTCAAATCATATCATTAAATATTAACTGAAATACTGTCCACCCCAATCCTATACCCTTAACCTTCAACACTCACCCAAACCCTAACCCTAACTCTAACCCTAACCTTAACCTTAACCCTAACCCCAGTCCTATATGCTTAACCTTCAACACTCACCCAAACCCTAACCCTAACTCTAACCCTAACCTTAACCCTAACCCCAGTCCTATACCCTTAACCTTCAATGCTCACCCAACCCTCACCCAAACCCTCAGCCTAACACTAACCCTAATGTGTACACCCCAATCCTATACCCTTAACCTTCAACACTCACCCTAACCTTAACCCTAATCCTCAGCCTAACCCTAACACTAAACCTAACCCTAACCCTAACCCAAACCCTAACTCTAACCCCAACTGCCCTTAAAAACCTAAAAAGCCCTGACTGCCTTCACAGCCCTAAAGTCATTAAATTTCCAGGCCTTTTACCCAACTCAGCTACTCTAAAGACTGTCTCTGACCTTTTAAACCTTCACCTTCAATTCTATGTTCCTGATCCTGGCCCTGGGCAGGACTGCTTTTTCAATTAGATATGTTTCTCTTGAAAGCAATCAATATATGCTTTCAATTCAAATTGCAACACCAGGTGGGTATGGCAAATGGCAAGAGAAACTGGACATATATCCATGCAGACCATGAGCCAATCTAAAGTGGCAGCTGCGAAACTCAAGAAATGAGTATATGAGCACAACAGGGGAGGCTTTTCTACCCCTACTGCCTGATTACCCTAACCCTACCTAACCCTAACCCTAACCCTACCATGATCCTAACCCTAAACCTACCCTAACCCTAATCCTAACCCTAAACCTACCTTAACCCTAATCCTAACCTTACCCCTAAATCTGTCCTAACCCTAAACCTAACTATAGCCCTAAACCTACCCTAATCCTAACCCTAACCCTAAACCTACCCTAACCCCAAATCTAACCCTAACCCCAATCGTAACCCTGTAAATCTGCCCAAAACCTAAACTAAACCCTAACCCTAAACCTAATCCTAAATCTACCCTAAATCTGCCCTAACCCTAAACCTAACATTCATGCTAAACTTACCCTAATCCTTATGTTAACCTTAACCCTAAACCCACTCTGATCCTAAACCTAACCCTAAACCTACCCTAATCCTAACCCTAAACCTAAACCTACCTTAACCCTAATCCTACCCTAAGCCTAACCCTCAGAGTAACCCTATCCCTAACCCTAAATTCTATGCTCCTCATCTTGGTCTTAGACACAACTGCTTTTTCAACTCAATATACTCTCTTGAAAGTAAGTACTATCTGCCTCGAACACTAATTATAACCCCAGGTGGGGATAGGTAAAGGAAAGAAAAACTGGACAGACAGCAATGCAAAGCGTGAGCCAAATAAAAGTGACAGGTACCAGAGAAATAAAGCTTGAGAAATGAGTAAAGGAATACAGGAGGGGAGGATCCCTCCCTCTGCTGTCTCAATACCCTGCCGTAACCATAACCCAGGCTCAAAGACAGGACAGAATCCCTCACCCTAACCCTGGCTCAAATAGAAGACAGAATCCCTAGCCCTAACCCTCGCCCTGGCTCAAATACATGACAGGATCTCTAACCCAAACCTGCAATTTCCCTTTGCACGACCACCTACAAGTGAGCTAAGCTTGCTGTTCCCGAAGGCTGTGGAGTTGTCCTCTGCTGGGATGTTTACCTCCAGTGAGGACAAGTTTGCTGTGAACCAGCTCCAATAGGCATGTCTCAGTGGGTAACCACTCTCATCTCTGAGTCTGAACGCTGTGGGTTCAAGTGTCGCTCTGGAGACTTAAGCATGTAATCCAGACGAACTCTTCCATGCAGAACTAAGGGAATGCGGCACTGTCAAAGGTGTTGTTTTTCAGACGAGAAGTTAAACGGAAATCTCATTTTCCCTCTGAGGTACAGGTGAAAGATCCCACCATGTTTCCGAGCAGAGTAGAGATGTTATCCCTGGTATCCCTGGCTAATGCTTATCCCTCAATTAACACCTAAAAGCAGATTATCTGGTCATTATCACATTGTTGTTTGAGGGATCTTGCTGTGTGCGAATTGGCTGCTGCGTTTCCTACGTTACAAAAGTGACTACACTTCAAAAAGGACTTCATTGGCTGGAAAGCGCTTTGGGCCATCCTGCAGTAAATGCCGGCCTTTTTTAAAAAATAGACTTCAGACATCGATCATGTTCTGATAAAAGAATTGACACCAGCAGAGGACGACGGATGCCTGATACTCTCCCTCTGCATGCACCATCTTTTGCCTGACAGATTAGGCAGATTTCCGGATTCTCAGGCCTGGGGCTGTTGGACTGAGTAGGTACAACGGATGCTGGAAAATCAGGCAGTGAGGAGCACACATCTATAAGGCACCACATGTAATCGGGTCCCGTTGGGTTCGGGTCGGGTATCAGGCCTTTAACATGAGGGGAGAACTGGCTAAGGTAAATGGGTAAATAGACTAAAAGCTAGGGCGCTAAATGAAATGTGGGGAAACCTTTCAAGAAACAATTCCAAATGTTCAACAAAAATACATTCCTTTGGAAAACAAAAACTGAGCCAAAAAGATCCATCTGTGACTCACTCAGGAAGTTAAGGATAGTATTAGACATAGAGAGATACAGCACTGAAACAGGCCCTTCAGCCCACTGAGTCAGTGCTGACCAATAACCACCCATTTATACTAATCCTGTATTACAATGGCCAATTTACCTATCAACCTGTAAGTCTTTGGCTGTGGGAGGAAACTGGAGCACCCAGTGGAAACCCACACAGTCATAGGGAGAACTTGCAAACTCCACACAGACAGCACCCAGAACTGAACCTGGGTCACTGGAGCTGTGAGGCTGTGCTGCTAACCACCGTGCCAATCCTTATTAGATTAAAAGAAGAGGATTACAATGTTGCAAAAAAGAGTAGCAAGTCTGAGGATTGGGAGTGTTTTAGAAACCAGCAAAGGGCCACCAAAAAGTTGATTTAAAAAAAAAGAAAAAATAGAATGAGAATAAACTAGCTGGTAATACAAAAACAGATTGTAAGAGCTTTTATAGGTATATCAAAAGGAAGAGAGTAGCTAAAGTAAACACTGGTCCCTTAGAAACAGAGAGAGGATAAATTATCATGGGGAATGAGGAAATGGCAGAGGCATTGACCAATAATTTGTGTCTGTCTTCACAGTAGAAGACACAATTCCATACCAGAAATAGACAGTGACCTAAAAAGAGTGAGGAAATTAAGGAAATTCATATCAGCAGAGAAAAGGGTTTGGAGACGCTTAAGGGACTAAAGTCTGACAAATCTCCAGGACCAGATGGCCTACATCCTAGGGTTCTGAAAGAGATAGCTGCAGAGATAGTGCATGATTTTCCACAATTCATTAGATTCGGGAACAGTCCCATCAGATTGGAAGTTGGCAAATGGTACACTGCTTTTTAAGAAAGGAGGGAGAGAGCAAACAGGGGACTACAGGCCAGTGAACCTAACATCAGTCGTTGGGAAAATGCTGGAATCTATTATTAAGGAAGACTTAACAATGCATTTAGAAAAGCACAGTATGATTAGAACAAGTCAGCATGGTTTTACTAAAGGGAAATCCTGTTTTGCCAAATTTGTTAGAGTTTTTTGAGGATGTAACTAGTAGGGTAGATGTAACCAGTAGATGTGATATATCTGGATTTCCAAAAGGCATTTAATAAGGTGCCACACAAAAGGTTAATAGGCAAGATAAGGGATCGTGGAATTGGGGGTAATATATTAGCATGGATAGCTGATTGCTTACAGACAAGAAGCAACAAGTGGGCATAAATGGGCTATTTTCAAGTTGGCAGTCAGTAAATAGTGGAGTGCGGCAAGGATCAGTGCTGGGATCTCAGCTATTTACAATCTATATTAATGACTCAGATGAAGAGACAGAGAGTAATCTATCTAAGTTTGCTGATGATACATAGATAGGTGGAAATGCAAGATGTGGGGAGGGCACAGAGAGGCTGCAAAGAGATATAGACAGGTTAAGTGAGTGGGAAACAAGATGGCAGATTGAGTATAATGTGAGGGAAGTGTGAAGTTATCCATTTTGGTTGTAAGAATAGGAAAGCAGAATTTTTTTTTAAAGGTGTGAAACTGGTAAGTGTTGATGTTCAAAGAGACTTGGGTGTGCTTGTACAAGGAACGCAGAAAGTTAGCTTGCAGGTACAGCAAGCGATTAGGAAGGCAAATGGCATGTTGGCCTTTATTGTAAGGGAATTGGAGTATAGGAATAAGGAAGTATTGCTGCAATTGTAGAGGGTTTTAGTGAGAGCACATCTGGAATACTGTTTGCAGTTTTGGTCTCTACATTTAAGAAAGGATATACTTGCATTGGAGGCAGTGTAGTGAAAGTTCACTAGATTGGTCCCTGGGATGAGGGTGCTGTCCTATGATGAGAGTCTGAGTAAATTGGGCCTGTATTCTCTGGGGTTTAGAAGAATGAGAGGCGATCTCCTTGAAACATGATTCTGAAGGGGCTGGATAGGGTAGACACTGAGAGATTGTTTCCGCTGGTCGGGGAATCTGAAACACAGGGGCCCAGTCTCAGGACAAGGGGCTGATAATTCAGGACTGAGATGAGGAGAAACTACTTCACTCAAATCTTTGGAATTCTCTACCCCAGAGGGTTGTGGATGCTCCATCATTGAATACATTCAAGGCTGGGATAGATAGATTTTTAGTCTGTCAGGGAATCAAGGGATATGTGAGTGGGCGGGAAAGTAAGGTTGAAGCCCAAGATCAGCCATGATCGTACTGAATGGCGGAGCAGGCTCGAAGGGCCATATGGTCTACTCCTGCTCATATTTCTTGTGTTCTTGTTCCCCAAAATCAGAAAGCTGACCTGTCCATTTTCTCATTTTAGCCTCAAATTACAAACATCTGACTCTGTGGGGGGTGAATTTTTGAGGTCAATTTTCACCTAACTCACCGGACGGGAAACCCTCAGGATTGGGGGCAAAGCTGGTTTCATCCCTGCCTGATTGTACTCTCTGTCGAAGTCATGTTGGTGAGTGATATCGGGTAGGATGCAAACATTGGTATTTCACCTGATCCCGTGGGGGTAATGGAGGAGTGGACCAGGGTATCGCGGAGGGAACAGTCCCTTCGGAATGCTGACAGGGGAAGGGAGGAGAAGATGTGTTTGGTAGTGGCATCATGCTGGAGGTGGCAGAAATGGCGGAGGATGATCCTTTGGATGTGGAGGCTGGTGGGGTGGAAAGTGAGGACAAGGGGAACCCTGTCATGGTTGTGGGAGGGAGGGGAAGAGGTGAGGGCAGAGGTGCGGGAAATGGGTCAGACACGGTTGAGGGCCCTGTCAACCACAGTGGGGGGGGAATCCTCGGTTAAGGAAAAAGGAAAACATATCAGAAGCGCTGTCATGGAAGGTAGCATCATCAGAGCAGATGCGTCAGAGATGGAGAAGCTGAGAGAATGGAATGGAGTCCTTACAGGAGGCAGGGTGTGAAGAAGTGTAGTGAAGATAGCAAGGTGTTGCAATGGGTACCCGCATGGGTCCTAGTTATGCCTGTCTTTTTGTGGGATATGTTGAACATTCCTTGTTCCAGTCCTACTTAGGTCCCCATTCCCCAACTCGTTTTCCAGAACATTGATGACTGTATCAGTGTTGTTTCCAGCTCCCGCCCCGAACTGGAAAACTTTAGCAACCTTGCTTCCAATTTCCACCCTTCTCTCAACTTTACATGGTCCATCTCCGACACTTCCCTTCCCTTCCTCGATCTCCATCTCTGGGGATAGACTGTCTACTAATATTCATTACAAACCCACCGAGTCCCGTGGCTTCCTTGACTGCACTTCCTCACACCCTGCCTCCAGATGTCCAGCATCTGCAGTGTTTTACTTTTATATTATTGCTTGCATTAAACCTGCGGCCAACACCAAGCAAACTTTTGTCAGGCATACACGGGTGATTTAGAGGCTATCTCAGTCTCTATTGTGTTGGATCAGTGGGCTTCAGCCTCAACTTCTGACCACTGCAATTTTTTACACATCCCATACCAACTATTACTCTGGCTTCTCTTTGTTGGATGCAAAACATGCAACTCAATGTAATGATTAATGGACAGACTCTTATTGCTAATGACCAGGTATTAAGCAGTGCCCTGGGTGGAGCACAGAAAGGAAACCCTTGAACAGGCTGATGGAGACAGGAGAGGTAAATCAGTTGGGGTGAAATTGGACATAGGCAGGGGGCCAGAACCCAAGAAATAGGAGCAGGAGCATACAATCCGCCATGTAAGATTATTGTTGGGGTGGAATGACTAAATGAATCACTCGACACCCAGATCCGATTCAACCGTCAAAGAGTTTGTTGTTTTACACTGGTGGGGAGCAGGCCTCTGGGCAGTCCAGGTACCTCTCCACCGAACAGCAGAAATTACAACAGTTTAAAGACAGTTACTCAGCCCATATCGGCTGGATATTGTCCAATTGTTTAGGGGTCTTATAATCACGTGGACGCGTGATCAGGGGCATGTTCGACCCCTTATTCTGAGGGTCTTATCATCTTGTGATTATGTGATCAAGTCTGTCGTACCACTTATCTCTTTCGGTGAAGAATAACAAGATGTGGAACTTTAAGCTTGTTTAGAACAATGAGACCCCGTATCAGTGTGTGTCCAGGGCCTCTTCTTATCTAACTGGGTTTGCCTATGATTATGCTTAACTGCCTTGTTTTCTCAAGGCCCATGGTATACATTATTTCTAATCTAGTTTCTATTGAGACAGCTAATTAATCTAGTCCCTACTACAATTTGCTATGTGTTACACATTACTATGGCAGGCTACAATCTGCTGTTTCAGCCAAATACCTTCTTCAGCCATTTTGTAGCCGTCCCTGTCATTTTGTTCATTTGCGTGCTGCTTCTGCCACGGCTGTCCCTTACAATTATCATGGATTGGTAGAGGCACAACTGAGCAGGAGGACAAGTGTTTGCAATTATGAGGTCAGGTGGTAAAGAAGTAGGGGTATAAGAAAGGGTGGATTTCGAAGGAAAAATGCGGAGCTAGAAATCACAGAATTGGGTTCCATTGCCCAAGCAAATGCTGGCTGACGCCTAATGCCTGCCTTGCTATCGAAACAGGACCGAGGGTAGAAGAGAAGTGAATGAGAGAGAACGGGCGTGCACTACTCTGCCCGGTATCATTATGGGTAATATATAATGTGTTAGGTACTGTAAATCCGCTGCCTAAAACATTGTAATATGTTGAACTCTCCTGCGTGACAATCAAAGAGAAGTGCTACAACTTTTGGTTGTCAGGTATGAATCCCTTGCACGAAATTAATCTTACAAAATTTTGGGTCACCCAGATGAGTCCTGATGTATAGTGATTTCTTTTTGCATTATGCAGCTGGGTCCTATGATTCATGAGTGTGACCGACACACAGATTTAGGAGAGGAACCTTACAGAGTGTGGGAGATCTAATCACACACTAGTGCTAAAAAGCGCATTGAGAGGATGTCAAAGGACATCCAAGAAGCGTTTTTTTTATTCATTCATGGGATGTGGGTGTCGCTGGCCAGGCCAGCATTTATTGCCCATCCCTAATTGCCCTTGAGAAGGTGGTGGTGAGCTGCCTTCTTGAACCGCTGCAGCCTATGTGGGGTAGGTACACCCACAGTGTTGTTAGGAAGGGAGTTCCAGGATTTTGACCCAGCGACAGTGAAGGAACGGCGATATAGTTCCAAGTCAGGATGGTGTGTGACTTGGAGGGGAACTTGCAGGTGGTGGTGTTCCCCTGCATTTGCTGCCCTTGTCCTTCTGGTTGGTAGAGGTCGCGGGTTTGGAAGGTGCTGTCGAAGGAGCCTTGGTGCGTTGCCGCAGTACGTCTTGTAAATGGTACACACTGCTGCCACTGTGCGTCGGTGTTGGAGGGAGTGCATGTTTGTGGATGGGGTGCCAATCAAGCGGGCTGCTTTGTCCTGGATGGTGTCGAGCTTCCTGAGTGTTGTTGGAGCTGCACCCATCCAGGCAAGTGAAGAGTATTCCATCACAATCCTGACTTGTGCCTAGTAGATGGTGGACTGGCATTGGGGAGTCAGGAACTGAGTTACTCGCCGCAGAATTCAGAGCTTCTGACCTGCTCTTGTAGCCACGGTATTTATATGGCTACTCCAGTTCAGTTTCTGGTCAATGGTAGCCCCTAGGATGTTGACAGTGGGGGATTCAATAGTAATGCTATTGAATGTCAAGGGGAGATGGTTAGATTCTCTCTTGTTGGAGATGGTCATTGCCTGGCACTCGTTTGGCGCGAATGTTAGAATGTTAGAGAGTAAGTTGAGTAACGAGAATTTACAAGTGTTGTTGTCAGTTTGCCTGACAAAGGAGAATGGAAGATTGGAAGAATGGCTGGGAGGTTACATTCTGAATGACCCTGACCGCGACCCTGGAGCACCCCGCCAGTTTGTGGCCTCCCTACCCATTCAACGTACAACCCCCCCCCCCCAAGATGGTCTTGTGGAGAGGAACAGTCACTCACAGCCACTTGCACAAAATGAGATGGGGGCCCAAATATGGGAAGTAGGTCCCGCAAATGAAGGAGATGACACCATCGTCGTCACTAGATGGTGGTTAAAGTAGAAACTTTACACATTAGAAGCAGAGGACCTGAGGAACGTCCTCTTATGTGCATTGGATAGCAACATTAAGGCTAACGTTGACAGGGCATATGGGCAGCGAGGGGCCTGTTGGACGCAGCCTTGGAACACCCAGGGTTACGAAACCTCAACCTAACGCTGTGCCCACAAATAGTCCAAGGAAAAGGGAGCAGGCCCTGGTTGGAGCCTACTTCCTGATTGAGGACGGAGATAAACTGGCTGAAGAAGTTGTAAAAAAAAAAGCTAAAGGGAGAGCTGGGGGCAGGGGGCAGTGTTCGGAAGAAAAGAAATAAGTTAAATTGCTCAGAGCAAAAAGTTAAAACTGCTTGTTTTCTTTTAAAGGAAAAAGCAGTTCGATTTTGGTTTCAGTTCTGAGAGTGTGGGCTGAATTTCATGGACCCCTGGGAGACAGGATGGGAGGTGGCGGAGGCATAAAATAGCGACAGAAGGTGGTGGGTTGAGTGCCCACCTTCCTGTGGTTAAGTCGAGGACGGGAAAGGTTGAAGGCACCTTTCCTGCCAGAGGCCAGTTGAGGCCCTTGTGGCAAATTAATAGCCAAATTAAGGGCTATATTCACACCTTGGAGAGCCATTCTACTTTGTCCCAGTCCAGAAGTCTGGTCAAGTGCCCTTTTATTAGTGATCGGCACTTGCCAAAAAGACATCAGACTCCTCCCATACCAATATTGAACTAATACTGCGGGGAAATCGAAACTTAGAGCTGAGTTCATCTTGCTGGAGTAATGGCTTCCAGAAAGCAATTGCAGACGATGCTGAATGAAAGCGTATGTCCAATCTGCCTGGACTTCTACCGGAACCCGGTGACCACACCGTGCGGGCACAGCTTCTGCCGACCCTGTCTCCTGCGGAGGTGGGAAATAATGCAGACACCGTTCCCGTGTCCCCAGTGTCAGCAGGAGTTTCGCCAGCGCAGTGTCAAGACCAACAAAACCATGACGAGAAAGGCGGAGAGGGCCCGGAGGCAGCTTGCCTGTCTGGAGGAGGAGCAGCAAGGCTCTCCAGCCCAGGCACGGAGGCTGTCACCCACTGGGCAGGAGCTGGGCGAGCCGGTGTTACCCAAAGCTGGTGCTCGCAGAGCCCGTTCAAGCGCTTCAAGGAAGGAGGTCGCTGACCTGTACAAGGTAAGGTGAAAGCGAGGAAGGAAGGGAGGGAGGAAGAGAGAGAGAGAGAGAGAAAGGAATGAGAAAAAGAAAGGAGAGAGAAGGAGAAATACATGGGAGAAAGGTGAGAGCGAATGAAATGAGGGAGAATGAAATGAGACAGAAAAAAAGGAAAGAAACGAGAAATAAAGGAGAGAGAGAGCAAGAAATGATCAGAAAAACGAGGGAGAAAGAAAGAAATGAGAAGGAGTAAAAATTGGGAAAGAAATGAAAGAATGAGTGAGAGAGAGAGAAAATCTGGGAAAGAAATGAGAGGAAGTGGGAAGTGAGAGAATGAAAGGAAAAGAGAGAAAGAAATGAGAGAATGAAAGGAATACAATAAAATTGTCCATCCCTTGCACTGAAGTCAATAGAGTTGAATATCAGGCAGGGAACATCATGGGCCACAGGTTTGATTCCGAGTGCTTTGCATTCCCTACCCTGCCTAGTTTCACCCCCATGCCCGGTTTAACTGCATTCGTTCTGATCCAGGAAATGTGTCGGAATAAGCTGGATTCTCTTCAGAAGCAAAAGGATCGCCTTTACCAATGCCGAGGTATCGAGGAGGAAAACCGAGAGGAGCTGAAGGTGAGAAGGTCGGATTCTCCAGCAGCCAAATCGCAATGGTCGCCTGTTCTCCCTCCTGCCCGATGTCCAGCCACATCGACTCCAGTCGAACCAGATATCGGGCGTGTTGTAGAACAGGCGACAAAAGTAACTTTGTCTCTTTTGTGTCCTGGCCCCCCAAGTCCAATTTTAATTCCCAATTCCGAAAACACATTAGCAAGCAGAGGAAAAGACTTCTGCACTGCAATGTGGATTGAACTAGAAGGTAAAGGCCTGTGCAAAGGCAACAGAAAGTTTCTATTAGTGAAGAAAAGAATTGTATCCATTGCTATTTATAACATAATCTCAAAGTGATTCTTAATCTCACTAATGTAACCTTGGGGAAAGTATATAAATGTGGTAATCAGTGCAACGTTCCTTGCACCTTTTGTTTGTATTATTGATATCTATTTGTTCTTTCATTGGAGTGCTGTGCACAGTCTTGGCTGTCATATTATAAAAGGGATATAGAGGCACTGGAGAGGGTGCAAAAAAGAGTTACAAGGATGACAGCAGAACTGTGAGGTTATATTATCAAGGAAAGGGCAAACAGGCTGGGTCTCTTGTCTCTTGAAAAGAGAAGGTTGGGGGGTGACCTAATAGAGGTCTTTAAAACGTTGAAAGGTTTTGATACAGTAGACACAAAGAGAATGTTTCCACTTGGGCGGAAGAGCAAAAATAAAGGCCATGGATGTAAAATAATCACCAAGAAATGCAACAGAGAATTCAGGAGAAACGTCTTTACCCAGAGCGTTGTGAGAATGAAGAACCTGCTAAGACAGCGAGTGGTTGAGGTGAATATCACAGATGCATTTAAGGGGAAGCTAGACAAGCAGATGAGGAAGAATGGCATAGAGGCTTGCGTTTGTATTTATAAAGTGACAGGTAAATATTACAATATATCTTGAGGTTCGATACACTCTGTGCCAGTGAGGGATGTCTAATAGTTGACCTCATGTCATAGAATCTTACAGCACTGCAGGAGGCCACTCAGCCCTTCGTACCTGTGCTGGCTCTTTGATAGAGCTATCTAAATTGACCCAATCCCAACCCCCATTTTTTCCCCATAGCCCTGCAATTTTTGTTTTCCCCTTTTCAAGTATCTATCCAATTCCCTTTTGAAAGTTACTATTGAATCTGCTTCCACCGCCCTTTTGGCAGTGCATTCCAGATCATAAAGCTCACTCCGTTAAAAAAATTCTCTGTGTCTCCCTTCTAATTCTTTTTCCAATCACCTTCAATCTGTGCCCTCTGGTTACTGGCCCTTCTGCCCCTGGAAACATTTTCTCCTTATTTAATCTCTCGAAACCCTTCCTAACCTTCCCTTAGAAAATAGGCAACAGGTTTAGATAGAGGATCTGGATCGGTGCAGGCTTGGAAGGCCGAAGGGCCTGTTCCTGTGCTGTAATTTTCTTTGTTCTTTGTTCTAATTTTGAACACCTCTATTAAATATCTTCTTAACCTTCTCTGCTCTAAGGAGAACAATCCCAGCTTCACACAGTACTCCAGCTGAGGCCTAACCAGTGATTTATAAAAGTTTAGCATAGCTTCCCTGCTTTCGCACTCTGTGCTTCTATTTATAAAGCCCAGAATCCATTATGTTTTCTTTCACAGCCATTTCAACCTGTTTTGCCACCTTCAAAGATTTGTGTACACACACCCTCAGGTCTCCCTCTCTCTCCTGTGGCCCCCTTTAAAATTTACCATTTAGTTCATATTGTCTGCCTTCCAAAATGTACCACTTCGTGATTGTGTGCCTTAAATTGCACCTGTCATATGTCTGCCTATTTCACCAGTCCGTCTGTGTTCTCCTGAAGTCTGTTACCACCCTCCTCACTGTTCACTACATTTCTAAGATTTGTGTCACCTGCAAACACTGAAATTAGCACTTGTGATGCTTTCGGTAATGACATGGATTACATTGATTAGGGGAACTGCTGCTGCATTAAAACCAGTGGCTCCACAATAAGTATCAGACAACAGCTGACTGGTCCAATAAAGTATAACTGGGGAGCCACTAGTGTCTGCTGCAGTGATTGAAACCTTTTAATTTCACTGCAATGACTCAACAGATACCTGACCCTGGGTCCTTTCTGCTGCTACCCTTTCTTTCCTCTCCCACCGTTCAGTCTACTGGGGAAAAGATATGTGGATTTCACATTGCCCCGAGGTTTGGCTGCTCTGAATTAGTTTCCTGGCCTGTCCAGTCATAGTGAGAATTGCATCTAGGAATTTAGAGAGGGATGTTTGAAATGTTGTACCAGGAGTGGTTAAGGTGAATAGCATAGATGCATTTAGGGGGGAGCCTGATAAACACATGGGGGAGAAAGAAATAGAAGGGGATGTTGATAGGTGCGAAGAGGTTCACATGGAGCGTAAACACCAGCACAGACCTGTTGGGCTGAATGGCCTGTTTCAGTGCTGTAAATTCTATGTAATTAAGAAGAAGTCTATTGCTATATGTTCATAATAGAGGAAAACTTAACTTCCACAGAAATACGCCGAAGATCTCCAGGAGAATATTGTCTCTGAGTTTGCGCAGCTGCAGCAGTTTCTCAGGAGTGAAGAGGCAGCTCTGATATCAAGACTTGAAGCAAAGCAGAAGAGGGTGTCACAACAAATAGAGGATAATCTGATGAAAATTTCAAAAGACATCGCCTCTATTAATCAAACAATAAGTGATGTACAGAACCTGGTGGCTCTGCAAGAAACGGAATTGCTGCAGGTATTAATGTATCTATATTGTAAGTAACCCGCCAATCACAAACCTAAAAGGGCTTACTGCCAATTCTAATTGCGCAACCCAATGATGTGTTACACTACAAAAAGCAGCTAGCTAGAGTTCAGCCATGGCTCACTGGCTAACATTTGTTTTGCCTCTGAGCCAGAGGCTGTGGTCTGAAGTCCCACTCCAGAGCTGCGAGCACGTAGGGCTGGGGGTGGGTGGGTAGTGGGGTCAATAAAGGCCTGCCCACCCCAGGCTAATCGAGGCCCTTAAGTGGCCACTTAACGGCCACTTAAGAGCCTCCGGCCGCCTCCACGTAGATTTTACGCGTGGCAAGCGGGCATCCTGGAGCAGGGAAAAGACGCCTGTGAAAAGCAGGTGGCTTCTCAGTGCCCAATGAAGGGCCGCCCCCGCTTCCCCAACCACTCCCGGGACCCAACATGCCCCCTTCCCCCCACAAAGGACCACCCTTGCCTCGCCGGGGCCCGACTGATTACCCTCAGCGAGGCAACCAAAACTTACTTTAAATCCCAGTACCATGTCTTCCTCTGTGGTCGGTTGGGCTGCAGTCCCAGCTGTGGCCAGCACTCCCAGTGGCGCTGCTGGGACTATGAGCTGCCGGCCCGCTGATTGGCCGGCAGCTCAATGAGGTGGGACCTCCTCCCTCAAGCGGGTGGAAGTCCCGCCTCGGAACAATTAAAGCCTGGGGACCCGTAAAATATGGAACGGATCCCCTGGCGAGGCGGAAGCGGGTTCGCCACCGACTTTTCAGTCAGTGGCCGGTTCCCGTCTGTCCAAAGTAAAATCCAGCCCTTTAGCACAAAATCAGAGCTGACACTTCAGTGTTGTACTGCCTTTTGGATGAGATGTTAAACGGAGGCCCTGTCTGCCCTCCGCGGTGGACGTAAAAGGTCCCATGGCACCGTTTTGAAGAAGAGCAGGGGAGATCTCGCCAGTGTCCCAGCCAGTATTTATCCCCCCTACCAACACCACTAAAACAAATTCATTATTTTGCGGCTGTGTAGCTGCTGCATTTCCTGCATTGCAATAGTGCCTGCACTTCAAAAGGTAATTCATTGGTTCTGAATCGCTTTGGGATGTCCTGAGGTCACGAAAAGTGCTATATAAATGCAAGTTATTTCTTTCTTTATAATGTTATGTGTGACACAGCGTTTACAGCTCAGAAACAGGCCGTTTGGCCCAACTGGGCCATGTCAGTGTTTATATTCCAAGTGAGCCTCTTCCCACCCTAATCCCATCTAATCCCATCAACATTTCCTTCTATTCCTTTGTCCCTCATGCATTTATCCAGTTCCCTGTTAAATGTATCTATACTGTTCACCTCAACTACTCCCTGTGGCAGCAAGTGTCACACTCTAACCACTTTTAGCCCCATTGACATTAACACTGAATTCAACGTGGGACCTGCAGCTAAGGAATGGCTCTCTATTCTGTGAATGCAGGAACCTGATAGGAGTGGAGGCGATAGCCAGCTTTGTGCTCCATGGGGTAGGTCTTAATTTGTGTGACAGTCAACAACGGCTGATGGCCAGTCTGCATCTTTATTTCCATTTGCTTCACAAAATTGGGAGGGATGCAAAATGCGTGGCTGATTCGCTATCACCTATTTCCTGCTATCGCACAAAGTTCAGATTTGAAGAGTTCCAATTTACTATATTTACTCTCCTGCACTCTTCGATCCCATCTGGCACCAAATTCCAATCACGTTTTCTCCTGAATTTGCGAAGACCACCAGGCCCTACTGTTGTCACGCCCACACAATACGAACTACAAACTATAAAATGAACTTATGAGATAAATCCAAAATGGACACTTATCTCATGAACCAAAATGGAGTAAGAGGTCAGGTGACCTTTCATCTTCCCACCAATGCACATAAACCTACAAGACCCCTGAGCCAGTTTTCATGTCTGGACAAGTCTTGGAGAAGTCATTAAAATATGAATGAGCTTGCGGGACACATCCCTGAGAAGTCATTAAAATGCAAATGATCCTTTTTGTGATAATGACTGCTTTGCTTCAACTGATTAGGTTAACAAAGATGTGACAGACTTTTTGGTTACAAACTCAAATTCCAAAGAATAGGTGTGAAAAGCTCTACTTTATCAAGATGAGATGAGGATGAATGACACCCAGACTCCATTGTCTAGCAATGGCCTCACCATCAGAAATCATTTATGAAGACAATGGAAAGTGTCATGCTCATGAGAAGTACAGCAATGGAAATACAAAAATAAAATGAAGTTATAAAAAAAAATCAAAAAAGATTGGTACACTTGCCTTCAACAAGATGGAGGACAAAGTCACATGACACATACCTTCACCTGCACTGAAATACACATTCATGTCTGCTAGAACTGAAACTCATTAACCCCATCTGCATTGAAATTAAGCAGCTCGTCACAGATAGATGTGAACTATCCAAAAAATGAGCTAAAACAAAGGCGCTCACATCCCTCATCTTAATAAAATTGGCTGCCACCAGAAGCTATTTTATAGCCCTCCTGGAAACTGAAACCTAAAGCCACATGAGTGAAACTAACACTTCATGAGTTTACCTTTAAAGGCCTTTTAGAGAACAAAGAAGTCATTAAGTCATCAGAACATCAGACATCAAGACACCTGCAGAAATCTCCAGCCACAGAGAGAACATCAAAAGCCATCTTCAATTCCAGCACAAGGCTGAGAAACAGAGAGATCAATTTCAGCAAAGCCAATTGAACCCTGCTGTGATGAGTTGGAAACCAACTGCATCAGAGAAATGAGAATGCCTTTTAAACAACTCCTCACCTGTGAAAATTGAACTAAGAAATACCAGCATTGTCTTCAAATTGAAGTGTTGAATGCCAGAAGACTTCAACAACGCAGCAAATACAAGACAACCAGCAAACAGGCCTGCAACTTTAGGACTCATCGTCCAAGAGGATCCCACAGGTTTTTACTGAAAACAGCAGACTTTTACATCTTGAACTCTGAATACCTCTTACTCTTTACTTTCTATTTTTTCTTGATTTGTGTGTGTGGTGTTGCGATCATTTCAGGTGATTATTGTTCAATAAATATTTAATCTAGAACTGTACTCCAGGGAGAATGTTGTCACTGATACCGCCCTCAATGCAGCCCAGCCTCTGCCAGTCATGGATGAGCTGGACGTACAGCCAACAAAATCGGAACTCAGTGATGCCATTGATTCTCTAGCCAGCGGAAAAGCCCCTGGGAAGGACGGCATTACCTCTGAAATAATCAAGTGTGCTAAGCCTGCTATACTCCCAGCACTCTACGAACTGCTTTGCCTGTGCTGGGATGAGGGAGCAGTACCACAGGACATGCATAATGCCAATATCATCACCCTCTATAAAAACAAGGGTGACCGCAGTGACTGCAACAACTACCGTGGAATCTCCCTGCTCAGCATAGTGGGGAAAGTCTTCGCTCAAGTCGCTTTAAACAGGCTCCAGAAGCTGGCCGGGTGTGTCTACCCTGAGGCACAGTGTGGCTTTCGAGCAGGGAGATCGACCATTGACATGCTGTTCTCCCTTCGCCAGCTACAGGAGAAATGCCGTGAACAACAGATGCCCCTCTACGTTGCTTTCATTGATCTCACCAAAGCCTTTGACCTCGTCAGCAGACGTGGTCTCTTCAGATTACTAGAAAAGATCGGATTTCCACCAAAGCTACTAAGTATCATCACCTCATTCCATGACAATATGAAAGGCACAATTCAGCATAGCGGTGCCTCATCAGACCCCTTTTCTATCCTGAGTGGCGGGAAACAGGGCTGTGTTCTCACACCCACACTGTTTGGGATTTTCTTCTCCCTGCTGCTCTCACTCGGGTTCAAGTCTTCAGAAGAAGGAATTTTCCTCCACACAAGATCAGGTGGTAGGTTGTTCAACCTTGCCCATCTAAGAGCGAAGTCCAAAGTACGGAAAGTCCTCATCAGGGAACTCCTCTTTGCTGATGATGCTGCATTAACATCCCACACTGGAGAGTGTCTGCGGAGTCTGATCGACAGGTTTGCGGCTGCCTGCAATGAATTTGGCCTAACCATCAGCCTCAAGAAAACAAACATCGTGGGGCAGGACATCAGAAATGCTCCATCCATCAATATTGGCAACCACGCTCTGGAAGTGGTTCAAGAGTTTACCTACCTAGGCTCAACTATCACCAGTAACCTGTCTCTAGATGCTGAAATCAACAAGCACATGGGAAAGGCTTCCACTGCTATGTCCAGACTGGCCAAGAGAGTGTGGGAAAATAGCGCACTGACACGGAACACAAAAGTCCGAGTGTATCAAGCCTGTGTCCTCAGTACCTTGCTCTACGGCAGCGAGGCCTGGACAACGTATGTCAGCCAAGAGCGACGTCTCAATTCATTCCATCTTCCCTGCCTCCGGAGAATCCTTGGAATCAGGTGGCAGGACTGCATCTCCAACACAGAAGTCCTCGAGGCGGCCAACATCCCCAGCTTATACACTCTACTGAGTCAGCGGCGCTTGAGATGGCTTGGCCATGTGAGCCGCATGGAAGATGGCAGGATCCTCAAGGACACATTGTACAGCGAGCTCGCCACTGGTATCAGACCCACCGGCCGTCCATGTCTCTGCTTTAAAGACGTCTGCAAACGCGACATGAAATCCTGTGACATTGACCACAAGTCGTGGGAGTCAGTTGCCAGCGTTCGCCAGACCTGGCGGGCAGCCATAAAGGCGGGGCTAAAGCGTGGCGAGTCGAAGAGACTTAGCAGTTGGCAGGAAAAAAGACAGAAGCGCAAGGAGAGAGCCAACTGCGTAACAGCCCCGACAACCAATTTTATCTGCAGCGCCTGTGGAAGAGTCTGTCACTCTAGAATTGGCCTTTATAGCCACTCCAGGTGCTGCTCCACAAACCACTGACCACCTCCAGGCGCTTACCCATTGTCTCTCGAGACAAGGAGGCCAAAGAAGAAATATTTAATCTATTTCGAACCAACAAGAAAACCTGTCACGGTCTGTTTATTTGGCAAACAAAACACGGGCTGAAACGCTAGTTTAACAAAACACTATATGTACTCAGTTGGGAGGTGAAAAGTGGAAGCCAGTCACGCCATTTCCCACCTGTCCATAACAAAAGAGAAACTATGACTCTAGATTTCTGATGAGAAGCTTTAATAAAGATATATTCTGGCCAAACAAAGGAGTTCCAGCTATGTCACGAAGAGAAAGAGCCCTACCTGAGAAATCGTACCAGGACTTGCTATTGACCTTTGGCTGGAACATAACAAGGGCTGTCTGCAATAGCACATCCGTCTTCTTGAACCTCCCAAGTCTTTCTTCAGTGAACAAGGGAAAAGATTACAAGCCTGCACCGTTTCACGTCTTCACCAAGGGCAGAAACAAGTTTAACAGAGAACTCTTTATAATCATCAGACGTAATGCATGTTATCTTTATAATATCTATCTTTTCTTGAGTGTGTGTGTATCTGTATGAGTGTGAGAGTGGGTGTTGTATATATTTCGGGTGTTGTACAATAAACATTTATTTTTCTTTTCAACTGATGAGAAAACCTGTCATTTGTCTGTTCTTGACAATTAAAGCACTCGGGTTAGAAACCCTTTTTTAAAAAAGAAAACATGGTTTTCAGTCAGTCGAGAGATGAAAAAGGGGGGACCATCCCTATCATCTCTCACCTGTCCGTAACCCATTATGGCACAATATAGAAGCGATTTTGACTATTGGCAGTAGTTTACAACCCTCCTGGGTGTATTCAATATTGCTTGTCTATGCTATGCCCAAAAATCAAAATTATCCCAGCTCTCCCATAGATTCGCCACTGAAATCTAAATTGTCTTTTCACTTGGCCTTTTCTGAGTTTAAACCCAGATGTAGCTCCTGGTTATAGAGTTTGTGGCGGTGCTAAGTAATTTATTGCGGATGAGTTCACCTAGACCAATTAAATATTGAACTTTTATAAGATTTGGCTTGAACCGTGTAATTATTCCCAGCGACTCTAGTCTCTCCTCATAGCTCAGATCCATATTCCACAGGATCAGTTTGGCTTCCTCGCCCTGTATCCTCTTCACAGCCAGAGTGAGCCGACTATAGTATGGAAACCTGAACTGTGGGCAGTTATCACCCCGAGGACTTGTGTTCCACAGTTACCCAAGACTTGTATTTACATTGTGCCTGTCACAACCTCAAGATGTGCCAAAGCGCTTCACAGCCAATTTAAGTTATTTTAGCTGAGTAGCTATGCAGGAAATGCTGCAGCCAATTTACGCACAGCAAGATCGCAGTAACAGTGAAATAAATGACCCGATCATCTGTTTTAGTGATGTGAGTTGAGGGATGAGCCAGAGTGGGGAGAGCTTTTCTCCTTCGAAATACTGCCTTGGTATCTTTTACGTTCGCACGAGAGGACAGACTCAATTTAACATCTCATCTGACAGACAGCACCACTGACAATGCAGCACTGCCTCAGGCACCTCTGACAATGCAGCACTGCCTCAGGCACCTCTGACAATGCAGCACTGCCTCAGCATTGCACTTGGTGCTCAAATTGGATTGGAATTGATGGCGTTCTGACTCTCGGCAAAAGTGCAACCCACTCTATCTTTATACGGGCTGCCGATTTGCAATTGCTTATTTTACACCCAAATTACTCCCAATCAAACTTGAGGTCAGTTGTTCACTCACTCAGTTAATTCGTAATTCTGTTTCAAAACAAAGAGAGGAGAACAGATTTGTGCAATCTTGAAATAATTATTCACTGAGGGTGTCACAATTTCCTATGGAAGTTTAATTCTGATATTACTTTTTTGTTTTCATTTCAGGATCTGAGGTCCAACATTAAATGGTATGTCCTTTTTTTTCTGCATACTTAACTGATATATACATCATTCTGTTCCAATACCTCCAAGGCATCATCCCTTTCTATCTCTAAAACCTCCTCCAGCCCTGCAACTGACTGAGATCTCTACGCTCCTCCAATTCCAGCCTCTTGCATTATCAGTTTACAGCCTTCCCTCTTGGGCAGCTGTACCTTCAGCTGCCTAGACACTAATCTCTTGAATTCCCTCGCTACACTATTTTGCCTCTTTGCCTTCCTTGCTTCCTGTAAGATGCTCCTTCCAACGTACCTGACCAAGTTATTCATCACCTAATCTAATATCTTCTTATGTTTCTTGATGTCAGATTTTATTTGATAACCGAATCCCATTCCCCTATCGACCCCTGTGCTCGCTGAACCACACTAGCAATGCCAGTCACTCCAACAATTTTGGAAAACAGAATCGAGCAGGTGAATAAAATAGGCTGTGATTCTCCATCGCCTGAACATCTGCCGGGTATCTCCTGCTGTAATTGTGACAATTACATAAAAACATACGAATTAGGAGCAGGAGTAGGCCACTCGGCCCCTCGAGCCTACTACGCCATTCAGTAAGATCATGGCTGATTGTAACCTCAACTCCACATTCCCGCCTACCCCCAGTAACCTTCCACCCCCTTGCTTATCAAGAATCTGTCTACATCTGTCTTAAAATATTCAAAGACTCTGCTTCCACTGCCTTTTGAGGAAGAGAGTTCCAAAGACACACGACCCTCTGTGAGAAAAAATTTCTCCTCATCTCTGTCTTAAATGGGCGACCCCTTATTTTTAAACAGTGACCCATCATTCTAGATTTGCCCACAAGGGGAAACATCCTTTCCACATTCACCCTGTCAAGACCCCTCAGAATCTTATATGTTTCAATCAAGTCGCCTCTTACTCTCCTAAACTCCAGACGATACAAGCTTAGCCTGTCCAACCTTTCCTCATAAGACAACCCGCCCATTCCAGTATTAGTCTAGTAAACCTTCTCTGAATGGTTTCCAACGCATTTACACCCTTCCTTAAATAAGGAGACCCCAATACTGTAAACAGTACTCCAGATGTGGTCTCACCAATGCCCTGTAATAACTGAAGCATAACCTCCCTACCTTTTGTAATCAATTCCCCACGGAATAAATGATAACATTCTATAAGCTTTCCTAATTACTTCTTGTACCTGTATACTAACCTTTTGCGATTCATGCACTAGGACACCCAGATCCCTCTGCATCTCAGAGCTCTGCAATCTCTCGCCATTTAGATAATATGCTTTTTTATTCTTGCGGCCAAAATGGACAATTTCACAATTTCCCACATTATATTCCATTTACTAGATCTTTGCCCACTCACTTAACCTATCTATATCCCTTTGTAGCCTCCTTATGTCCTCTTCACAAGTTACCTTCCTATCTATCTTTTTGTCATCAAATTTAGCAACCATACCTTCCATCCCTTCACCTAAGTCATTTATATAAATTGCAAAAAGTTGAGGCCCCAGCACTGATCCCTGTGGCACACTCGTTACAGCTTGCCAACCTGAAAATGACCCATTTATGCCTACTCTCTGTTTCCTGTTAGTGAACCAATCTTCTTTCCATGCAAATATGTTACCCCCCCTACAGCATGAGCTTTTATTTTCCGCAATAACCTTTGATGTGGCACCTGATCAAATGCCTTCTGGAAATCTAAATACAGTACATCCACTGGTTCCTCTTTATCCACAGCACATGTTACTTCTTCAAAGAACTCCAATAAATTGGTTAAACATGATTTCCCTTTCACAAAACCATGTTGACTCTGCCTGATTACCTTGAATTTTTCTAAGTGCTCTGCTATAACATCTTTACTAATATCTTCTAACATTTTCCCTATGACAGATGTTAAGCTAACTGGCCTATAGTTTCCTGCTTTCTGTCTCCCTCCCTTTTTGAATAAAGAAGTTACATTTGCTATTTTCCAATCTAATGGAACCTTCCCCGAATCTAGGGAATTTTGGAAAGTCAAAACCAAAGCATCAACTATCTCACTAGCCACTTCTTTTAAGACCCTAGAATGAAGTCCATCAGGACCCGGGGACTTGTCAGCCTGCAGCTCCAACAATTTGTTCAGTACCACTTCTCTGGTGATTGTAATTTTTTTGAGTTCTTCCCTCCCTTCCTCTGGACAAGTGGTAGAAGTGTCAGTGGGGGAACATTTCGGGGATAGTGATAAAGATGGACCAGAAATAAAGGTACTGAATTGGGAGAAGGCTGATTTCAATATGATAAAACAGGATCTGGCCAAAGTGGACTGGGAACAGCTACTTGCAGGAAAGTCTACATCAGACCAGTGGGAGTCATTCAAAAATGAAATAGTGAGAGTTCAGGGCCAACATGTTCCCATAAAGGTGAAGGGAAGGACCAATAAGTCCAGGGAACCCTGGGTGTCAAGGGATCTAGAGGACTAGATAAAGAAAAAAAAGGAGGCTTATAACAGATTCAGAGGGCTGAAAACAGTGGAGGTTTTAGAGGAGTGTAGAAAGTGTAGGGGGGTAATTAGGAGAAAAAGTAATTAGGAGAGCAAAGAAGGGGCATGAAAAAGCACTGGCGGGCAAAATAAAGGAAAATCCCAAGGTGTTTTATAAGTATATTAAGGGCAAGAGGATAACCAGAGAAAGAGTAGGGCCCATTAGGGACCAAAGGAGCAATCTGTGTGTGGAGCCAGAGGACATAGGTGCGGTTTTAAATGGCATCTTTTCATATATGTTCACTATGGAGAAGGAGGATGTGGGTATAGAGATCAGGGAGGGGGATTGTGATATACTTGAACAAATTAGCATGGAAAGGGATGGGGTTTTAGCGGGCTTAAAAGTGGATAAATCCCCAGACCCAGATGAGATGTATCCCAGGCTGTTATGTGAGGCAAGGGAGGAGATTGCAGGGGCTCTGACACAAATTTTCAAATCCGCTCTGGCTACAGGAGAGGTACCGGAGGACTGGAGAACAGCGAATGTGGTACCATTGTTCAAGAAGGGTAGCAGGGATAAACCAGGTAATTACAGGCCAGTGAGTCTAATATCTGTGGTAGTGAAACTATTGGAAAAAATTATGAGGGACAGGATTAATCTCCACTTGGAGAGGCAGGGATTAATCAGGGATAGTCAGCATGGCTTTGTCAGGGGACATCATGTCTAACAAATTTGATTGAATTTTTTGAGGAGGTGACTCAGTATGTAGATGAGGATAAAGCAATTGATGTAGTCTACATGGACTTCAGTAAAGCTTTTGATAAGGTCCCGCATAGGAGATTGGTCAAGAAGGTAAGAGCCCATGGGATCCAGGGTAATTTGGTAAATTGGATCCAAAATTGGCGTAGCGGCAGGAGGCAGAGTGTGATGGTTGAAGGTTATTTTTGCGATTGGAGGCCTGTGACCAGTGGTGTATCACAGGGATTGGTGCTGGGACCCTTGCGGTTTGTAGTGCACATTAATGATTTAGACGTGAATATAGGAGGTAAGATCAGTAAGTTCACAGATGACACAAAAATTGGTGGTGTAATAAATAGTGAGGAGGAAAGCCTTAGATTACAGGGCGATATAGATGGGCAGAGCAGTGGCAAATGGAATTTAATCCTGAGAAGTGTGAGGTGATGCATTTTGGGAAGACTAACAAGGCAAGGGAATATACAATGGATGGTAGGACCCTAGGAAGTACAGAGGGTCAGAGGGACCTTGGTGTACTTGTCCATCGATCACTGAAGGCAGTAGCACAAGTAGATAAGGTGGTTAGGAAAGCATATGGGACACTTGCCTTTATTAGCCGAGGCATAGAATATAAGAGCAGGGAGGTTATGATGGAGCTGTATCAAATGCTAGTTAGGCCACAGCTGGAGTACTGTGTACAGTTCTGGGCATCACACTATAGGAAGGATGTGATTGCACTGGAGAGGGTGCAGAGGAGATTCACCAGGATGTTGCCTGGGCTGGAGCATTTCAGCTATGAAGAGAGACAGTAGGCTAGGGTTGTTTCCCTCAGAGCAGAGAAGGCTGAGGGGGGACATGATTGAGGTATACAAAATTATGAGGGGCATTGATAGGTTAGATAGGAAGAAACTTTTTCCCTTAGCGGAGGTGTCAATAACCAGGGGACATAGATTTAAGGTAAGTGGCAGAAGGTTTAGAGGGGATTTGAGGAACATTTTTTTCACCCAGAGGGTGGTTGGAATCTGGAAAACACTGCCTGAAGGGGTGGTAGAGGCAGGAAACCTCAGAACATTTAAGAAGTATTTAGATGAGCACTTGAAACGCCATAGCATACAAGGCTATGGGCCAAGTGCGGGAAAATGTGATTAGAATAGGTAGGTGCTTGATGTTTGGCGCAGACACGATGGGCTGAAGGGCTTGTTTCTGTGCTCTATAACTCTATGACTCCCTTCCATTTCCTGATTTACAGCTGTTTCTGGGATGTTACTTGTATCCTCTATAGTGAAGACCGTGCAAAATACCTGTTCAATTCATCTGCCATCTCCTTATTATCCCTTATTAATTCCCCAGACTCACTTTCTATAGGACCAACGCTCACTTTGTTAACTCGTTTCATTTTTAAATATCTATAGAAACTCTTCCTATCTGTTTTTATATTTCTAGTCAGCTTTCTCTCGTACTCTAATTTTTCCCTTCTTATTAATCTTTTAGTTGTTCTTTGCTGCTTTTTATATTCTGTCCAATCATCTGACCTGCCACCCACCTTTGCGCAATTACATGCTTTTTCTTTCAGTTTGATACTATCTTTAACTTTTTTAGTTAACCACAGATAGTGGGTCCTCCCCTTGGAATTTTTCTTTCTCGTTGGAATGTATCTATTCAGTGTATTCAGAAGTATCCCCTTAAATGTCTGCCACTGCATCTCTATTGACCTATCCCTTAACCTACTTTGTCAGTTCACTTTTGCTGGCTCTGCTTTCATGCCTTCATAACTGCCCTTATTGAAGTTTAAAATACTAGTCATAGACCCACTCTTCTCTCCCTCAAACTGAATGTAAAATTCAATCATATTATGATCGCTGCTGCCTAGGGTAATTGCACTCATGCTGTAGAGCAGAGGCTAGGGTGGCCACTTTTGGGAAACATTAAAGAAAGACTCTCCAGTAAAGTCTGTCAACTGGCAGGAGGTTGAATGTTTCAGTGCCGCCCTGACGTGACACTGGAGGCTTACTCCACAATCTGGGGAGCCCAGACGCTGTTCACCACATTGATGTACTTCACTGGGGATTCTAGAAGCACATTGGGGTCTGACTAGAGTTGTGCTGCTATGGGTAACATAAAAGAGGCAGTGTATCTCAACGCTCCTCCAATTCTGGTCTTTTGTGTCTCCCTGATTTCCTTCGTCCCGCCATTGTCGGCCCTCCTCCAGCTGCTGCATGTTCTGGAGGTCCCTCCACCTTGTTTCCCCTCTATCCTCTAAGACGCTCCTTAAAACATACCTCTTTGCTCAAAGATTTGGTCAAGTGCTCTAATATCTCCTAAATATCTCCTCTGTGTTAATTTTTACCAGAGAATAACAACAACTTTCATTTATATAGCACCTTTAATGCCGTAAAGCATTCCAAGGTGCTTCACCGGAGCGTTATCAAACAAAAGTTTGGCACTGAGCCAGATTGTGCACGATGACCAAAAGCTTGGTCAAAGAGGTAGCTTTTGAGGAGTGTCTTAAAAGAGGAGCGAGCAAGAGAGAGAGAGAGTGAGAGATGCAGAGGTTTAAGAATGGAATTTCAGACATGAGGGCCCAGGCAGCTGAAGGCACGGCCACCAGTGGTGGAGCGATGAAAATTCTGTGAGACACATTAAAGGTGCTCTGTAAATGCAAGGTGATGTTTTCACATCTTTCCAGATTTTCAGTAAAACCTACCCAGCCCATTCTCTCTCTCTCTCTCGTCCTTCCCTTCACCCTGTTGCAGTCCTATTAAAGAGCTTGGCTACCTACCAGAATTCACTACTGACTGCGGTGCCATACCCAAAGCTTTGGCTTTCCTTTTCTCTTTACGGATAAGTGGCTTTGCACCCGCTCAGCAACGGTCACCTTGACGAACGTGTTTTTGGATGCTGCAAGGTTCGGCACAAAGTGGGTGAAATTGGACATGGGCGGGGACGTAAAACAAAAGGGAGCACATGGGTTGCCTGTTAGATGCTCCTCCGCTCGATGTTTTGACTTGCAGTGTGAAGCAAAATTGAGCGGGGTCTCAATGGGCAACTGTCCATCATTTTACACCCATTGCCCAAAGTTAGCATGAATCTCCGCCCCTTTTAAAGTGTTTAACAATCTGAACTTTCAAATTAAACAATCTCCAATGTTTGGTCAGGTCTGCTGCCAATTATCAGAATCCCACGAGGCTTCCTGTCGCTCTATCTCCGGGAGAGTTCAGTGGACCTCTGCAGTACGTGATGTGGAGACGGATGCTGAAAACAATCAGGACAGGTAAGATTGGGCCTTCATTCTTTTGATAAACCCGAGGAGAGATTAAGGTGACACAAGAAACCGTCAACAGTATCTCGATAGCAAAGGCATTGGGGGTAATATTGACTTAATTGGCCAGCAAGGTCATTGACCACCAGTTTTACACCTCGCCCAATATTAACTTCGATGGGAGTAAAATTGGGCAGGGATTAAATCAACATTGCACACAATCCCATCAGTTTCCCTCTAGCTGGGTTAGATTAAAATTGGCTCCTAAAATTTTTTCTTTTTCCAAAAATACACAACAGTTCAAATTTGACAATACAGATCAGTTTCTTTCAATACAGTACATGAGGACCCTCACTACACTTACCTTTACAAGTTATATTTACAATGCATATTTACATTTCATGTCAAATATTCTCTGGTACATACAGCCTGAGGGGTTTTACACTGGTTCCAACCCCTTGGTTCACTATGGCGGGAGGACCCTACACTGTGGTCTTTCCCCACTGAGCCTTTGCAGCGGCTGTCCCAAGCTTTAGTGCGTCCCTCAGCACGTGGTGACCTTGGAATGTGCCAGTCTGTAACACTCAGTCGTCGACAGCTCTTTGCGCTGGAAGACCAGCAAGTTTCGGGCAGACCGAAGAACATCTTTCACCGAATTGATGGTCCTCCAGCAGCAGTGGATGTTTATCTCGGTGTGCGTCCCTGGGAACAGCCCGTAGAGCACAGACTCCTGTGTTACAGAGCTGCTTGGGATGAACCTCGACAAAAACCACTGCATCTCTTTCCACACCTGCTTTGCAAAGGCACATTCCAGAAGGAGGTGGGCAACAGTCTCTTCCCTACCACAGCCACCACGGGGGCATTGTGCGGAGGGGGTGAGACTTCGGGCGTGCAGGAAGGATCTGACGGGGAGGGCCCTTCTCACCACCAGCCGAGCTACATCTTGGTGCTTATTTGAAAGTTCTGGTGATGAGGCATTCCGCCAAATGACTTTGGCAGTCTGCTCAGGGAACCATCCGACAGGATCCACCATCTCCTTTTCCCGTAGGGCCTTGAGGACATTACGTGCAGACCACTGCCTGATGGATCGGTGGTCAAAGGTGTTTTTCTGCAGAAACTTTTCCACGAAGGATAGGTGGTACAGCACGGTCCAACTGAATGGAGTGTTCCGTGGCAATGTGACCAAGCCCATCCTTTGCAACACCGGGGACAGATGGAACCTCAGCACGTAGTGGCACTTGGTGTTTGCGTACTGGGGTTCTACACACAGCTTGATGCAGCTGCACACAATGGTGATTACCATCAGGATGAGGGCAATGTTGGGTATATCTTTTCTCCATTTATCTAGAGGTTTGAATGTCATGTTCCTCCGGACCCGGTCCATTTTGCATCTCCAGATAAAGCGGAAAATGGCTCAAGTGACCGCCACAGCACAGGAGTGGGGTATGGGCCAGACCTGCGCCACGTGCAGTAACAACGTGAGTGCCTCGCACCCGCTGACCAGGTTCGTACCCACAATGGAGAGAGATCCCTGAGTAGCGCGAGACTATCAGAGATCTTCCTGCCAGGTACAGTACAGGTCTGGTCAGGGTGAATCACGAACTCCAGAGCAGACTTGACTCGACTGGCGATGACTTTGAACAGAATTTTGTAGTCAACATTAAGCAGTGAGATGGGCCGCCAATTTCTGATTTCTGCCCTCTCACCCTTCCGCTTGTAGATGAGGGTGATGATGCCTTTCCTCATGGATTCTGACATGCTCAGTTTATGGTTTACCCTGGCTACTCGCTCCTTCCAGTTTTTGGCACACACTTCTGCCCTTCCGAACAACATCCCTAGCACCTTCTGGTAGTCGGACCTGACAGTGAAGGGGGCAAAGGATCGGTCGGCCCAGTTCCCAAAGAACATGGCCTCACTCTTGCCACGATTTACTTTGGTTCCAGAGGCCAGTCCGAACTGGTCGCAGATACTCATCAGTCTGCGAACGGACAGTGGGTCCGAGCAGAAGACGGCGATGTCATCCATGTACAGGGAGGTTTTCACCTGAGTGCCTCCACTGCCTGGGATTGTCACCCCTCTTATGCTCGCATCCTTCCTAATAGACTCAGCAAAGGGTTCATTACAGCAAACAAACAAGACAGGGGAGAGAGGACAGCCCTGTCTGACTCCAGATTGGATCGGGAAACTTTCTGATTCCCACCCATTAGTTGAGACTGCGCTACTGATGTTTGTGTAGAGCAGTTGGATCCAATTGCGGATTCCCTCCCCAAACCCCATTTTGGAGAGCACGTCCATCATGTAGGTGTCAAAAGTCTTCTCCTGGTCCAAGCTGATGAGGCAGGTGTCCACCCTCCTGTCCTGTACATCGGCGATTGTATCCCTGAGTAGCGCGAGACTATCAGAGATCTTCCTGCCGGGTAGAGTACAGGTCTAGTCAGGGTGAATCACCAACTCCAGAGCAGACCTGACCCGACTGGCGATGACTTTGAACAGGATCTTGTAGTCTACATTAAGCAGTGAGATGGGCCGCCAATTTCTGATTTCTGCCCTCTCCCCCTTCCGCTTGTAGATGAGGGTGAAGATGCTTTTCCTAATGGATTCTGACATGCTGCCGGCCAGGAGCATACTCTCGTATACTTCCAGCAGGTCTGGGCCGACCCAGTCCCACAGTGCCGAATACAACTCAACCGGGAAGCCGTCACTTCTGGGAGTTTTACTCGTCCCGAAGGACCTGACGGCGTTTGTCAGCTCATCCAGAGTTAACGGTTTGTCCTCATGCTGTCATCTAAGACCTCTGTGATAGATGACAGGAAGGACTGGGAGGCCGTGCTGTCCGTGGGCTTCATGTCGCACAGCCCAGCATAAAAGGATTTGCTAATCCTTAGTATGTCGGACTGCGAAGACGTTACCGAGCCATCCTCTTCCTTCAGGCTGCTGATCACAGAGCTCTCTCTCTCTGTACCTCATCCTGCTCAATGGAGCGGACTCTGGACCGGAAGTTGATCTTGGAGGCCTCCGTGGCAAAGAGCGAGGCCTGCTGGCTCTTCACCTCGTGGAGATCCTCCTTGACCTCGACACCCATTGACTGCAGTCGGAGCAGGTTTTGCATTCTTTTCTGGAGTCGGGACATTTCCCTCTGTCTCTCTCGCATTCTCTGAACATCTTTGAAGATAAATATCTTGATTAATAAAAAAGCAAAGTACTGCAGATGCTGGTAATCTTAAATAAAAGCACGAATTACTAGAAATACTCAGCAGGTCTGGCAGCATCTGTGGATAGAAAAGCAGAGTTAATGTTTCAGGTCAGTGACCCTTCATCAGGCGTTCTGATGGACCTCTTGATGTTCTCCTTGATCACCTCCCACCAGTGAACCGGAGACTCAAAGAGGGGTTTCACGGTTCTCCAACCTTTGTAATCCCTTTTGAGTTTCTCAACGTTCTCTGGGGTTAGCAGTGTAGCATTGAACTTCCATGTCCCCCTACCAACCCGCTGGTCGTCCTGTAAGTGACAGTCGGCCAGTAAGAGGCAGTGGTCGGAGGTGAACAGCGGCTTGATGTCGGTGGACCTGATCATGACAGCACGGTACACAAACAGGAAGTTAATCCTGGAATGGGCAGATCCGTCCGGTCTTGACCAGGTGTATCTACACTGCGCTCCATCTGCAGGTTTGCTGAAGATGTCGTGCAGTTTGGCATCTTTTACTGTTTCCATTAGGAATCTGGACGTAGCGTCCAGTTTGCTGTCGTCACTGCCGGATCGTCCAGCTGCATCAAATATGCAGTTGAAGTCACCACCAAGAATGACCAGTCTGGATGTCACCAGCAGCAGTGGGAGCTGCTGGAGGACAGTCAGCCGCTCGCTGCATTGAATCGGGGTTTACACGATGATCAACCGGAGCGGAGCATTGTTGTACATTGCATCTGCTACGAGGAGGTGACCGCTCACCATCTCCTTAACTTCAGAGATGATGACGTTGCTTCCTCGCAGCAGAATATCCAGGCTGGAGGATTGGGAATCGTTTCCCCCCTGACCAGATCGATGGCCCGTGGGACCACCATCGCGACCACTGCCTGTAGGTGCTGAGGGTGTGGTATTCCACATACCTGCAGAAAGAGGCTTTGACCTTGGTGAGGTAACCCAAGCTCGAAACACATCAGGTAGATAATGGAGGCAACCTTTAGCTCCTAAAGTTGCCGGGTAAAGACAGCAGGTTTCATTCCCCAAAGGGCAATAGTGAAACCAGTTGGGGTTTTCTGACCATCCACGCTCCCTTTCACTGAAAATAGTCCTTTATTTCAAAATTCTTTTTTTTTTTATGAAACCAAATTTCAAATTTTCCAACATGCCGCAGTGCCATTTAAACTCATATTCTCACAAATCGCTGCCAATTCAAACATTGATCCTATTGATGTTCATGAATATAATTACCCAAATACAAATAAAACATGGCGCTGCTGAGAAAACATATAGTTATAATCTCTGTACAGGACCGAGACCTGTGAAGATTTTAATGCAATCCCTTCAAAATTGACGGAAACCTCAAAAATAGCCAAGGAAGGTCACTCGAAATAGGAACTGGAGCTAGAATATACAGTTTACTCCATCGAATTGTGGCACTGAGGGGTGGGTTTAAGATGCCAGGGCACTGTTCTGAGCCATTCACCCAGTGGCCTGGGCAGCGTGTGCCCCTCAGCCACCCCCAATAACTGATTAATTGGTGCTTCATTTCACTGTCGCTTGTGGGAGCTTGTTGGATGTAAATTGGTTGTCCCGATCTGTAAAACAACAGCTTCGAAAAGTAATTTGTTCACTGTGCAGTGATTTTTCTTTTATTTGTTCATGGGATGTGGGCATCAATGGCTAGGCCAGCATTTATTGCCCATCCCTAAATGCCCTTGAACTGAGTGGCCATTTCAGAGGGCATATTGCTGTGGGTCTGGAATCACATGCAGGCCAGACCAGGTAAGTGGCACAGTGGTTAGCACCACAGCCTCACAGCTCCAGCAACCTGGGTTCAGTTCTGGGTACTGTCTGTGCAGAGTTTGCAAATTCTCCCTGTGACTGCCTGGGTTTCCGCCGGGTGCTCCAGTTTCCTCCCACAGCCAATGACTTGCAGGTTGATAGGTAAATTGGCCATTGTAAATTGCCCCTAGTGTAGGTAGGTGATAGGAGAATGGTGGGGATGTGGTAGAGAATATGGGATTAATGTAGGATTAGTATAAATGGGTGGTTGTTGGTCAGCACAGACTCAGTGGACCAAAGGGCCTGGTTTTTTTTTCCAAAATATACTTTATTCATAAAAATCTGTAAAAATTACATTGCCAAACAGTTTCCAAACAGCACCAAAAAATACAAACATTGCAAGGGAGATCAGCTTCCTTCAATACTGTCATGAGTTTCTTCCCAACCCTTCCGTTTCACAATTGTCATGTCAATTCCAGTTTTACATTTACAGCAATTGAGAATATTAACGATACAGTTCGAGGGGTTTCCCATGGATCCAGCCCCTCAGTCCAGCTTGGTGGGGGAACCTTAGACTGTGGTCTTTCCCCATTGAGCCTTTGCTGCGGCTGCCCCAAGCTTTCGTGCGTCCCTCAGCACGTAGTCCTGGACCTTGGAATGTGCCAGTCTGCAGGGCCTGTTTCAGTATCACCAAATAAATAAACTTCCTTCCCTAAAGGGCATTGGTAAACCAGATGGGGTTTTTACAATAACTGACAGTGGTTTTATAGTCACACTAGCCGAGCCTTTTAATTCCAGATTTATTAATTGAATTCAAATTTCACCATCTGCCATGGTGGGTTTTGAACCCATGTCCCCTGAGCATTAGCCAGGGCCTCGGGGGTTACCAGTCCAGTGACATCACCACTGAGCCACCACCTCCCCCTAGGACATCCTGTCGTTGTAAATGCATTATGTAAATGAAAGCTGTTACTTTCTTTCCATGATATATCAACAGAGTCATTAAGTCATTAAAGTCAGATGTCTGGGCTGTAAGATATTATGGGATATTAGAGTCGGAAATTTATTTTCGTGATTCCTTCTTGCTGGCTGTTACTGACAAGCCAGGTATTTATTGCCCATCCCGATACATCTGAGTGGCTGGCTAGGCCACATCAGAGGGCAGTTAAGTGCCACCCACGTTGGTGTGGGATTGGAGTCACATATCGGCTGAGGACTGGTTTCTTTCCCTAAAGGACGTTGGGTTTTTACAATAACCTGACAGCTTCGCGGCCCCTCTTACTAAAAACAGATCTTTGTTTCCAGAGTTTTTTCGGACAGCGCAGGTGGGGTTTGAACTCACATTCTCTGGATTAATATGTAGAGCTGGTCACCCATTATACACCACGCCCAATTTCCTTTCTGTTAAAAGTCTGTTGAGATTGTTGCGTGTAACGGGGGGACAATTCGCTCTCGTGCATAGTTCAAGTGAGCCCTCAAGGGGTTGGAACCAGAGTCATCTTTCGCTGTATAATTAAACCACTTGCATCAATCCAGTTGTCACCCCAAAGGATAACTTGATTGAGGAGGACATCACGTGTGCCATGTTTATAAATGGTGGAATCAAGGGGAGGAGGAGATGAAATTGGGGCATGGCCGAGCACAAAAAACTGGTGGTGTCATTGGTCACCCATTATACGCACCCACCCCCCCGCCCCCCTGTTCCAGGGGGTTAAGTGGGTGCGTGTATAATGGGCATCCAAGTGCGATACTCCTCGGTTTGTGCTACTACACAATACCAAGTTCTACCCCATTCTGTCTTTTGATTCGTTTTCTTCCCAAACGCCCAATTCTAACCGCTCTCTGCTTCAGTTCCAGCGCCGCTGGTTCTCAATCCCAAAACAGCACACCCACACCTCAGCCTGTCCGCCGACTGTAGGCGCCTGCGCGCCGGAAGTGGGAAGGACCGCTCGAGACGCCCGGCGAGGTCCGGCCGCTGCCTCTGCGTCCTGGGCTCGGAGGGCTACGCGTCGGGGAGGAACTACTGGGAGGTGAAGGTGAGGATGAACTGGGACTGGGTGGTCGGAGTGGCCGTGGCGTCCGTGGTCAGGAAGGAGAGCATCGAGCCGGGGCCCAAGGCTGGTGTCTGGGCCGTCAGGCGGTCCGGTGAGGAGTACGCCGCCCTCACCTCACCTCACACCCCTCTGCACCTGAGCGTCAGGCCCCAGAGGATCGGAGTTTACCTGGATTACCAAGGGGGACAGGTGTCCTTTTACAATGCCGATGACATGTCCCATCTCTTCACCTTCACGGACATCTTCACTGAGGAACTCTATCCTTATTTCTACACTGGCTGTAAAATGGACTCACTGAAACTGGTTACCTTGCATGTTTAAGGTAGGGGCAGAGGTCGCGCAGGCACTCCTGGCCTGTTCCACCATTCAGTCACATCATGGCCCCTGTGTATCTCAACGCCAATTTCTCACCTTTGCCCCGAATCGTTGGCACAGGAATGGGAGGCGGCCATTCAGCCCCTTCAAGCCTGTTCCTGCCACTCAGTCGCAGCATGGCTGATCCGTATCTTAACCCCACCTAATCGCCTTGGTTTTTTATCCCTTGAAACCCCTTAACTAACAAAAGTCTTATCAAAAAACACGTGCTCCCGCCCCCGCACTGGCCTCAAGAGATTTTAAACTTCCACTACACTTTGAGTGAAGGAGTGCTTGCTGACATCACCCCTGAGTGGCCGAGCTTAAAGCCCAGTAGGTGTAAAAACCTGGAAACAATACATCAGTGATGTTCCTCTGAGCTTGTCATTTAGATGCATAAACAGAACATTGTAGAGCTTGCTTAACCTTAACCTGGGCTGCTTTATTTCTGATATGGGAGGGAGCTAACTCAATATAGAATCGTAGAGTCATACCACACAGAAGGAGGTCATTCGGCCCATCATGTCTGTGCTGGCTCTTTGGAAGAGCTATTCAATTAGTCGCCCTACCCCCTGCTCTTTTCCCTTAGCCCGACATATCTTTCCCTCATATAGCAGATAGGAAAAGTGATGGAAATACTGTTTTCCACATTAATACCTCTTCCAGTAGTCCAGTGAATAGCATTTAAGGGGAAGCTAGACAAACGCATGAGGGAGAAAGGAATAGAAGGACGTGCTGATAGGGTGAGATGCAGAAGGATGGGATGAGGCTCAGACGGAACAGAAGCACTGGCATAAATCCGTTTGGCCACGTGACATATGCGGCTGCATTTTACAAGCTTGCCGCCGACCTCGGCGACAGGCTTCAAAGATGGTGCACGCGCGGGCTTTACTCCGCGGAGCCACCACGATATTAAATGTGGCGGCTCATTTACATGGTCCAGGCCGAATGCCCCCTGCGCACCCCCCCCCCCCACCCCCCTCCCGATGACGTGTAGGGGGCGGGTGATCCATCCCCAGCAATGGCGCCCGCCACCACTGCACAGGCCCCGACCTTCCAGCCCTTCCATTTAATTAAAAATTTTTAAGTTATAGGAGTGTTAAGAATTAAATAAAGTTATCCCGACCCTCTCCCAGCCCCCCACAATTACCATCAAATTTATTACTTGCCCTCTTCCCCTCTCAGAAAAACTCCCGACCTTCTCCCCCCCCATAAAGTTAATAAACTATGAACCCCTTCCCGCCACCAATCGAAAACATTTAATCCCACTTCCCCCTTCCTCCTGCCCTGAAAACTTACCTGCTCCCCACTGACCAACCGGCGTTCCGCCTCGGAGCTCCGCACGGAGATCCGAAGGCGCAGGAGTATGGCACTTCCCGGCCTCGAGGCCCTTAGCGGGCCTCACCGGAGCCATCTTCCAGGCCCCCCCGCGCCACGACCCCCGACGTCGGGGGAGGGGGGGGCCATTAAAATCCAGCCCATGGTTTTCAATTATCATTATTGAAATAATTCACGACTTTGTGTGTTGGGAAACCCGTCGCGAATCAGCGGCTCCGATCGTACCTTTTCCAGTGAGCAAAGATATGAAAATGTCGGGCAGTTTATGAATATATCGGAGAATCAAGGAAGAGGATTTTATAAATTTCATTGCATGAGTTGAATGTTTTAAAGGAAAAGTTAATTTCCAGAATATTTGCAATTGCATTTCTTCACTGATTTACAAGCTATAGATATTAGAGAACAGATAATAAGCCCTTGCAATTGGATGTGCTTTCAGAGCAATGGACAAAGAACAGTACAGCACAGGAACAGGCCATTCGGCCCTCCAAGCCTGCGCCGATCTTGATGCCTGCCCAAACTAGAACCTTCTGCACTTCCAGGGCCCATATCCCTCTATTCCCTTCCTATTCATGTATTTGTCAAGATGCCTCTTAAAATGTCGCTATCGTATCTGCTTCCACCACCTCCCCTGGCAGCAAGTTCCAGGCACTCACCACCCTCTGTGTAAAAAACTTGCCTCGCACATCCCCTCTAAACTTTGCCCTTCGCACCTTAAACCTATGTCCCCTAGTAACTGACTCTTCCACCCTGGGAAAAAGCTTCTGACTATCCACTCTGTCCATTCCACTCATAACTTTGTAAACCTCTATCATGTCGCCCCTCCACCTCCGTCGTTCCAGTGCAATCCCAGTTTATCCAATCCTCATAGCTAATGTCCTCCAGACCAGGCAACATCCTGGTAAACCTCTTCTGTACCCTCTCCAAAGCCTCCATGTCCTTCTGGTAGTGTGGCCTAACTGCAGCATGACTTGCTAATTTTATACTCTATGCCCTGACCGATGAAGGCAAGCATGCCGTCTGCCTTCTTGACTACCTTATCCACCTGCTTTGCCACTTTCAGTGACCTGTGGACCTGTACGCCCAGATCTCTCTGCCTGTCAATACTCATAAGGGTTCTGCCATTTACTGTATACCTCCCACCTGCATTAGACCTTCCAAAATGCATTACCTCACATTTGTACGGATTAAACTCCATCTGCCATTTCTCCGCCCAAGTCTCCAACCGATCTATATCCGGCTGTATCCTCTGACAATCCTCATCACTATCCGCAACTCCACCAACCTTTGTGTCGTCCGCAAACTTACTAATCAGACCAGCTACATTTTCCTCCAAAGCATTTATATGTATTACAAACAGCAAAGGTCCCAGCACTGATCCCTGCAGAACACCACTAGTCACATCTCTCCATTCAGAAAAGCACCCTTCCACTGCTACCCTCTGTCTTCTATGACAGAGCCAGTTCTGTATCCAGCTTGCCAGCTCACCTCTGATCCCGTGTGACTTCACCTTTTGTACCAGTCTGCCATGAGGGACCTTGTCAAAGGCTTTACTGAAGTCCATATAGATAATATCCACTGCCCTTCCCTCATCAATCATCTTCGTCACTTCCTCAAAAAACTCAATCAAATAGACAGGCTTTTTGATACATTGAATCATTTTCTGGAAGTCTATTGTTTGCTTATTATTACATGGAATATAGATGTACAATGTCTGGATTAAATGGTATAGAAATGACAGAATGGCATAATTACATTTATAATGCTGTGGTGATGTTGCTACCTGTGTTTATTTCGGTACATTTCACTGTAGGCATCTTCAATCGAAATGCAAATTGTAACATTGTTTGCAATAAACAATTTTTCAGCTTTGCAAATGAGTGTGTCTGTTTACGACGACTGGTAACTTCGATTAGTTGCACAGCCCCACACGACTGAGCTCTGCATTGGGCTGAGTGTAAAACTGGCGTTTTTAGCCCCCAGTGTATCAAACATTTGGAACTCCTCGATCGGATCGCACCTCAATCTTCTGAATGCGAGGGAAGGCGAGCCACATTCATGCAACCTTTCCTCGTAATTTAACCCTTTAAGCCCCAGTATCACTCTACTGAATCTGCCCTGCACCCGCTCCAAGTCCCCTCCTATCCTTCCTGAGGTGCAGTACCCAGAACTGAATGTCGGCGGGATCCGAGAAAGGCTTGATACGACTGAAATATCGCATTCTCCACTTTGTCCTCCAGCCCGCTTTGAGGTAAAGGGCAAAGTTCCATTAGCTGGTACCACTCCTGCCTCTCAGCCAGAAGGTTGTGGGTTCAAATCCCAGTCCGGACATTTGAGGACAAAAAAAATCCTCCCGGTGCCGGTACTGAGGGAGAGCTGCATTGTTGCAGATGCCAAATAAAAGAAGCCACAGCCCCTATTTCAAAGAGGAGTTCTCCCCGGTGACCTGTCCAATATTTATCCCTCAATCAAAAGCACATTATCTGACCATTATCTCAGGGCTGTGTTTGCTGGCGATGCAGCCACTAGATGGCACAGTACTGGCACAGGCACAAATGCAGCCTCATTCACAGAAACGTCACTGCCTGTGACATCACAGGCAGCTGCCAGTAATAAAGATGGCGCCGCTCAATTTGTCACAAAACAACGAATTGAACCCGAACCTCCTCAAGGGCTGCGATCGCTGCCTCCCCCAACAGTACCCCGCTCCCTCCCACGCCTATCTGCTCACCGTTACCCCTCCCGCCACTCACGGGCGGGGTGCTGGCAGCTCGGTGGGAAGCGAGCGGGGAAGAGAAGCGCTGACGGGCGCATGCGCGGACCCATACTGGCAAGCCAGCAAATGTTCGGACGCACTGACGACATCGGCAATCGCTCTGCGTTGTCAGGAGATGCTCCGTTATCTCATTGCTGTTTGTGGGATCTTGCCGTGCGCAAATTGCAACAGTGACTACACTTCCAAAGCACTTCAGCGGCTGTAAAGCGCTTTGGGACTATTTTTTGGGGTCGTGAACGGCGCTATATAAATGCAAGTCTTTCTGTCTTCCAACTTTCCCAAATCCTTAGAGTACTTGTCCACCAACTTTTAGCCATTCGTGTACTTTGACCCCTAAATCCCTCTGCTGCTCTCCGGTTTCCAGTCTCTCACTATTTGGAAAATATTCCGATTTGTCTTTCTTAGCTTCAAAGTGGATGACCTCTCTCTGCCCACAATGAACTCCATTTGCCATTGACTTACCTTTTCTCAGCCTTTGCACAAATTACTCTCTTAAAACTGACCTCAATAGCGAGTCAAATCAGGTGGGGGTGTAAAACCAGCATTGCACTCCACTCCCAATCCCGAAGAGTGGGCTCGGTTAGAATTCCACCCCCCCTCCCCCCGCCACCGCACTCCCCACCCCAGCCCCCACTCACCCCTGGGACTGTGAGGGAGCATCGGGGCCGTACCTGGACTCAACCTGGAGCTGTTGGCTGCTTGGCCGGACCAGAGCACGCGGACAAGCTCGTACTGCTTACTTCCACAGCAGACCTCCAATCATCCAACCGGATTTCGGTGCATGAATGGGGTCCCCGCTGAAACCCCCAGGAATGTTACTGCGGAAGAGCGGAGGGAGTCCCGAAGGGATTCACCACCTTTATTGGGAGGGGAAGGGGGTGGCTAAAAAATTCAAGTTTGGAGGAGGGGGTGTAAAATTAGGGGACAGCGTGGAGCGGATCTTTATTTCTGTTGCATTCGGCCAACAGGCAGCCACAACCTGTTCCCACTGCGACGCGCTCGTTCCGTGCCCCGCTGAGTTTGTATTGCGCCCCGACCCCCAGTTTGGATCCATTTGAGCCATCAACTGTGCCTTCTCCCTCTGTTTGCACCATTTTCCACAAAGGTCCGCAAGCCTGGAAGTTTCTTCCCAACCAATTCCGCTCTTCGGCAGGGAACTGAAAAGGCCAGCAGCGGTCCAGAGGAGGAGGTCTTTTTTCCATTTAAATCACTGGGTGGAAGCTCCACGAGATTGGGCGGAACGCCGGTTTTACACCCAGCCCAATATCACTCTGCACTGACTCCAGCGGGAGAGTAAAACCGGACTGGGTGCGAAAGCAGCGTCAAAAACTGTCGGGTTAGGTTAATACCTTAAACCTCGCAGGCGAGCGGCAAAGACCCCCGGGCGCTATTTCGAGATCTCCCCGGTGTCCTGGGGGCCAATATTTACCCCTCAATCGGCATCACAAAAACCGATGATCTATTCGTGATCGCTTTGCTGTTGGTGGGATCTTGCTGTGCACAAGTTGGCCACCCAGTTTCCTACACAACGACAGTGATTACTCTTTAAAAAAAGAACACCACCACCTGCAAGTTCCCCTCCAAGTCACACACCATCCTGACTTGGAACTATATCGCCGTTCCTTCACTGTCACTGGGTCAAAATCCTGGAACTCCCTTCCTAACAGCACTGTGGGGTGTACCTACCCCAACATGGACTGCAGCGGTTCAAGAAGGCAGCTCACCACCACCTTCTCAAGGTCAATTAGGGATGGGCAATAAATGCTGGCCTGGCCAGCGACGCCCACATCCCATGAAACGAATAAAAAAAAAACTACTTCATTGGCTGTCAAGTGCTTGGGAATGCCCTGAGGTGGTGAAAGGTGTTAATATAAATCTTTCTGTCTTGTTGCCCCGCGGTTTACGCTGATCTTAAGGAGCAACTTTAACCTGAGCCACCAGTCGGGAGACTGGCCAGTTTTACACCCAGTCCGATATTGATTTCAACAGAGAGTAAAACGGGGGATGGGGGCGGGGTTTAAAACCGGGGGTCACGCCTGGTTGTGATGGACGCCAAACCCGGTTAAAATTGCAGTCAGGAGAAATGTCCCCTTTCCTTCCCCTACTCGCACTGACCTGCGTGTCCTTCCCCTTTAAATCAGGCGACCAGCCACACTTCCTGATCTGTGCCAAACTGAAAGGAAAAAGGAAAAACAACCAGGAAGCAGCTGATGCTGAAATGGCGGCAGGGCAGGAGTTGGAAAACATGAAGAATGAGTCGACTTGCTCGATCTGTCTGGATTTCTACAAGGACCCGGTCACAGTGGAGTGTCAGCACCTCTTCTGCCGGGCTTGTATCCTACAGCACTGGGAGAAAGCGAAGGGCACTGTGTCGTGCCCGCAGTGCAGACAGCAGTTTGCCCACCAGACCGTCAGGCCTAACCGCTTTGCTGCCAGCATGGTGGAAAGTGTGCAGAGACTGGTGGAGGGTCGCAGGCAACAGGAAGGGGGCTCACTGTGCCCGGAGCACGACGAGAGGCTGAAGCTGTTCTGTGAGGATGACCAGCGAGCCATCTGCCTGGTCTGTGCAATGTCTCAAGCCCATAAGGACCACATCATCAGGCCCCTGAAGGAAGCGGCTGAGCTGTACAAGGTAATGGGGTGGGGTGGGGGGGGGGGGGCTTGGACCGGCTTTGGGGCGGAGTTCTCTCCTTTACAGAGTGCAAGTACTACCTGCTGTCCGTGTACCAACTCACATCCAGTCCTGTTCACCCCTCACCCCACGCTCATGTGATCTACACTGACCCGTGGTCTGACAACACGCCTCAGTTGTAAAATTCTCGTCCTTCTTTGCAAGTCCCCTCTGTGGCTTCGCACCTCCCTATCTGTCACCTCCTCCAGCCCCACAACCCTCCCAGGTAGCTGTGATCTTCAAATTCTGGTCTCTTACACATCCCTGGTTTTAATCACTGCACCGCTGGCGTTGCACCTTCAGTTGCTATGGCCCCAAGCTCTGTAACTCTCTCCCTAAACCTCTCTGCCTCTCTACCTCGCTTCCCTCCTGAAAACCCACCTTCATCTTCTGCCCTAATATATCCTCCTCAGGCCCGGTGGCAAATTTTGCATGATAATGCTCCTGTGAAGTGCCTTGGGGCGTCTTGCTATGTTAAAGGTGCTATATAAATGCAAGTTGTTATTGTTCAAGACAGAATGGTCTGGGCGAATCATATACACAGCTGGTCTACAATATAACAAAGGCCTGTAGTAAAATCTAATTTTGTAGATCTGGAGAACAAGTCATATTTACTGGGGAACAACTCAAACCCAGGCAATCCGGTTTTACATCCCGCCCAATATTGAAGTTAGTGAAGAGTAAAATCAGGGCAGGTCTGAAACCCTTGCTTCCCCACCCCCCACCCCCGATCCCATCAGTCTCCCGATGGGCAGGCTGGGTTAAGATTGCCCCACTCTCCTCACTGAATTCAATTACACCAGCTGGCCAGGAGGGAATTTGAGCTCATGACCTCTGAACTGCGAGCCTATTAACTTGACCACTACGCCAGCACACGCGGTCTGCAAGTCAAGGTCGCAACTTGCATCAGGATGTCGCCAGGTGTTTCACGGGCAGAGAAATACTTTTGAAGTAGTACAGAACTTGAGTATTGCTGGAAACGGAGACATTTTGTCAACGCTTTGTATCTTGCACTCATCAGGACAATTCGCAAGAATACCAGTGTAAGGGAAAGCAATATAAATTTGTTGCTGTAATGTCGAGCATTGCGGCAGGTTAACAGGGCACAGTTGATTGTGGTGAAGTTTGGCCCTCCTGTTTTCCTTTCATAGGGTAGATTTTTGTCTGGATGATAACCTGGCATAGTGGAATCTCCACTTGTTATAGAATCCGTCTGATTGTCAGTCCTTTGATTCCTGTAGATAATCCTCTACACAAACCCTCACCTGCAGTCACATAAACCGGGCCCTGCCATCCTCCTGTGTGTTGCTTGTCTCTGTGCTCGGCCCAGGTGCTTCTTAACATCCAACCAGGCTCTGCCCTGTGTGCTGTTTGGTAGAGTTGGGAATCAGCCATAAACGTCAGTCAGTCAGGGTGTTCATATTCCTGCCGTACCGTGGATAAGGAGATGACCCAGAATTGAGGGGCCTCTTTTCTGCCACCTGGGGAACTTCAGAGTCACGCGCCAGTGTAGCTCCAGTGAAGTTGATCAACGTGACAGGCCCGTCTGACAGTGTGGAGTAAACCTCCCGTGTCACCTCACGGGTCGGGCTGAACGATTCACCCTCTTGGCACTTACAATCATCGAACGGTTACAGCACAGAAGGAGGCCGTTCAGCCCCGTCGCGTCTGTGCCGGGGTCTCCGCAAGAGCAACTCAGCTAGTCCCACTCCCCCACCCTTTCCCCCTCAGCCCGATGTGATCTGACGGCAGGCGGCCAGTGAAGGACGGCAGGTACAGCAACGGCGCGGGAGACCCGATGAGAGGGCCCGCAGCGCTGGATGGCTAACAACCCCTCCCAGGCGAGATGGGTGCTGCTGAGGCCGAAAGGGAGCGCCAGGGTGCCTCAAGTTGGAGATGCCTGCGGGGAATTTAAAAATAAAGGCGGCCCATGGCTGTCAAGGCCCACCAGGGGACCGGGGGAGGGGCAACTGCCTGCCGGGCTCCAGATTCAGTGAGGGGCTTGTCCAGGGTCGGGGAAATGCCGGCGGGTTCTGAAAACGGCCCCTCCGTGGAGTGGATTGCCCAGTCCTGGGAACTGCAACCAGAGACGGGACACTCAACTATCTGAGTCTCCCCGCCTCCGAAGCCGCCTCCCTAGGACTGGGAAAATTCAGCCCGAAGACTGGAAGTGTCAACTTTCTTCCGCCACGGATGCTGCCTGACCTGCTGAGCATTTTCTGTTTATATATTTCAGATTTCCAGCATCTGCAGTATCTTGCTTCTCTCTGCCTAGCTCCCCTGTTAGCTGATAGCGTTAGCGGTTCCCTCTCCTCAGGTACTGTCCCCCCTCTTCAAATCCGCCGACATCAGCCTCCTCAAAAAAATACCCTTGGCCTCTCTGTCCTTGCAAATTATTGCTCCCATCTCCAACCTCCCTTTCTTCCCTAAGCTCCTAGCTGACACTGTCGCTTCCCAAATCTGTTCCCATCTTTCTCCCAATTCCACGTTTGAAGGCCTCCAATCAGATTCCCACACTGCCACGGCATAGAAACAGCTCTTATCGACGTTACAATTGAGATCCTATGTGACTGCGACAAAGGTAAACTTTCTCCCTTCACCCTTCTCGAACTGTCTGCAGCCTTTGACATGGGTGACTACACCATCCTCCTCCAACGCCTCTCCACTGTTGTCCAGCTGGGTGAGACTGCTCTCACCTGCTTCCATTCTTATCCAATCGTAGTCAGGAAGTCATTAGCAACAGCTTCTCTTCCTGCTCCTGCACTGTTACCTCTGCTGTTCCCCCCCAAGGATCCATCCTTGGCCCCTTCCTATTGCTCATCTACATGCTGCCCCTTGGAGACGTCATCTGAAAGCACAGGGCTGGCCTTTGTGAGACCCCATGGGGCGGGCGGGCTCATCGAATCACGAGGAGAGGCGGGGGGGGACTGTTGACAACGTCCTTCCCACGCAGAGGTCCTTAAGTGGCCTATTAACGGTCACTTAAGGGCCTCTTTTTCCGCCGCTGGGATCTAGCCAGTGGTGGGGGTGCGGGGGTGGGGGGTGCCTCTGCCATGCAGGGAGGGTGCCTTGCAAGACGAGGTGCCCTTCCTGTGGGCTGGGAAGGAATCCCTCCTCCGCGGGCAATCTGTGGCCCACGGGGGAACTGCCGCTGGCAAAACCTACACCTCCACAGAACCCCCCTCTCCCCCTGGACTTCATACCCACCCTCCCATCCCCCCTTGCCGGGACTTTCTGGACTGACCCCAGCCTCAGTTACCTGCGGTGTGGTATTCCAGCGCCGGGTCTGGGTCCGAGGCCTCTGCAGTACCAGCAGTGGCCACTGTTCCTGGTGGCACTGCCGATACTGCTGAGCTGCCGGCCCTCTGATTGGCTGGCAGCTCTTGGAGGCGGGATCTCCTTCTCTGAAGGCCCGGGGCCAGGCACTCAAGTGCCTGAAGGACGGAGGATTGCTCTGGGGGTGGTGGGGGAGGAGGAGGGGAGGGGCTCGAAAAGCACCAGGCGGTGATCGCCCTGCCTTTCCAGCCTGGCGCCGGGTGCCCTACTGCCTTCACATGATCCAGCTTTACCTCACCATCACCTCTCTCTCGACCCCTCCACTGTTTCTGCTTTGTCATCGTACATCCACATTCAAATCCCTCCATGGCCTTGCACCTTCGAATCAATCTAACTTAATCCAGGCCTACAACTCTCAGATCTCTGCACCCTTCCAATTCTGACCTTTTGCACATCCCGGACTTTAATCACTCTACTATTGGGGGCTGTGTCTTCAGGCATCCAAGGGCCTAAACTCTGAAATTCCTTCCTTAAACCTCTCTGCCGCTCTCTACCTCTCTAACCAAGCCTTTGGTCACCTGACCCGATATCTCTTTATGTCGCTCGGTGTCACTGATAACCTTCCTGTGAAGGACATCGGTACATTTTACTAAGCCAATGGCACTATATTAATGTGTGTTGTTATCTCTCTATCTCTCTCGCTCTCCCTCTATCCGTCCTTCCATCTATTCATTCATCTCTTTGATTGATAAATGGACAATTTTTAAATGATCAGATCGGTGAATGAAATAGATGAATGATCAGGTGGATATTCTGACACTGGATCTCTCACTGTTCAATTTCGTTCGCTTTGTTTCAGGAAAAGCTGCAGAGGGCAATGGATTCTCTACGGGAACAACTAGAAGAGATCCGGATTGCTAAGGATGAAGACACAGCGAATCTGAAGGTGCTAAAGGTGAGCTACTTGAGTATTGAGCACTGACCCGGTATCACCCTCGGAGACTCACTGCTGTAAAACCAGGAACCAGTTCCGAACGATAGTGTAAATCTAAAGCCTTCTGTGGTCTCAACCATCAACAAGGCTAATCTCTGATCATTTTCTACCTTTACTTCTTCGTAAACATCTCCTCGCCACCTCCACTGAACAAGACACTCTCAACCCTGGAATAAATGACCCCATGTTTCTTTTATCCATTCATGGGGTGTGGGTGTCACTGTCAAGGCCAGCATTTATTGTAAGTCCCTTGCATACAACCGAGTGGCTCTACCCGACCATTTCAGAGGGTAGGTAGGAGTCATTTTGCTGGGTTTTTTTGCCATCACATGTAGGCCAGACCAGCTATGGATGGCAGATTGCCTTTCCTAAAGGACATTCGCAAACCAGTTGAGTTTTTAATTACAATCTGATAGTCACATGGTCACTATTGCTGAGACTAGGGCCGGAATTTTATGCCCCCCCAAAAGAACGGTCTGGTGGCGGTATGGGGCGTAAGATGGAATGGGAGGCTGGTGGGTGGGTGGGGGAGAGGCCTTCCTGACCCCTTCCGTCTCCGTTGCCAATTTATGTGGTGTGGCAGTGGTGAAAAACGGCCCGCCCGCCCCAGGCCAGTCAAGTGGTCAATTAACCGCCACTTAAGGGCCTCCGCCCGCCACCATGGGTATTTTACATTTGGCGGCGGGTGGCTGAGGTCTCAGAGAAGCTGCCTGATAAAATTAGGCTGCCTTCTGGCGGGCTGAGGGGGGGCCCGACTGATTGTCCCCAGCAAGGCCCTAAAAACTTATCTTTTTTCCCGGGGCTGTCCGTCATCTTCCTCCTGCAGCTGGGTGCAGTCCCAGCAGTGGCCACTGCTCCCGGTGGCGTTGCTGGGACTAAGAGCTGCCTGCCCACTGATTGGCTGGCAGCTCCATTCGGCCGGACCTCCTGCCTCAATGAGGAGGAAGTCCCGCCCCGGACCAATTAAAGGCCTGGGGACCGTAAAATCCGGACTGGATCCCCACCGACTTTTCGGCCGGCAGACGGATCCCACCCTGCCCACCATAAAATCCAGCCCCAGCTTTTTATTCTAGATTTATTTGATTAACTGAATTTAAATTCCACAACTGCACGTAACGTTTGCGCCACACAAATGCCAGGCAATGACCATGTCCAACAAGAGAGAATCTAACCATCTCACCTTGACATTCAACGGCATTACCATCACTGAATCCCCCACGATCAACATCTAGGGGCTACCATTGACCAGAAACTGAACTGGAGTCACCATATAAATACAGTGGCTACAAGAGCAGCTCAGAGACTAGGAATCCTGCGGCGAGTAACTCACCTCCTGACTCCCCAAAGCCTGTCCCCCATCTACAAGGCACAAGTCAGGAGTGTGATGGAATACTCTCCACTTGCCTGGATGAGTGCAGCTCCAACAACACTCAAGAAGCTCGACACCATCCAGGACAAAGCAGCCCACTTGATTTCCACCCCATCTACAAACATTCACTCCCTCCACCACCAACACACAGTGGCCGCAGTGTGTACCATCTACAAGATGCACTGTAGCAACACACCAAGGCTCTTTAGACAGCACCTTCCAAACCGGCAACCTTTACCACCTCGAAGGACAAGAGCAGCAGATGCATGGGAACACCACCACCTGCAAGTTCCCATCCAAGTCACACACCATCCTGACTTGGAACTATATCGCCATTCCTTCACTGTCACTGGGTCAAAATCCTGGAACTCCCTTACTAACAGCACTGTGGTTGTACCCACCCCACATGGACTACAGCGGTTCAAGAAGGCAGCTCACCACCACCTTCTCAAGGGCAATTAGGGATGGGTAACAAATGTTGGCCTAGCCAGCGACACCCACATCCCATGAATGAATTTTTAAAAAACTGCCATGGTGGGATTTGAACTCATGTTTCTGGATTATTAGTATAGGTTTAGCTGGATTACTAGTCCAATAACATAACCACTATGTTACTGTACCTGTGTCAATGCCCATGTGCCCCTCTCACTCCATTGTCTCCAATTCCCTCTTCTTTGGTGATCTTGCTGAACTGCAGCAGTGACAACACCTCAACAGCACCTTTTGGAAAGTGCTTTTGGATGGCCTGAGGTTGTGAAAGGTGCTATATAAATGCAATTTCTTTCTCTTTCCCGCCAGAACGTCACTTCTTCTGGCAAACTGGCTAAACAGATGTCTTGCTTCCACTGGAGATCCCTTCATCCTTGAGCCCTCATAGTGTCTCAGCCCCTTTGTTCCCCTTCAGTACAATCTTTGCACCTCAGGTCTGAGGAGCTTTGGTTTGCGCGTACACTTCAGAGCTCGCCAGGTTTAACTTGGCCACCACAAGCAATATTGTGCTTCTCATCCTGCAGTCAGTTCTTCTTCCTACCTTAGAATCATTGTAGAGGACAGGGACACCAAAACCAATCTTCCCTACCGCAGATCAACTCCACAACCAGCACCCCAGTCTCCTGCTATCCTCAGTTTGATGGTAATGTATTTCGCACTGCCAAACTGATAGTCAATTCCTCAGCTTTGGCATCTTCCTGTCTCGGAGCCACCTATTCCCTCACACAACCAACCCCTTTAATCCACCTGTAACCTCACAATCTCCTCTGTCTCTCCAACCCTAATTGAACCCAGCTCCTCTGAGAGTTCCCGAACTTCCTTCCTCATCTCCCTCCAAACCTGACTCCTGACCCCTCCACTATGTGTCTTTGGACAGTGTTCAGTGACATAGTCAACCACTCCCTTTGAGCGATTTACATCGTTCCACCATTGGCAGCCGTGCCTGCAGCTGCCAAGGCCCTGAGCTCTGTAATTCCATCACTAAATCATCCCACCTCTCCATTGCTCCTCCTTGAAGACGTTCCTTGAAACCGACCTCTTTGACCAAGTTTTTGATCACGTGTCCTAATATTTCCTGGTTTGGCTCGGTGACTTGAGGTCATCCAAAACTCCGCTGGCTCAGTCCGAACTCGCAACAAATGCTCTTCCCATATCACCCCTGTGAGCGCCCACCTAAATTGGCTCCCGCTTAAACAACACCTCAATTTTAAAATTCTCATCCTTGTTTTCAAATCCCTCCAGAGACTCTCCCCCTCCCTATCTCTGTAATCTCACCCAGCTCCACAACCCTCGAGATAGCCGCACTCGTCTAATTCTGGCCTCTGTTGCATCCCCGATTTTAATCACTCCACCATTTGTGGCAGTATCTTCAGCTTGCCTAGGCCCCAAGCTGTGGATTACTCTCCCTACACCTCTCGGTCTTTCTACCTCACTTTCCTCCTTTAAGACACTCCTTAAAACTTATTGCTTTGGCCAAGCTTTTGTCATTTGCCCTAACATTTATTTGTGTGGTTCGGTGTCATATTTTGTTTTATAGTTCATCTGTGAAGTGCCTTGGGATGTTTTATTACATTGAAGATGCTGTATAAATACAGAAAGGCAGATTATTATCTGAATGGTGATAGATTGGGAAAGGGGGAGGTGCAACGTGACCTGGGTGTCCTTGTACACCAGTCACTGAAAGCAAGCATTCAGGTGCAGCAAGCAGTTAGGAAGGTGAATGGTATGTTGGCCTTCATTGCAAGAGGATTTGAGTACAGGAGCAAGGATGCAGTTATACAGGGCCTTGGTGAGACCACATCTGGAATATTGTGTGCAGTTTTGGTCTCCTTATCTGAGGAAGGATGTTCTTGCCTTGGAGGGAGTGCAAAGAAGATGTGCTAGGCTAATTCCTGGGATGGCAGGATTGACGTACGAGGAGAGATTGGGTCGACTAAGGTCTATATTCACCAGAGTTTAGAAGAATGAGAGGGGATCTCATAGAAACCTATAAAATTCTAACAGGATTAGACAGGCTAGATGCAGGGAGGATGTTCCCGATGGCTGGGGAGTCCAGAACCAGGGGTCACAGTCTCAGGATACGGGGTATGCCATTTAGAGCCAAGATGAGGAGAAATTTCTTCACTCAGAGGGTGGTGAACCTCTGGAATTCTCTAGCGCAGAAGGCAGTGGAGGCCAAGTCATTAAATATATTCAAGATGGAGATAGATATATTTCTTAATGCCAAAGGGATCAAGGGATATGGGGAGAAAGCGGGAACAGGGTACTGAATTAGACGATCAGCCATGATCTTTTTTGAATGGCGGAGCAGGCCCGAAGGTCCGAATGGCCTACTCCTGCTCCTATTTTCTATGTTTCTATGTATGTTTCTACGTTGCTGTTGTTTACAGAAAAAAGCAGGCAGCTTGCGGGTGGGAATTGAGGCCGAATTCGAGAAATTGCACCAGTTTCTGAGCAATGAGAAATTGGCCCTGTTAACAAAGCTGGAAGAAAAGGAGAAGGTCATAACACAGCAAATAGAAGAAAACGTGAAGAAATTGCTGGACGAAAGTGCATCAATTAACCAGGAGATTATCGATATACAGAAGAGACAGTCAATGCAAGAAATGGAATTATTGTTGCAGGTACAAACATTCCTACATGATAAAGAGTTCACGTCGGTAGACTCAGCAGGCACTAAAGTGAATGGTATTGGTTTCCAGATTGTGGGACCTGGGGGGAAATGTGGGGATTCTGATATTATGTCACACCTCGTCCCTGCGTAAAGTAGGACGGTTAGGAAGAAAAGGAATGTGATGCCAGCGAATAGGCCTAAACTACCACGAAAGAAAATCAGACGGTCATTCGCGACAATTATTCATAGGCTAGAATGGAATCATAGAATGGTTACAGCACATGAGCCATTTGGCCCATCGTGTCCGTGATGGATCTCTGCAATTGGGGCAATTTTAATCTAACCCGCCCAACGGGAAACTGACGGGCTCAGGGCAGCTCTGGTTTTATGCCCCGCCTTGATTTTACTCTCTATTGACGTCAATATTGAGCAAGGTATAAAACCAACATTCCACCCGATCCTGTGCATTTACGCCAGGAGAGTTGGGTTCGGATTAAGCCCCACTCCCATTGAAGCTGATTTATTGTAACAAATGACCCTTTTTTCAATAGAATTGGCAGTAATTGTCACTCCGTGTGCTTTTCACAGTCAGGAATGGGCTGAACCGTGTATCAGTTGGGTGTTGACTCAATTCATGGGGATGCAGCTGACCGCAATCAAATGTTCACTTCTTTTTAGTTAATTTTCAGTGATATTTTTTCGAGAAATTAAATAATCCTCGCTATATATATTTTTTTTTAAGTTAAAAAAAGTTTTAAATTTTCACAACTTTGTAAGTTTAATGCTCACTTTCTTCCTTGTGTTTCAGAATGTCACTCCCATTACTGAAAGGTACGTAGCATCTTCTTATGTAAAAGCATAGGAATCAGAACGATCTGTTTATTGCGGGTGTTACGACCAGGAGAGAAAGGGGTCTAGAGTTCCCGCTCAGCCGTCACCTGGTCTTACCGTAACAGAGTTTAATTTTAAGCACACCATGTTTTTAGCTCCCCCTTGGTGAATCCTTGTTCACCACTTTCTAATGATAAGGCAAAGGAACCAGCACAAACAGGTTTTCTTAGATTTAAAGAAGAAAAGTTGAAATCTGTTAAACATAAACTTAAATTCTAATTTGGTTAACGTCTACAGATACACAACACGCCCACGGTAGCATGCATATGGAATACACACATGCAAATAGAGACAGAAAAGAGCAGAAGAAAAATAAAGTGGAAAAGTTTGAGGCAATATCTGAAGAGCTGTTGTTACGGTTCTTCGAGCTCACTGTAGAGTCCTTGATTGTAGGTAGATCTTGCTTTGCGTTGGGGCCCAGTATTCTTCTTAAACCTCGTTCGCTGTAGGAAACTTTTCTGTTTTGGGGTTAATGTGTCTTCAGTGGATTCAGAGGTTTGTGATAAATAGATGGGAGCAGACAGGAGAGATCTTCTCAGTCCAGGAGCAAACAGATCTTCTGCCCAAACTGTTTGTACAAATTCAAAAAACTCAGGTTACCCAGCAGGTTAGTCATGTGACTAGCTGGTTTAACCATGTCCGTTTGTGTATTCGGCCATCTTCGCAGTCAACCTGGAATGCGAGCTCCCCCACCTTCAACATCTGTTGATTAAAAGTCTATTGTGGTTGGAATGCGTCAGGGAACGGCTGCTTTGTCCTTCCAAAGACTGTCTGTTAATATGCAAATGTCTTTCCAGCCAAGATCTGGCAATTCTTTGAAGCAAGTCCTTTCTTCACTTCAACAACAGTTTGAAAATTAATGTCCATGTGGCGAAATTAATATGCCTCATGCTTGGCAGGTGGGGGCCTGCATGACAGGGGGCCTAAAATAATGTCATTAGCATGTTGCTTTTTGATAGGATTGAAACCCACCTACCTGTTTCTCATCATATTGCCCAATCGCTGTCCTCCATTGGATGATAGGAACAGGAGGAGGCCATTCAGCCCCCGAGCATGTCCTACCATTTAATTAAACCATGACCAACCTGTACCTCAACTTCATTTACCTCCCCACCACCCGTCCCCTGCCTAGCCTCATGTGCCTTGACATCCTTACCTAACAAAATCCTATTCCTCTGAGTCTTGCAAATTTCAATTGACTTCAGAACCCACGTGCAGTGAGATACTGAACTAATATCGCAGTGAGCTACAGAGCTGTCTGCTTTATATTGATTGTGCTGTAAAAAGCTCACTAGTTCTGACATACAACAGAGAAACATGGGGGAGGCCATTCAGCCACTCCGAGTCTGTGCCATCATTCTGTACCCTGAACTCCATTTACCCACCACTGCTCCATATCCCTTAATACCCTGAGCCAACAAAGAAAATCAGTCCCTGTCTTGATCATTTCAATTGACCACCACTCTCAACAGCCTTTTGGGGGAGTGGTGGGGGGGGAGATTCCAGATTTCCACTACCCTTTCTATGAAGAAGGGCTTCTTGACATCACCCCTGAGCAGCTTGCCATTATACCTCCTTATTCTGAACCTGACTCCCCCCAGCTCCTGACGGCCCCGCCAGAGCAAATAGTTTCCCTTTTATCCACCCTATCAACTCCTTTGATCATAAGAACAAATATAAGAACTAGGAGCAGGAGTAGGCAATTCAGCCCCTCGAGCCTGCTCCGCCATTCAATACGATCGTGGCTGATCTCATCTCGGCCTCAACTCCACTTTCCTGCCCGTTCTCCATAACTCTTCAACCCATTACTAATTAAAAATCTGTCTATCTCCTCCTTAAATTTACTCAATGTCCCGGCATCCACCGCACTCTGGAGTAGTGAATTCCACAGACTCATGACCCTTTGAGAGAAGTAATTTCTCCTCATCTCTGTTTTAAATCTGCTACTCCTTATCCTAAAACTATGACCTCTTGTTCTAGATTGCCGCACCAGAGGAAACATCCTCTCTACATCTACTTTGTCAATCCCCTTAATCATCTTGTATACCTCAATTAGATCTCCTCTCATTCTTCTAAACTCTAGAGAGTAAAGGCCTAAACTGCTCAATCTCTCTTTATAAGCCAAGCCCCCCCTATCTCTGGAATCAATCTAGTGAACCTCCTCTGAACTGCCTCCAGTGCAACTACATCCTTCCTCAAGTAAGGGGACCAAAACTGTATGCAATACTCCAGGTGCGGTCTCACCAATGCCTTGTACAGTTGCAGCAACACTTCCCTACTTTTATACTCTATTCCTTTAGCAATAAATGCCAAAATTCCACTTGCCTTCCTTATCACCTGCTGTACCTGCAAACTAGTTTTCTGCAATTCATGCACGAGGACACCCAGATCCCTCTGCACCGAAGCACTCCATTTAGTTTCTCTCCATTTAGATAATAATTTGCCTTTCTATTCTTCTGATCTAACTGGATAACCTCATACTTACCCACGTTAAACTCCATCTGCCAAATTTTGGCCCATTCACCTAACCTATCCATATCCATTTGTAGATTTCTTATTTCTTTATTGCAACTTACTATCCTGCCTATTTTAATGTCATCTGAAAATTTGGCTATAGTACCTTCTATCCCTGCATCCAAGTCGTTAATATAGATTGCAAAGAGTTGGGGCCCGAGGACCGAACCCTGTGGCACCCCACTAGTTACATCTTGCCAACCAGAAAAAGACCCATTTATCCCGACTCTCTGTTTTCTGTTGGTTAGCCAATCCTCTATCCAAACTAATAAATTGCCCCTAACCCCATGTGATCTTACCTGTGTATTAACCTTTGGTGCGGCACCTTATCAAATGCCTTACATCTTAAACACCTCAATTAGACCCACCCCTTAATCTTCTATATTCAAGGATATACAAGTCTATGCAACCGGCAATGGAGTCCAGGGTTATGGTGGGGGGAGGGCGGGCAGCAGGCAGGAAAGTGGAGTAAACACCACAATCAGATCAGATATTATCTTATTGAATGGTGGAACAGGCTTGAGGGGCCGAATGGCCTACTCCTGCTCCTATTTCGTAGGTTCTTGTGCCCTCCTAATTGAACCCTTTAAGCCCCAGTATCATTCAGAGGCCAGAGGCTGGGAATCCTGTGGTGAGTAACTCACCTCCTGACTCCCCAAAGCCTGTCCACCACCTACAAGGCACAAGTCAGGAGTGTGATGGAATACTCTCCACTTGCCTGGATGGGTGCAGCTCCAACAACACTCAAGAAGCTCGACGCCATCCAGGATAAAGCAGCCCGCTTGATTGGCACCCCATCTACAAACATTCACTCCCTCCATCACCGACGCACAGTGGCAGCAGTGTGTACCATCTACAAGATGCACTGCAGCAAAGCACCAAGGCTCCTTAAACAGCACCTCCCAAACCCACGACCTCTACCAAATAGAAGGACAAGAACAGCAGATGCATGGGAACACCACCACCTGCAAGTTCCCCTCCAAGCCACACACCATCCTGACTTGGAATTATATCGCTGTTCCTTCACTGTTGCTGGGTCAAAATCCTGGAACTCCCTTCCTAACAGCACTGTGGGTCTACCTACCCCACATGGACTGCAGCGGTTCAAGAAGGCAGCTCACCACCACCTTTTCAAGGGCAATTAGGGATGGGTAATAAACTCTGGCCTGGCCAGTGACGCCCACATCCCATGAACAAATAAAAAAAAAATTCTCGTGTATCTGTACTGCACACCTTCCAAGGCCATTATACCCCTCCTGAAGTGTGTTGCTCTACGCTGAACAGAGGACTCAAGATGGGGGTCTAACAATATATTATTCAAGCCGTACCAGGCTGAACAATTCAACTGATACAGTTCACAAGCTATTGCATTATTATGTCCTTGTCAAGGAGTTCTTGGCTGAATCATAGTATGCTCAGCCAGCGAATCCTGCACACTATATTCAATAAAGTCCAATAGAACTGCGACATTGCTTTTTACTTTAAATAGTTAAAGGTATCACCTATGAATAAAATGGCTCATAAATCACAGTGCAGCTGGAGTTAGCAGTACCATGATGATTAGGTTTGATTTGATTGTGGATTTTAAATGTCCAACAGATCGGGCGCTGAGACTGGGCATGCGAGAAGTGTTTCCGTTGATCTGACTCTGGAAGAATTCACTGGCCCGCTAGACTACGTGGTTTGGAAACGGATGCTCAAAATTGTCAGCCCAGGTAATGCTGCCTTCTTCTGATTCCATAATCAGAAAGACTTGCATTTATACAGAGCCTTACACAGCCTCCAGGCGTCTCACAGGAGATAATTTAGACGTGAATATAGGAGGTATGATCATTAAGTTCACAGATGACACGAAAATTGGTGGTGTCGTAAATAGTGAAGAGGAAAGCCTTAGATTACAGGACGATATAGATGGGCTGGTAAGATGGGCAGAGCAGTGGCAGATGGAATTTAATCCTGAGAAGTGTGAGGTGATGTATTTTGGGAGGACTAACAAGGCAAGTGAATACACAATGGATGGTAGGACCCTAGGAAGGACAGAGGGTCAGAGGGACCTTGGTGTACTTGTCCATAGATCACTAAAGGCAGCAGCACAGGTAGATAAGGTGGTTAGGAAGGCAATGGGATACTTGCCTTTATTAGCTGAGGCAATGAATATAAGAGCAGGGAGGTTGTGATGGAGCTGTATAAAACGCTAGTTAGGCAACAGCTGGAATACTGTGCTCAGTTCTGGGCACCACACTATAGGAAGGAGGTGATTGCACTGGAGAGGATGCAGAGGAGATTCACCAAGATGTTGCCTGGGCTGCAGCATTTCAGCGATGAAGAGAGACTGGATAGACTAGGGTTGTTTTCCTTAGAGCAGGGAAGGCTGAGGGGAACATGATTGAGGTATACAAAATTATGAGAGGCAGAGATAGGGCAGATAGGAAGAAACTTTTTCCCTTAGCGAAAGCGTCAATAACCAGGGGGCATAGATTTAAGGTAAAGGGTAAGAGTTTTAAATTGGATTAGGGCGAGGTTGTTCACCCAGAGTGTGGTTGGAATCTGGAACGCACTGCCTGAAGGGGTGGTAGAGGCAGTAACCCTCACAACATTTAAGAAGTATTTAGATGAGCACTTGCATACATGGCATACAAGGTGACGGGCCAAGTACAGGAAAATGGGTTTAGAATAGATAGGGGCTTGATGGCCAGCACGGACATGATGGGTTGAAGGGTCTGTTTCTGTGCTGTATAACTCGATGACTCTAATTCCACACTGCTGTTAGAGGGTAATCGCACAGTGTTGTTAGAGGGTAATCCCACAGTGCTGTTAGTGGGTAATCGCACAGTGCTGTTAGAGGGTAATCCCGCAGTGCTGTTCGAGGGTAATCCCACAGTGCTGTTAGTGGGTAATCCCACAGTGTTGTTAGAGGGTAATCCCACAGTGCTGTTAGTGGGTAATCGCACAGTGCTGTTAGAGGGTAATCCCACAGTGCTGTTCGGGGGTAATCCCACAGTGTTGTTAGAGGGTAATCCCACAGTGCTGTTAGTGGGTAATCCCACAGTGCTGTTAGTGGGTAATCCCACAGTGTTGTTAGAGGGTAATCCCACAGTGCTGTTAGTGGGTAATCCCACAGTGCTGTTCGGGGGTAATCCCACAGTGCTGTTAGGGGGTAATCCCACAGTGCTGTTAGTGGGTAATCCCACAGTGCTGTTAGGGGGTAATCCCACAGTGCTGTTAGGGGGTAATCCCACAATGCTGTTAGGGGGTAATCCCACAGTGCTGTTAGTGGGTAATCCCACAGTGCTGTTAGGGGGTAATCCCACAGTGCTGTTAGGGGGTAATCCCACAATGCTGTTAGGGGGTAATCCCACAGTGCTGTTAATGGGTAATCCCACAATGCTGTTAGGGGGTAATCCCACAGTGCTGTTAGGGGGTAATCCCACAGTGCTGTTAGGGGGTAATCCCACAGTGCTGTTAGTGGGTAATCGCACAGTGTTGTTAGTGGGTAATCCCACAGTGCTGTTCGGGGGTAATCCCACAGTGCTGTTAGTGGGTAATCCCACGGTGCTGTTAGTGGGTAATCCCACGGTGCTGTTAGTGGGTAATCCCACAGTGCTGTTAGTGGGTAATCCCACAGTGCTGTTCGGGGGTAATCCCACAGTGCTGTTAGGGGGTAATCCCACAGTGCTGTTAGGGGGTAATCCCACAATGCTGTTCAGAGGTAAACCCACAGTGCTGTTGGAGGGAAATCCCACAGTGTTGTTCGGGGGTAATCACACAGTGCTGTTAGAGGGAAATCCCACTGTGCTGTTAGAGGGAAATCCCACTGTGCTGTTAGAGGGTAATCCCACAGTGCTGTTGGAGGGTAATCCCACAGTGTTGTTCGGGGGTAATCACACAGTGCTGTTAGAGGGAAATCCCACTGTGCTGTTAGAGGGAAATCCCACTGTGCTGTTAGAGGGTAATCCCACAGTGCTGTTAGAGGGTAATCCCACAGTGCTGTTAGAGGGTAATCCCACAGTGCTGTTGGTGGGTAATCCCACAGTGCTGTTGGTGGGTAATCCCACAGTGCTGTTAGAGAGTAATCCCACAGTGCTGATCGAGGGTAATCCCACAGTGCTGTTAGTGGGTAATCCCACTGTGCTGTTAGAGTGTAATCCCACTGTGCTGTTAGAGTGTAATCCCACTGTGCTGTTAGAGTGTAATCCCACAGTGCTGTTGGTGGGTAATCCCACTGTGCTGTTAGAGTGTAATCCCACAGTGCTGTTGGTGGGTAATCCCACGGTGCTGTTAGAGGGTAATCCCACAGTGCTGTTAGAGGGTAATCCCACAGTGCTGTTGGTGGGTAATCCCACGGTGCTGTTAGAGGGTAATCCCACAGTGCTGTTAGAGGGTAATCCCACAGTGCTGTTAGTGGGTAATCCCACAGTGCTGTTAGTGGGTAATCCCACAGTGCTGTTAGAGGGTAATCCCACAGTGCTGTTGGTGGGTAATCCCACTGTGCTGTTAGAGTGTAATCCCACAGTGCTGTTGGTGGGTAATCCCACTGTGCTGTTAGAGTGTAATCCCACAGTGCTGTTGGTGGGTAATCCCACGGTGCTGTTAGAGGGTAATCCCACAGTGCTGTTAGAGGGTAATCCCACAGTGCTGTTGGTGGGTAATCCCACGGTGCTGTTAGAGGGTAATCCCACAGTGCTGTTAGAGGGTAATCCCACAGTGCTGTTAGTGGGTAATCCCACAGTGCTGTTGGTGGGTAATCCCACGGTGCTGTTAGAGGGTAATCCCACAGTGCTGTTAGAGGGTAATCCCACAGTGCTGTTGGTGGGTAATCCCACGGTGCTGTTAGAGGGTAATCCCACAGTGCTGTTAGAGGGTAATCCCACAGTGCTGTTAGTGGGTAATCCCACAGTGCTGTTAGAGGGAAATCCCACGGTGCCGTTAGAGGGTAATCCCACAGTGCTGTTTGTGGGTAATCCCACAGTGTTTTGGTGGGTAATCCCACAGTGCTGTTGGAGGGTAATCCCACAGTGCTGTTGGAGGGTAATCCCACAGTGTTGTTCAGGGGTAATCCCACAGTGCTGTTGGTGGGTAATCCCACAGTGCTGTTAGAGGGTAATCCCACAGTGCTGTTGGTGGGTAATCCCACAGTGCTGTTAGAGAGTAATCCCACAGTGCTGATCGAGGGTAATCCCACAGTGCTGTTAGTGGGTAATCCCACTGTGCTGTTAGAGTGTAATCCCACAGTGCTGTTGGTGGGTAATCCCACAGTGCTGTTAGTGGGTAATCCCACAGTGCTGTTAGAGGGTACTCCCACAGTGCTGTTGGTGGGTAATCCCACAGTGCTGTTAGTGGGTAATCCCACAGTGCTGTTAGAGGGTAATCCCACAGTGCTGTTGGTGGGTAATCCCACGGTGCTGTTAGAGGGTAATCCCACAGTGCTGTTAGAGGGTAATCCCACAGTGCTGTTGGTGGGTAATCCCACAGTGCTGTTGGTGGGTAATCCCACAGTGCTGTTAGAGAGTAATCCCACAGTGCTGATCGAGGGTAATCCCACAGTGCTGTTAGTGGGTAATCCCACTGTGCTGTTAGAGTGTAATCCCACTGTGCTGTTAGAGTGTAATCCCACAGTGCTGTTGGTGGGTAATCCCACTGTGCTGTTAGAGTGTAATCCCACAGTGCTGTTGGTGGGTAATCCCACGGTGCTGTTAGAGGGTAATCCCACAGTGCTGTTAGAGGGTAATCCCACAGTGCTGTTGGTGGGTAATCCCACGGTGCTGTTAGAGGGTAATCCCACAGTGCTGTTAGAGGGTAATCCCACAGTGCTGTTAGTGGGTAATCCCACAGTGCTGTTAGTGGGTAATCCCACAGTGCTGTTAGAGGGTAATCCCACAGTGCTGTTGGTGGGTAATCCCACTGTGCTGTTAGAGTGTAATCCCACAGTGCTGTTGGTGGGTAATCCCACTGTGCTGTTAGAGTGTAATCCCACAGTGCTGTTGGTGGGTAATCCCACGGTGCTGTTAGAGGGTAATCCCACAGTGCTGTTAGAGGGTAATCCCACAGTGCTGTTGGTGGGTAATCCCACGGTGCTGTTAGAGGGTAATCCCACAGTGCTGTTAGAGGGTAATCCCACAGTGCTGTTAGTGGGTAATCCCACAGTGCTGTTGGTGGGTAATCCCACGGTGCTGTTAGAGGGTAATCCCACAGTGCTGTTAGAGGGTAATCCCACAGTGCTGTTGGTGGGTAATCCCACGGTGCTGTTAGAGGGTAATCCCACAGTGCTGTTAGAGGGTAATCCCACAGTGCTGTTAGTGGGTAATCCCACAGTGCTGTTAGTGGGTAATCCCACAGTGCTGTTAGAGGGTAATCCCACAGTGCTGTTGGTGGGTAATCCCACGGTGCTGTTAGAGGGTAATCCCACAGTGCTGTTAGAGGGTAATCCCACAGTGCTGTTAGTGGGTAATCCCACAGTGCTGTTAGTGGGTAATCCCACGGTGCTGTTAGAGGGTAATCCCACAGTGCTGTTAGAGGGTAATCCCACAGTGCTGTTGGTGGGTAATCCCACGGTGCTGTTAGAGGGTAATCCCACAGTGCTGTTAGAGGGTAATCCCACAGTGCTGTTAAAGGGTAATCCTACAGTGCTGTTAGTGGGTAATCCCACGGTGCTGTTAGAGGGTAATCCCACAGTGCTGTTAGTGGGTAATCCCACAGTGCTGTTAGTGGGTAATCCCACGGTGCTGTTAGAGGGTAATCCCACAGTGCTGTTAGAGGGTAATCCCACAGTGCTGTTAGGGGGTAATCCCACAGTGCTGTTAGTGGGTAATCCCACAGTGCTGTTAGTGGGTAATCCCACAGTGCTGTTAGTGGGTAATCCCACAGTGCTGTTAGTGGGTAATCCCACAGTGCTGTTAGTGGGTAATCCCACAGTGTTGATAGTGGGTAATCCCACAGGGCTGTTGGTGGGTAATCCCACAGTGCTGTTAGTGGGTAATCCACAGTGCTGTTAGTGGGTAATCCCACAGTGTTGATAGTGGGTAATCCCACAGGGCTGTTGGTGGGTAATCCCACAGTGCTGTTAGTGGGTAATCCCACAGTGCTGTTAGAGGGTAATCCCACAGTGCTGTTAGTGGGTAATCCCACAGTGCTGTTAGTGGGTAATCCCACAGTGCTGTTAGTGGGTAATCCCACAGTGCTGTTAGTGGGTAATCCCACAGTGTTGATAGTGGGTAATCCCACAGGGCTGTTGGTGGGTAATCCCACAGTGCTGTTAGTGGGTAATCCACAGTGCTGTTAGTGGGTAATCCCACAGTGTTGATAGTGGGTAATCCCACAGGGCTGTTGGTGGGTAATCCCACGGTGCTGTTAGAGGGTAATCCCACAGTGCTGTTAGAGGGTAATCCCACAGTGCTGTTAGTGGGTAATCCCACAGTGCTGTTAGTGGGTAATCCCACAGTGCTGTTAGAGGGTAATCCCACAGTGCTGTTGGTGGGTAATCCCACGGTGCTGTTAGAGGGTAATCCCACAGTGCTGTTAGAGGGTAATCCCACAGTGCTGTTAGTGGGTAATCCCACAGTGCTGTTAGTGGGTAATCCCACGGTGCTGTTAGAGGGTAATCCCACAGTGCTGTTAGAGGGTAATCCCACAGTGCTGTTGGTGGGTAATCCCACGGTGCTGTTAGAGGGTAATCCCACAGTGCTGTTAGAGGGTAATCCCACAGTGCTGTTAAAGGGTAATCCTACAGTGCTGTTAGTGGGTAATCCCACGGTGCTGTTAGAGGGTAATCCCACAGTGCTGTTAGTGGGTAATCCCACAGTGCTGTTAGTGGGTAATCCCACGGTGCTGTTAGAGGGTAATCCCACAGTGCTGTTAGAGGGTAATCCCACAGTGCTGTTAGGGGGTAATCCCACAGTGCTGTTAGTGGGTAATCCCACAGTGCTGTTAGTGGGTAATCCCACAGTGCTGTTAGTGGGTAATCCCACAGTGCTGTTAGTGGGTAATCCCACAGTGCTGTTAGTGGGTAATCCCACAGTGTTGATAGTGGGTAATCCCACAGGGCTGTTGGTGGGTAATCCCACAGTGCTGTTAGTGGGTAATCCACAGTGCTGTTAGTGGGTAATCCCACAGTGTTGATAGTGGGTAATCCCACAGGGCTGTTGGTGGGTAATCCCACAGTGCTGTTAGTGGGTAATCCCACAGTGCTGTTAGAGGGTAATCCCACAGTGCTGTTAGTGGGTAATCCCACAGTGCTGTTAGTGGGTAATCCCACAGTGCTGTTAGTGGGTAATCCCACAGTGCTGTTAGTGGGTAATCCCACAGTGTTGATAGTGGGTAATCCCACAGGGCTGTTGGTGGGTAATCCCACAGTGCTGTTAGTGGGTAATCCACAGTGCTGTTAGTGGGTAATCCCACAGTGTTGATAGTGGGTAATCCCACAGGGCTGTTGGTGGGTAATCACACAGTGCTGTTAGTGGGTAATCCACAGTGCTGTTAGTGGGTAATCCCACAGTGCTGTTAGAGGGTAATCCCACAGTGCTGTTAGAGGGTAATCCCACAGTGCTGTTCGGGGGTAATCCCACAGTGCTGTTGGTGGGTAATCCCACAGTGCTGTTAGAGGGTAATCCCACAGTGCTGTTAGAGGGAAATCCCAAAGTGCTGTTCGAATGTAATCCCACAGTGCTGTTGGAAGGTAATCCCACAGTCCTGTTAGGGGGTAATCCCACAGTGTTTTAGGGGTTAATCCCACAGTGCTGTTAGAGGGTAATCCCACAGTGTTTTTAGGGGGTAATCCCACAGTGCTGTCAGTGGGAAATCCCACAGTGTTTTTAGGGGGTAATCCCACAGTGCTGTTAGAGGGTAATCCCACAGTGCTGTTTGTGGGTAATCCCAAAGTGCTGTACGAATGTAATCCCACAGTGCTGTTAGAGGGTAATCCCACAGTCCTGTTAGGTGGGTAATCCCACAGTGTTTTAGGGGGTAATACCACAGTGCTGATAGTGGGTAATCCCAAAGTGTTGTTAGAGGGTAATCCCACAGTGTTTTTAGTGGGTAATACCACAGTGCTGTTAGGGGGTAATACCACAGTGCTGTTAGAGGGTAATCCCACAGTGCTGATAGTGGGTAATCCCAAAGTGTTGTTGGAGGGTAATCCCACAGTGTTTTTAGGGGGTAATACCACAGTGCTGTTAGAGGGTAATCCCACAGTGCTGTTAGAGGGTAATCCCACAGTCCTGTTAGGTGGGTAATCCCACAGTGTTTTTAGGGGGTAATCCCACAGTGCTGTTAGGGGGTAATCCCACATTGCTGTCAGTGGGTAATCCCACAGTGCTGTAATAGGTAATTCCACAGTGCTGTTCGGGGGCTTAGTCATACAGATGTGTTCAGGAGGAACGTCCAGGATTTTGTCCAATGACAATGAAGGAATGCCTGATATCTGTCCCAGTTGTTGATGGTGTTCCGGTGCTGCCTTTGTCCTGCTGGGTGGTAGATATCACGGGTTTGGGAGGTGCTGTTTAAATCACAAGGATCATCTTTGAGTTCAATTATGTTTCATTTCTAGCTGCTCTGACACTCAATCCACTCACGGCAAATGGATGCCTCCACGTGTTTGATAAAGGGACCCAAGTGATTAATCGGGACATGCAGATTATTGTCTTAGACAATCCGGAACGATTCAAATGCTGGCCCAGTGTCCTGGCATCTGAGGGATTCACCTCAGGAAGACACTACTGGGAGGTCGAAGTCGGGAATAACAATGACTGGCGTTTGGGTGTGGTAAATCATTCTGTTCCCAGGAAGGAGAACTCTAGACGGGAACCTGCAACCGGATTTTGGACAATTAAGAAGCACGTGTTCAATAAGTACTATGAAGTGATGACCTCGCCTCCTACCTCTCTGGCCCCGAAAGTGTGCTTCATGAAGCTCGGGATTTACCTCGACTATGAAGGAGGGCAGGTTTCATTTTACAATGCTGATGACATGTCTCATCTGTACACTTTCACTGACACATTCACTGAGAAACTCTACCCTATCTTCAGCACTGGCTGCAAACATCATCCACTGAAACTCATCACCATAAAGAATAGTTAATCACCAAGAAGTCAAAGACGTGCACAGGTGCTTTATATAAATCAAAAACAAGAAATGCTGGATTCACTCAGCAGGTCTGGCAGCATCTGTGGAAAGAGAAGCAGAGTTAACGTTTCGGGTCAGTGACCCTTCTTCGGAACTGACCCGAAACGTTAACTCTGCTTCCCTTTCCACAGATGCTGCCAGACCTGCTGAGTGAATCCAGCATTTCTTGTTTTTGTTTCAGATTTCCAGCATCCGCAGTATTTTGCTTTTGCTTTATATAAATGCCTTGTTCGGGTCATCACAAAAGATTTCAGAGTCAGAGTGTTAATAAAAGACAGAAACTCTTGCCCTTTCAGGACATCCCAAAGTGCTTTACAGTCAATGAAGTACTTTTTGAACTGTGGGTGCTGTTGTAATGCAGGAACTATCAGAGGAATGTATGATGGCATTAAGAGAGCTTTTGGGCCAACCATCAAGAAGATCGCACCCCTCAATTCTAAATCAGGAGACACGATCACTGACCAACGGAAACAAATGGACCACTGGGTGGAGCACTACCCAGAACTGTACTCCAGGGAGAATGTTGTCACTGAGACCGCCCTCAATGCAGCCCAGTCTCTGCCAGTCATGGATGAGCTGGACGTACAGCCAACAAAATCGGAACTCAGTGATGCCATTGATTCTCTAGCCAGCGGAAAAGCCCCTGGGAAGGACGGCATTACCCCTGAAATCATCAAGAGTGCCAAGCCTGCTATACTTTCAGCACTGTACGAACTGCTTTGCCTGTGCTGGGACGAGGGAGCAGTACCACAGGACATGCACGATGCCAATATCATCACCCTCTATAAGAACAAGGGTGACCGCGATGACTGCAACAACTACTGTGGAATCTCCCTGCTCAGCAGAGTGGGGAAAGTCTTCGCTCGAGTTGCTTTAAACAGGCTCCAGAAGCTGGCTGAGCGCGTCTACCCTGAGGCACAGTGTGGCGTTCAAGCAAAGAGATCCACCATTGACATGCTGTTCTCCCTTCGCCAGTTACAGGAGAAATGCTGCGAACAACAGATGCCCCTCTACATTGCTTTCATTGATCTCACCAAAGCTTTTGACCCCATCAGCAGACGTGGTCTCTTCAGACTACTAGAAAAGATTGGATGCCCACCAAAGCTACTAAGTATCATCACCTCATTCCATGACAATATGAAAGGCACAATTCAGCATAGCGGCGCCTCATCAGACCCCTTTCCTATCCTGAGTGGCGTGAAACAGGGCTGTGTTCTCGCACCCACACTTTTTTGGGATTTTTTTCTCCCTGATGCTCTCACATGCGTTCAAGTCTTCAGAAGAAGGAATTTTCCTCCACACAAGATTAGGTGGCAGGTTGTTCAACCTTGCCCGTCTAAGAGCGAAGACCAAAGTACGGAAAGTCCTCATCAGAGAATTCCTCTTTGCTGACGATGCTGCATTAACATCTCACACTGAAGAGTGTCTGCAGAGACTCATCGAAAGGTTTGCGGCTGCCTGCAATGAATTTGGCCTAACCATCAGCCTCAAGAAAACGAACATCATGGGACAGGACGTCAGAAATGCCCCATCCATCAATATCGGTGATCACACTCTGGAAATGGTTCAAGAGTTCACCTACCTAGGCTCAACTATCACCAGTAACCTGTCTCTCGATGCAGAATTAAACAAGCGCATGGGAAAGGCTTCCTCTGCTATGTCCAGACTGGCCAAGAGAGTGTGGCAAAATGGCGCACTGACACAGAACACAAAAGTCCGAGTGTATCAGCCTGTGTCCTCAGTACCTTGCTCTACGGCAGCGAGGCCTGGACAACGTATGTCAGTCAAGAGCGACATCTCAATTCATTCCATCTTCCCTGCCTCCGGAGAATACTTGGCATCAGGTGGCAGGACCGTATCTCCAACACAGAAGCCCTCGAGGTGGCCAACATCCCCAGCTTATACACACTACTGAGTCAGCGGCGCTTGAGATGGCTTGGCCATGTGAGCTGCATGGAAGATGGCAGGATCCCCAAGGACGCATTGTACAGCGAGCTTGCCACTGGTATCAGACCCACCGGCTGTCCATGTCTCCGCTTTAAAGATGTCTGCAAACGTGACATGAAGTCCTGTGACATTGATCACAAGTCGTGGGAGTCAGTTGCCAGCGATCACCACTGCTGGCGGGCAACCATAAAGGCGGGGCTAAAGAGTGGCGAGTTGAAGAGACTTAGCAGTTGGCAGGAAAAAAGACAGAAGCGCAAGGGGAGAGCCAACTGTGTAACAGCCCCGACAACCAATTTTATCTGCAGCACCTGTGGAAGAGTCTGTCGAACTAGAATTGGCCTTTATAGCCACTCCAGGCGCTGCTTCACAAACCACTGACCACCTCTAGGCACTTACCCATTGTCTCTCGAGACAAGGAGGCCAAAGACAAATAATTCAGGAACTGCTGCAGCCAATTTGCGCACAGCAAGCTCTCACAAACAGCATTGTGCTAATGGCCAGATAAATCTGTTCTTTTTTATTTGGCTGATGTTGTTTGGGAGCTAAATATTGGTCAAGTAACCAGGGAGAAGTCCCCCATGACAGGTATAAGAACAACTAGCTATTATCAGACCCCAGGGGTGTCTGTTATCGGGAGTCACTGCACTGTTGACGACATTTTACGGAGCAGAGTGGCATTCTCCTTGGATTCACATGGGGAAACACGGAGAGGGAGAGAATGAGGAGGAGAGGATGAGGAGGGAGACGATGGGAGGAGAGGATAGAGAGAGTGAATGTGGCAAGGGAGGAGATGGGGAGGGGGGAGCTTTGATGGAGATTAGTGAATGAGTCAACTCTAAATATAATATTCCTCGGCGTGATGTTTATTTAGCATGATGCAAATTCCAAACATAGTGTCATAAAGTCATTTATGGCACAAGAAGGAGGCCATTTGGCCCGTTGCGTCCATGCCAGCTCTTCACGGAGCAATCCAGTCAGTTCCACTCCCCAGCTCGATCCCCGTAGCCCTGCTAGTCTATTTCTCTCAAGTGCTCATCCAACTTCCTCTTGAAGTCAGTGATTGTCCCCGCTTCCGCCACGCTCGTGGGCAGAGAGTTCCAGGTCATTACCACCCGCTGCGTAAGAATGTTCTTCTTCATATTCCCCCTGAGTCTCTTGCCAAAAACCTTCAATCTGTGTCCCCTAGTCCTTGTACCATCAGTTAATGGGAACAGTTTTTCCTTGTTAAACTTATCTAAGCCTGCCATAATCATGTACACTTCTATCAAATCTCCCCTCAGTCTCCGCTGCTTCAAGGAGAACGACCCCAGATTTTCCAACCTAACTTTGTAACTAAATTCCTGCCTCCCTGGAACCATTCTGGTAAATCTACTCAGTACCCTCATAAGGACCATCACATCCTTCCTAAAGTGTGGTGACCAGAACTGGACACAATACTCCAGTTGTGGCCTAACCAGAGCTTTATAAAGGTTCAGCATAACTTCCCTGCTCTAGTACTCAATGCCTCTATTTATGAAGCCCAAAATCCCATAAGCTTTACTAACCACTCCCTCAATATGTCCTGCCACCTTCAAAGATCTATTCACATGCATCACCAGGTTCCTTTATTCCTGCGCACTCTTTAGAACTGTGCCTTTAAGTCAATATTGCCTCATCTTACCCCTTCTGTCAAAATGAATCACCTCGCACTTAGAATCATAGAGTAATACAGCACAGAAACAGGCTCTTCGGCCCAACGCGTCTGCGCCGACCATCAAGCACCTTGTCTGAGCTCATCCCCCAGGAGATATAACTGAGCCATTCACATTTAAATTAGCCCCATATCTACGCTTACATTTTTGCTTTGAGTTCTCTAAAACACCTGTTGAACATTTTGAAACTCAATTTCATATGGGACCAGAGTTACTCCTTGTATCAACCTGAAATGTATCAGACCACACTCTTCTCTGCGGAGTTGGCTTGGACACCAATTCCAAATTTACCTTATAACTATAGTATCACAACTGTGCTGATATTGTACCGATTAGGTATTGTAAATGAAGAGCTATGACTGCCAGACTAATGTGCAAACACTCACTTCAAAACTTTATACTGTATTGTATGTAAAAAATAAAGGTGCCCTTAACAAATTAGATTTTATGAAGATCTGGTTTGATGTTAATGAAAACACAGTGAGTCCTTAGTTAGTTAGTTAGAGATACAGCACTGAAACAGGCCCTTCGGCCCACTGAGTCTGTGCCGACCATCAACCACCCATTTATACTAATCCTACACTAATTCCATATTCCTACCACATCCCCACCTGTCCCTATATTTCCCTACCACCTACCATACTCGGGGCAATTTATAATGGCCAATTTACCTATCAACCTGCAAGTCTTTTTGCATGTGGGAGGAAACCGGAGCACCCGGAGGAAACCCACGCAGACACAGGGAGAACTTGCAAACTCCACACAGGCAGTACCCAGAATTGAACCCAGGTCGCTGGAGCTGTGAGGCTGCGGTGCTAACCACTGCGCCACTGTGCCGCCCCAGTCCTATCAACACGCACCAGTGTGGACTGAAGCCCTCTGCAGTGTTCAGCTTGGAAACAGATGCTCAAGACCATCAAATTAGATAAATGTTGATTCTTGTATTGACTAATGATTGAGTCTTATGGTTTTTGAAATTCACTGCAACAAACTGTCTCTTCAGACATTATTAACACAGCAGCAGCAATCTGCATTTAATTTGTAAAGCATCTCTGGATGTTTCACAGAAGAGTTACAGGACGGCATTTGTCACCAAGCCAAAGAAAGAGAGATTAGGAGAGGCGAACAGAAGCTTGGTCAAAGAGGTGGGTCTTAAAGGAAGAGCGAGAGAGAGAGATAGAGAGGGAATGCTGGAGCATAGGGTTCCAGCAGCTGAAGGTAGGGCCACCAATGGTGGAGCAAACAGGATGCGCAAGAAGCCAGAATTATTGGAAAAACAGAGTTGCTGGAAGGTTGAAGGAGGTTACAGAGATAGGGAGATTGTGAGGCCATGGAGGGATTTGAACACGAGGATGAGAACCTCAAAATTGAGGTGTTGGTGGACCGGGAATCAATGTAGTCAGTGAGTACAGGTGCAACGGCTGAACGGGACTTGGTACAAGTTAATATAGACAGCAGATTTCAGGAAGTGCAATTAATAACATAGAAAGTGTGGCAGCCAATTTGCACACAGTAAGGCCCCACAAACAGCCATCAGATTAATGAGCAGACAAACTGTTTATGGTTATTGTTCAGGGGTAAATATTGGCCAGGATATGCGGGAGAACTCCCCCGCCCTCTTTAAAGTAGTGCCATGGGATCTTTTATGTACACTGAAGAAAGCAGACAGGACCTCAGTTTAATATCTTATCTGAAAGGCAGAACCTCTGACTGTGCAGCTGTCCCTCAATACTGCAGTGGGATCGTCAACCTGGATTTTGTGCTCAAGGTGGGAATTTTATGTCGTCCCCCCCTCCCCCCCCCCGAAGAGCAGGCTGGGAGCAAGTGGGGGGGGTGCGTGTGGCGTAAAATGGAGTGGAAGGCTCAGGGGGCCCTTTCCGACCCAATCCTACCTCCTCCGCCATTTTATGCAGGAAATAGCCCGCTCGTCCCAGGCCAATCAAGCCCTTAAGTGGTCATGACGGCCACTTAAGGGCCTCCGCCACGGGGACTTGGCAGGCGAGCGCCCCAGTCCTGAGAAAAAAGCCGCCTGACAAAAGTAGGGAGTGTGCCCAATGGAGGGCCACCCCCCGATGCCCCAACCACCCCCAATGCCCAACACGCCCCCCCACCCTCCAATCGACCACCCTTGCCTCACCAGGGCCCGACCGATCACCCCAGCCGAGGCCCCAAAAACTTACCTTTTTCCGGGGCCGTCCTTCCTCTTCATGCGGAAGCTGGGTTGCAGCCTCAGTGGTGTCTGCTCTCTTCAGTGGGCACAAAAGATCCCATGGGACTAAGAGCTGCCGCCCGCTGATCAGCTGGCAGCTCCATTAGGTGGGACTACCTGCCTCAATGAGGTGGAAGTCCTGCCAACGACCAATTAAGGGCCTGGGGACTGTAAAATCCGAACTGGATCCCCAGGCCCAGCAGAGGCGGGATCGCCACCAACTTTTCGGTCGGTGGACGGCTCCCGCCTGCCATGCAAAAAATTCCGGCCCAAGTCTCTGGAATAGGTCTTAAACCCACAGCTTTCTGACTGAGTGGTGAGAATGCTACCCACGGAGACACAAGGAGACTGATGCTGATCGGGCAGCGGTTTTGAATATCTTCTCTGCTTCACTTCCGGCTTCCTTCATCCTGTATCAGGAAATGGTGCATCCCTACCTCGGGTGACCAGTAAAAGGGAGGCAGAAAAGACTGGGGGGTAGGGGGGCCACGGTGGCAAAACCGGAGCGATTCGGCAAACCATTTGGTGACCTGGGGTCTGGGGGGTTCACGTTGAGCAGACACCACTGCGAAGTGGACATGACGCAGGGTGTAAACTGGGCCTTGGAGGTGGGCGTAGCCCCTTTGGACGGACAGAAGTGTATCGAAATGGAGCAAACGATTGGAAGCTGGGCCGACGCATTGATTCACTGCGGGTCCGATGTTTGTGTACCTCTGACCTCGCCTCCTTTCCTTATCACTACACATAGGTTACTCATGATGCTCGGAGTTTGCTATGAGGGGGGAACGGGTATCACTTGACAATGTTTTTTTTATTTAATCAGTCATGGGAATTGGGCGTCACTGGCAAAGTCAGCATTTTTTGCCCATCCCTTGAGAAGGTGTTGGTTCTTTAACTGCTGCAGTCCATGTGGTGCAGGTACACTCACAGTGCCGTTGGGAAGGGAGTTCCAGGTTTTTGACCCAGCGACAGTGAAGAAATGGCGATATAGTTCCAAGTCAGGATGGTGTGTGGCAACATGTACACTTTCACTGATGCTTTCACTGAGGGACTTGATCTTTTCTTCAAAATTGACAGTAAGAGGAAGCCATTGACACTGCATATTCGATCCTTCCTGCCTGCTCAGAGTCTCACTGCCTTTGCTGCCCTTGAGGCACCTGCAGTGTGGAAGAGACTGTTGCCCACCTCCTTCTGGAATGTGCCTTCAAAAGCAGGTCTGGAAAGAGATGCAGTAGTTTTTTGTCGCGGTTCATCCCGAGCAGCTCCGTAATTCAGGAGTCTGTGCTCCAGGGACGCACACCGAGATAAACATCAACTGCTGCTGGAGGACCATCAACTCAATGAAAGACGCTCTTTGATCTTTCCGAAGCCTGCTGATATTCCAGTGCAAAGAGCTGTCCACGACCAAGTGCTGCAGACTGGCACATTCCAAGGTCCAGGGCTACGTGCTGAGGGACGCACTAAAGCTTGGGGCAGACGCCGCAAAGGCTCAATGGGGAAAGGCCTCTGTGTAAGATCTTCCTGCTATAGTGCACCAAGGGGCTGGAAACCATGTAAAACCCCTTGGGCTGTCGGCACCAGAGAATGTTTGACAGGGAATGTTAATGTGCATTGTAAATATAACCTGTAAAAGTAAATGTAGTGAGGCATCTCATGTACTGTATTGAAAGAAACTGATCTGTCGCACTTTATGTAATGTCAAATTTTGAATTATGTCATGCATTTTTGCAAATCTTATGAATGAAGTATATTTTTGGAGGGAAAAACTGACACTGATACCTCATTGAGATAAGGGACATTAATTATCAGGCCCTCTCATTGTTTTTAATGGGGAGAAAATGATACTGCTCCTCTCACAGGAATGACAAACATTATTCCCTACTTTCGCATTTTTCTCAGTCTTCCTCAATTTGCCCATTTATAAATTCCTATGTTCCCGTTTATAATGGGCATTGCCTATGTAAACATGTCACACTGTAATTGCACCCTCCTGCCAGTGGCGGCACTTTAGCTGATCAACTGTGTGTCTCCGGGTCCAGTCTGTACTGCAAATAAACCCCTCAGCTCAATAACACCTACCCCTCCAGCTGGTAAAGCTGAACATTGCCCCCAACGTTGCGGAAGAATGCGAGAGGCATCTTTATTGTTTTATGTATCAAGCAATATCTGCTTCAGTATGTTATAGGGTTCATTATTCAATAATGTGCTTTATGCATACAAAATCACATCTTCATTCAAACTCTGAGCCTCAGTCAGATGTGAGCGACACTCAAATGTGAAATAAGAACCGAAAACACTCAACAGGTGAGAAAGCATCTGTAGGGAATGAAACATCGGGACAGAGCAGGCCATTCAGCCCCTCAAGTCTCTTCTGCCATTCAATTAGACTGTCATATGAAAAGGAAGAATGTGTAGGGTTACGGGGAGAAGGCGGGGGAAAGGGAACTGAATGAATTGCTCTTTGGGAGAGCCGGTGCGTACACGATGGGCTGCATGACCTTCTTCTGCGCTGTAACGATTCTGTGAATTAGATTATGGCTGATCCGACAAAAGGGCATCAATCTGAAATGCTGGCACCGGCATTTTGCTGATGATGGCGAAACTGTCAGCATCCGCCACTGTTACCCCTCCGAAACTGACGGCAACTCCTGTGATGTTAAACCCTGAAATTCAGAACTTGTTCAGTGATTCTGCACTTCTCCAGAGGGATGCACTGTTGAGGCTCCCCCCTCCACTCCCACCTACCCACCACCGCCCCCCCACCCCCACAGACTGCAAAAATTAGAAATCACTGAACTGACAAGAACTTCCACTCTTAGGCTCTTAGTCTCCCCTTGAACGCTTGAAAAAGTTACACCTTGTTGAATGAGATGTAACTGGGCTTTTAATGGTGTACTAAGTTCAGAATTATGTCTAAACACCCTCACTAGCTCTGAAAGAGTAATTTCATATTTGTTCAATGTCATATTTCTCCATTATGATAAGAAATCACACATATTTATCAATAATTTTTAAAAACTTTTTTCTGATATTTTAGCTTCTGCCTTAATTTCCTGTTTATGGCCCAATCATTTATTTCACATTGTGTAAAAGTGGGGATAGTAGCAGAGTGGTGATGTTACTGGCCTAGTAATCCAGAGACTGATTAATGCTCAGGAGACATGAGTTCAAATCCCACCATGGTAGCTGGTGGAATTTAAATTCAATTAACTCATAAGTCTGGAGTTAAAAAGCCAGTCTCCTTAACAATAATCATGAAACTACCAGATTGCATTAAAAACCCATCTGGTTCACTAATGTCCTTTAGGAAAGGAAATCTGCTGTTCTTACCTGGTCTGGCCTACATGTAACTCCAGACCCACAGCAAATGTGATTGACTCTTAATTGCCCTCTGAAATGGCCTAACAAGTTACTCTTCAAAGGCAATTCACAGCCCAAGGACAAAAAAATTAAAAGTGAAGAGAATTAATGGTTTTATATCCTTGTTTGCTGTCTGTGAGAATACTTCAATGTGATTGGCTGCTTACCCTGCTTGATGATATCACTGCTGCTGGAAGCCTGGAGGTCCCCTTGACCTGGTACCAGATTCACATTGTTGTTGGGAAAGGGGAAATCCATGCCACAGAGATCACTAGATCTTTTTGGGTAGCTTTCTTCAAGGTCAGTGGCAAGCGCCATCACTTCACTGCTGACTGTGAATCCAGCTCGTTACCTGATATTCTGAGTGTTTCCTGCATTTTCTGCTTTTATTTAAGAGTTGCCATCCCTGGTTCCCTTTATTCTTTCTTCATATATTAGAGAAAAGAAAGACTTGCATCCTATAGCCCCTTTTACCACCTCAAAGTGCCTCCCAGTCAATGAAGGACTTTTGAAGTATTGCTGAAAATAGAGAGATGTTGTCAAAGCTTTCCGTCTTGCACTCATCAGGACAATCTGCAAGAATAGCCAATCAACCAAAGAATATGTACAAACATTGCACCTGTTTCATAGAACATAGAAAATAGGAGCAGGAGTAGGCCATTCAGCCCTTCAAGCCTGCTCCGCCATTCATTATAATCATGGCTGATCATCCAACTCAGTAATCTGTTCCCGCTTTCGCCCCATACCCTTTGATCCCTTTAGACCCAAGAGCTACATCTAACTCCTTCTTGAAAACATACAATGTTTTGGCCTCAACTGCTCTCTGTGGTAGTGAATTCCACAGGCTCACCACTCTCTGAATGAAGAAATCTCTCCTCAACTCAGTCCTGAAAGGTTTACCCTGTATCCTTATTCTGTGACCCCTGGTTCTGGACTCCCCCATCGGGAACATCCTCCCTGCATCTACCCTGTCAAGTCCTGTTAGAATTTTATAGGTTTCGATGAGATCCCCCGTCACTCTTCTGAACTCCAGCGAATATAATCCTAACTGACTCAATCTCTCCTCATACCTCAGTCCCACCATCCCAGGAATCAGTCTGGTAAACCTTCGCTGCACTCCCTCTATAGCAAGAACATCCTTCCTCAGATAAGGAGTCCAAAACTGCACACAATATTCCAGGGGTGGCCTCACCAAGGCCCTGTATAATTGCAGCAAGACATCCCTGCTCCTGTACTCGAATCCTCTCACTATGAAGGCCAACATACCATTTGCATTTTTTATCGCCTGTTGCACCTGCATGCTTACCTTCAGCAACTGGTGTCCGAGAACACCCAGGTCTCGCTGCATATTTCCCTCTCTCAGTTTATAGTCGTTCAGATAATAATCTGCCTTCCTGTTTTTGCTACCAAAGTGGATAACCTCACATTTATCCACACTATACTGCATCTGCCATGCATTAGCCCACTCACTCAACTTGTCCAAATCACCCTGAAGCCTCTGCATCCTCCTCACAACTCACCCTCCCACCCAGTTTTGTGTCATCTGCAAATTTGGAGATATTACATTTAGTTTCAGCTGAACAAAATAAGTGACAGCCATTTGCTGGTTCATTCCTCTGGGCAAGGCCCTGACCAATCAGAGTCAAGCTGCCTGGTTAAAATTTCAAACAAAGCCTGGCAGTTAACTGTCAGTCACTGTAAACTGGTGCATTCTCCATGGCAATGCCTCTACCAATCAGAGTTCACTTGCAAACCAATCAGCACTCTCTTCTCATGCAATATAAGTTATTGTTTTCCCTTACATCGGTTATTCTTGCGGATTGTCCTGATGAGTGCAAGATGAAAAGCTTCGACAACATGTCTCTATTATCAACAATACTCAAGTTCTGTACTGCTAGACAACTATTTAGTTATGAAGTGTAGTCACTGCTGTAATGCAACTTTGCTTACTTTTCCAACACTATCCAAGGAGTTTTAAATTTGTTTTTAAAGTTTTTTATCGCAGTTATCAGTTAATTATAAAGGGATAAACATTTTAACTTGCTGGTTCCAGCTTGCGCTGACTAAGCATACTATTTAACAACATAATATAGGGATAGGGTGGGGGATGCGACGATGGGGTCAGCCCCAATACAACCCATATCACACCAGTCTTCAACTGGGATTCGACCCCAGTCTCTGATCAGTCCTACTCCAATTCACCAAATCCCACCTTCACTTCCCTTCCTGATCATGCTTCAACTCTTTTTTAAAAAATAAAAATACGGTTTATTCGTAAAGTTTGTAAAAGTACATTATATAACAATTCAAATCTGACATTACATAAAGTGGAATACGGCGCAATTTCTTTCAGTACAGTGTGTGGCGCTCGAAGGTGCCTCACTACACTTAAAATTACAGGCTATATATACATCTCATGTCAAACATACAGCCCTACATACACGTGCTCCAGCCCCTCGGTATACTATGGCACGAACGCCTGGCCCAGTGGCCTTTCCCCACGTATGTTCGCATGTTCGTTCTGCCAAATGAGTTTGACAGTCTGCTTGGGGAACCATCCGACAGGATCCACCATGTTCTTTTCCCGCAGGGCCTTGAGGACATTACGTGCGGCTCACTGCCTGATGGACTTGTGGTCAGAGGTGTTTTTCTGCACAAACTTTCCCACGAGGGATAGGTGGTACGGCATGGTCCAACTGGATGGAGTGTTCCGTTGCAATGTGGCCAGACCCATCCTTCGCTACGCCGGAGACAGGTCAAACCTCAGCACGTAGTGACACCTGGAGTTTGCATACTGGAGGTCTACAGACAGCTTGATGCAGCCGCACACGAAGGTGGCCATCAGGATGAGGGTGACATTTGGTACGGTTTATTCCCCCTTTATATGGAGGTTTGACTATCATGTCCCTGTGGACACGGTCCATATTTGATCTCCAGTTAAAGCGGAAGATAGCTCGGGGTGACTGCCATGGCACAGGAGTGGTGTATGGGCCAGACCTGCACCACATACAGTAACACCAAGATGACCAGGTCCTTACCCGCAATGGAGAGGAAGCGTCGGTCCCACATGGCCAGTTTCTGTTTCACCATGGCTGTTCATCCCCTCCAGGTTTTGGCACATGCCCTGGACCTTCCAAACCATATCCCCAGCACCTTCAGGTAGTTTGACCTGACAGTGAAGGGGACAAAGGATCGGTCAGCCCAGTTCCCAAAGAACATGGCCTCGCTCTTGCCGCGATTTACTTTGGCTCCCGAGGCCAGTTCGAACTGGTCGGAGATGCTCATCAGTCTGCAAATGGACAGCAGATCCAAGCAGAAGATGGCGACGTTGTCCATGTACAGGGAGGTTTTCACCTGAGTGTCTCCGCTGCCTGGGATTGTCACCCCTCTTATACCCACGTCCTTCCTAATAGACTCAGTAAAAGGTTTAATACAGCAAACAAACAAGACAGGGGAGAGAGGACAGCCCTGTCTGACTCCAGATTTGATTGTAAAATTTGCCAATTCCCACCCATTGATTGAGACTGCACTACTGATGTTTGTGTAGAACGGTTGGATCCAATTGCAGATTCCCTCCCCAAACCTCTTTTTGGAGAGCGTGTCCATCATGTAGGAGTGCGATATCCTGTCAAAGGCCTTCTCCTGGGCCAAGCTGATGAGGCAGGTGCCCACCCTCCTATCCTGCACATAGGCGATCGTATCCCTGAGTAGCGTGAGGCTATCTGACATCTTCCTGCTGGGTACAGTACAGGACCACTAACTCACTTCCTTGCACAAACCAATAATTGGTAATCGGGCATCTTGTGCAAGGTGAACAGATACATTCGGACACTTGAGACAGCAAGGCTCCTAGTCTCTGCCACCAAAACATCCAAAAAGGTTAATGGTACACAGAATTACATAGAATATATTTATATTTATATTATATTTATATTTAGAGATACAGCACTGAAACAGGCCCTTCGGCCCACCGAGTCTGTGCCGACCAACAACCACCCATTTATACTAATCCGACATTAACCCCATATTCACAGAAACAGGCCATTTGGCCCAACCATTCCATGCCAGTGTTTCGGCTCCACTCGAGTCTTTTCCCATCCTTCCTCATCTAACTCTATCAGCATAATCCTCCATCCCTATCTCCCTCTGATGCTTATCAAGCCTCCCCTGAAATGCTATTCATTTCAACCACTCCCTCTGGTAGTGAGTTCCACATTCTCTCCAGGTGCAGAAGTTTCTTCTGAATTCCCTATTTTCTTTTTTTATTCGTTCATGGGATGTGGGCGTCGCTGGCCAGGCCAGCATTTATTGCCCATCCCTAATCGCCCTTGAGAAGGTGGTGGTGAGCTGCCTTCTTGAACCGCTGCAGTCCATGTGAGGTAGATACACCCACAGTGCTGTTGGGAAGGGAGTTCCAGGATTTTGACCCAGAAACTTTCTCCGCTGGTGGGGGTGGGAAGTGTCGGACAAGTGGACATAATCTTAAAATCGGAGTCAGGCCATTAAGGAGACAAGTTAGGAAATATTTCTTCACACGAAGGCTGGTAGAACTCTCTCCCACAAAAAGCAGTAGATGCTGGCTCAACTAATAATTTTAATCTGAGATTGATAGATGTTTGCTAGCCAAGGGTATTGAGGAATAAGGAGCCAAGGGTCCCCTGACCTGTTCTTAGGAAAGGAGCTTTCAGATTTTCCTCCTGACCAGCCTCGTTCCAATTTCATCATCTTACAGAGTGACCCCTCTATCAGCCTGAATGAATTGCATGATCAGTTTCAACAACAATTAAAACTTGCATTAATAAAGCACCATTACCATCCCAAGGCACCTCGCAGCAACGTTATCAGACAACATTTGACATCGAGCCACAAAAGGAGATATTTGGACGGGGGAAGAGGTAGGTTTCACGGAGCATCATCAACTCCACTCACTTCCTTCAAGTAAAAGGTGTCGCAATGGGGACCCACATGGGTCCTAGTTATGCCTGTCTTTTTGTGGGATATGTCGAGCATTCTTTGCTCCAGTCCTACTCAGGCCCCCTCCCCCAACTCTTTTTCCGGTACATTGATGACTGTATCGGTGCCGTTTCCTGCTCCCGCCCGGAACTGGAAAACTTTATCAACTTTGCTTCCAATTTCCACCCTTCTCTCTCCTTTACATGGTCCATCTCTGACACTTCCTTTCCCTTCCTCGACTTCTCTGTCTTCATCTCTGGGGATAGGTTGTCTACTAATATCCATTATAAGCCCACCGACTCCCACAGCTACTCGACTACACTTCTTCACACCCTACCTCCTGTAAGGACTCCATTCCATTCTCCCAGTTTCTCCGTCTCTGACGCATCTGCTCTGATGATGCTACCTTCCATAACGGTGCTTCTGATATGACCTCCTTTTTCCTCAACCGAGGATTCCCCCCCACTGTTGTTGACAGGGTCCTCAACCGTGTCCGACCCATTTCCCGCACCTCTGCCCTCAACCCTTCCCCTCGCTCCCAAAACCGTGACAGGGTTCCCCTTGTCCTCACTTTTCACCCCACCAGCCTCCATATCCAAAGGATCATCCTCCGCCATTTCCGCCACCTCCAGCGTGATGCCACTACCAAACGCATCTTCCCCTCCCTTCCCTTGTCAGCATTCTGAAGGGATTGTTCCCTCCGCGACACCCTGGTCCACGCCTCCATTACCCCACCACCTCGTCCCCGTCCCATGGCACCTTCCCCGGCAATCGCAGGAGGTGTAATACCTGCCCATTTACCTCCTCTCTCCTCACTATCCCAGGCCCCAAACACTCCTTTCAGGTGAAGCAGCGATTTACTTGTACTTCTTTCAATGTAGTATACTGTATTCGCTGCTCACAATGTGGTCTCCTCTACATTGGGGAGACCAAGCGCAGACTGGGTGACCACTTTGCGGAACACCTCCGCTCAGTCTGCAAGCAGGATCCTGAGCTTCCGGTTGCCTGCCATTTCACAACTCCCCCCTGCTCCCATGTTCACATCTCTGTCCTGGGATTGCTGCAGTGTTCCAGCAAGCTCGAGGAACAGCATCTCATTTACCGATTAGGCACACTACAGCCTGTCGGACTGAACATTGAGTTCAATAATTTCAGAGCATGACAGGCTCCATTTTACTTTCATTTTTAGTTAATTTTTCTTTTTTTCTTTTTTATATTTTTTACAATCTTTTTTTTTGCATTTATTTCATTTCATCTCAGTTTGTTCAGTTTGCTTACCCACTGTTTTTTTTCATGTTGTACTTGCTGCTGTTTAATCTTCAGTCCGTTAACACCTTATCTGTACTAATGCTTTGTCTTTCAACACACCATTAACATATTGTTTGCCTTTGCTCCATGACCTTTTGGTCAGCTATGTGGCCTTGTCCAATCTACACCTTCTCCTTTGTTATCTCTTGCCCCACCTCCACCTCACTTGCTTATAACCTGTGACATTTCTAATATTTGTCAGTTCCGAAGAAGGGTCACTGACCCGAAACGTTAACTCTGCTTCTCTTTCCACAGATGCTGCCAGACCTGCTGAGTGGTTCCAGCATTTCTTGTTTTTATATCAGTGATACTGTACCCCGGCAAGAGTCAGTGATACTGTATCCCAGCAGGAGCCAGTGATACTGTAACCCGCAGGAGCCAGTGATACTGTACCCCAGCAGGAGGTAGTGATACTGTACCCCAGCAGGAGGTAGTGATACTGTACCCCAGTAGGGGGTCAGTGATACAGTAACGCAGTAGAGACCAGTGATACTGTACCCTGGCATGAGTCAGTGATGCTGTATCCCAGCAGGAGCCACTGATACTGTAACCCGCAGGAGTCAGTGATACTGTAACCCAGCAGGAGCTAGTGATACTGTACCCCAGCAGGAGTTAGTGATACTGTACCCCAGCCGGAGTCAGTGATGCCGTACCCCAGCAGGAGGTAGCGATACTGCACCCAGCAGGAGTCAGTGATACTGTAACGCAGTAGAGGCCAGTGATACTGTACCCCAGCAGGAGTCTGTGACATTGTACACCAGCAGTAGTCAGTGATCTCATACTTCAGCAGGTGTCAGTGGTACTGTAACGCAGCAGGATCAGTGATATCATACCCCAGTAGGAAATAGTGATACTGTACCCCAGGAGGAATCAGTGATACTGTACATCAGCAGGAGGCAGTGATACCATATACCAGTAGGAGCCGGTGACACTGTACCCCAGCGAGATTCAGTGATACTGTACCCCAGCCGGTGTCACTGATACTGTACCCCAGCAGGAGTCAGTGACACAGTCTTCTTTGGCCTCCTTATCTCGAGAGACAATGGATAAGTGCCTGGAGGTGGTCAGTGGTTTGTGAAGCAGCACCTGGAGTGGCTATAAAGGTCAATTCTAGAGTGACAGGCTCTTCCACAGGTGCTGCAGAGAAATTTGTTTGTCGGGGCTGTTACACAGTTGACTCTCCCCTTGCGCCTCTGTCTTTTTTCCTGCCAACTACTAAGTCTCTTCGACTCGCCACACTTTAGCCCCGTCTTTATGGCTGCCCGCCAGCTCTGGCGAACGCTGGCAACTGACTCCCACGACTTGTGATCAATGTCACAGGATTTCATGTCGCGTTTGCAGACATCTTTAAAGCGGAGACATGGACGGCCGGTGGGTCTGATACCAGTGGCGAGCTCGCTGTACAATGTGCCTTTGGGGATCCTGCCATCTTCCATGCGGCTCACATGGCCAAGCCATCTCAAGCGCCGCTGACTCAGTAGAGTGTATAAGCTGGGGATGTTGGCCGCCTCGAGGACTTCTGTGTTGGAGATAAGGTCCTGCCACCTGATGCCAAGTATTCTCCGGAGGCAGCGAAGATGGAATGAATTGAGACGTCGCTCTTGGCTGACATACGTTGTCCAGGCCTCGCTGCCATAGAGCAAGGTACTGAGGACACAGGCCTGATACACTCGGACTTTTGTGTTCCGTGTCAGTGCACCATTTTCCCACACTCTCTTGGCCAGTCTGGACATAGCAGTGGAAGCCTTTCCCATGCGCTTGTTGATTTCTGCATCTAGAGACAGGTTACTGGTGATAGTTGAGCCTAGGTAGGTGAACTCTTGAACCACTTCCAGAGCGTGGTCGCCAATATTGATGGATGGAGCATTTCTGACGGCCTGCCCCATGATGTTCATTTTCTTGAGGCTGATAGTTAGGCCAAATTCGTTGCAGGCCGCCGCAAACTTGTCGATGAGACTCTGCAGACACTCTTCAGTGTGAGATGTTAAAGCAGCTTCGTCAGCAAAGAGGAGTTCCCTGATGAGGACTTTCCGTACTTTGGTCTTCGCTCTTAGACGGGCAAGGTTGAACAACCTGCCCCCTGATCTTGTGTGGAGGAAAATTCCTTCTTCTGAAGACCCAATGGTTAATTTCAACCTAACCCGCACATAGGGGAAGTGACAAGATCGGGGCAATGCTGGTTTTATAATCTGCCTCATTTTACTTTTCATTGAAGTCAGTGGGGAGTAATATTGGGCAAGATATAACACTGACGTTCCACCTGATCCTGTGCGATTCCCACCCGGACAGTAAAGATAAAATCACCTTCTGGTCTGTTGTACACTACTTTCACCTGCGCCCTGTTTCAGTGTAACGTGTGAATAAAAATTGCAATTCGTGCTGTATTCTTTATCAAAAGTATCTGAGCACTTTCCACGTAACTTTTGAAAAAAATTAGTATCGGGATGTGTGAGTTACTGGCCAGGCCAGTATTTATTGCCCATCCCTAATTGCCCTTGAGACGGTGGTGGCGAGCTGCCTTCTTGAACCGCTGCAGTCCATATGTAGGTACACCCATGGTGCTGTTAGGCAGGGAGTTCCAGGATTTTGAGGCAGCGACAGTGAAGGAACGGCGATATAGTTCCAAGTCAGGATGGTGTGTGACATGGAGGGGAACTTGCAGGTGGTGGTGTTCCCATGCATCTGCTGCCCTTGTCCTTCTAGGTGGTAGAGGCTGTGGGTTTGGGAGGTGCTATCGAATGATCTGATACCTAGAGCGACACAAGAAGGAAAAATATATATTTTGCCATCTTTTACTTGCTTTAACTGCTTCATGCCCATTTTAGATTCCACAATTAGTGTCAAATAACGAGGAAGGATGGGGTGGATATTCATCTTGGCAGGGTAATGCACACTGGGTGATATCACATTAGGCACCCATTATATGCTTTTCATGATTTTCAGTTCCATTGACTACAATAGAATGTAAAATCGATATGTGGCATACAAGCAGTGGCCAATTCGATAGACCGCATTTTAGATTATACCCAAGGTTAATATTACCCTCATTGACTTCAATGGAATTGTATTTTAGGTAGGGCATATAGCAGACAGCTGATGTGATATCACTTGGTTATCATTATTATCCAGTGGCGCAGTGGTTAGCACCGCAGCCTCACAGCTCCAGTGACCCGGGTTCAATTCTGGGTACTGCCTGTGTGGAGTTTGCAAGTTCTCCCTGTGTCTGCGTGGGTTTTCTCCGGGTGCTCCGGTTTCCTCCCACATGCCAAAGACTTGCAGGTTGATAGGTTAATTGGCCATTATAAATTTCCCCTAGTATAGGTAGGTGGTAGGGAAATATAGGGACAGGTGGGGATGTGGTAGGAATATGGGATTAGTGTAGGATTAGTATAAATGGGTGGTTGATGGTCGGCACAGACTCGGTGGGCTGAAGGGCCTGTTTCAGTGCCGTATCTCTAAACTAATTTCTACTGCAATGTTCCTCGGACAGTCTCAAGCAAACGGGAAAGATCAGACATGCTGCAGAAAACAAGGAACGAACACAGACGTTAGTTACGTGCACAACCATTAGGGAATGTTACCGGATCCACCATTAGACCTCAGGATGATACAGCACAGAAGGGGACCATTCGACCCATCGTGTCTGAGCCAGCTCTTTGATTGTCCAAGTTGCCCTGCTCTCTCCCCAGAGCCCTGCAAATTTTTTCCCCTTAAATCGACTAACCTTAGGCTCCTCACGACGCAAAGGGAGAATGGTTTTGCGTTTGCCTCCAATGGGATTTTACTCAGACATTAGTCTAGGCAGACTATTGGCTTCATCTAAGGTGAAAATTGTCGATTTGAGCGAGACCTCGGGGGCATATCACCCCTTACAAACGGTAGATACTGCATAGAGTGATCTCCTGGTCGAATTTCGATCGCGAAGGGTAGGTGGGAGGGGGTCGTGGTGTCAAATTGAATTTTTCCCCTAAATTAGCCTGGGTTTTTATCTGGTTTCTTGCCTCTCCCAGGAGATCACTTGGTTTCCATGGGGTGTGGAGTCTATGTATTGTGATGCACCAAGTATCACAATTGTATGGAACAGGCTGGATGGAGCAGAGGGCATTATCTTGCCTGTCAATGTGTTATGTTGTATGTTCAACTACATCCTATGACAAAGACTGACATGAATATGACAACTGGACAAAACGGCATTTAATTCACTTAAATCGATTTCTGATCAAATTCCAGCTTATTTCACTAAATTAAATAGGTTTTAATGGCCAGTTATTTACTAATCAGGTTTATGGTAGCGATGGATCAAATGGGGAGCCACAATAAAGAGGATTCTGAGTCAAGTTATAACATGAAACTGACACCACAATAAAAGGCTTCAGTGTGTAAAACTCAGTTACAATCCAGGCCTTTTTTTTTTCCAAATTATTAATGAAATAGCATGTTTGTTTTGTGTTTAGAACACAAATATAATGACCTGAATTTTGAGGCCAGTGGGAAAGGAACAGAACTCGCTGCCCATCAGGTCACCCACAGACTTATTGCAGGCTTTTCTTAGAGATCCCTTTCACCAAGGCGCCCTCTGCAGGGGATCTATGTGAACAGGGGAAGCAACAGTGGGTGGAATTTTAAGGGAACTGTGGCAATGGGCTGGGAAGCGGGAGGGTGCAGACAAAATGGTGTGGGGTGCAGTTGGTCGGCGTGCCCGATGTTATCGTGCCCCCATGCCACTTTGTCCGCAGTGGGCACTGTGGCGGACAGGAAGTCTGTTGGGAGGCCAACTGAGCCACTTAGCCAACGCCAGAGGGGCCTGCCCGGTGGTGGGACTGAGTCGAGAGCTGTCCCGACATGGCGTCCCACTATTTTACCAGCCTGCCTCTCAGCCCGTAACCTGGGGCTAGTAAAATTCCGTCAGCAGATTCTAGACCAGGAAACGTCAATTCAAATAGTTCATTCACTGCAAAATGATGCACAGAAAGTGAAATAAAAAGAAGGAAACAATGGGGAGACGGTGGTGTAGTGGTATTATCACTGGACTAATAACACAGAGACCCAGGGTATTGCTCTGGGGACATGGGGTCAAATCCCACCATGTCAGAAAATGGAGTTTGAGTTCAATTAATAAATGTGGAATTAAAAGCTAGTTTAGCGATTGTCTTAAAAACCCATCTGGTTCACTAATGCCCTTTAGGGAAGGAAATCTGCTGTCTTTACCTGGCCTGGCCTACATGTGACTCCAGACCCACAGCAATGTGGTTGACTCTTAAATGCCCTTTGGAATGGCCTGGCAAGCTACTCAGTTGTATCAAACCACGACAAAGTCAATAAGGAATGAAACCAGACAGACCACCTGGCATTGACCTAGGCACTGGAAATGACAACGGCAAACCAACCCTGAAAAGGCCTCCTTATTAACATCTGAGGGCTTGTGCCAAAGTTGGGAGAGCTGTCCCACAGACTAGTCAAACAACAGCCTGACATAGTCATACTCACGGAATCATACCTTACAGACAATGTCCCAGATACTGCCATCACCATCCCTGGGTATGTCCAAATCCAGCAAAGGTGGCGGCACAGTGGTATACAGTAGGGAGGGGGTTGCCCTGGGAGTCCTCAACATCAGCTCCAGACCCCATTAAGTCTCATGGCATCAGGTCAAACATGGACAAGGAAACCTCCTGCTGATTACCACCGACTGCCCTCCCTCAGCTGATGAATCAGTACTCCTCCATGTTGCACACCACTTGGAGGAAGCACTGAGGGTGGCAAGGGTGCAGAATGTACTCTGGGTGGGGGACTTCAATGGTCCAAGAGTGGCTTAGTAGTACCACTACTGGCAGAGTCCTAAAGGACATAGCTGCTAGACTGGGTCTGTGGCAGGTGGTGAGGGAAAAGCATACTTTGTCCCCAGCATCACAGATACTATTGCAGATACATCTGCCCACGACAGTATTGGTGGGAGTGACCACCACACAGACCTTGTGGAGACCCTCCGTCATGTTGTGTGGCACTACCACCGTGCTAAATGGAATCAAATAGATCTAACAATGCAAAACTGGGCATCCATGAGGCACTGTGGGCCGTCAGCAGCAGCAGAATTGTACTCAACCACAATCTGTAACCTCATGGCCCGGCATATCCCCCACTCTACCATTACGATCAAGCCAGGGGACCAACCCTGGTTCAATGAAGAGTGCAGGAGGGCATGCCAGGAGCAGCACCAGGCATACCTCAAAATGAGGTGTCAACCTGGTAAAGCTACAACACAGGACTACTTATGTGCCAAACAGCAAATGCAGCATGCGATAGGGTTAAGTGATCCCACAACCAATGGATCAGATTTAAGCTCTGCAGTCCTGTCACATCCACTTGTGAATAGTGTGGACAAATTAAACAACTAACTGGAGGACGTGGCTCCACACATATCCCCATCCTCAATGATGGAGGAGCCCAGCACATCAGTGCGAAAGATAAGGCTGAAGCATTTGAAATAATCTTCAGCCAGAAGTGCCAAGTTGATGATCCATCTCGGCCTCCTCCTGAAGTCCCCAGCATCACAGATACCAGACTTCAGCCAATTCAATTCACTCCGCGTGATATCAAGAAATGAATGAAAGCACTGGATACTGCAAAGGCTATGGGCCCTGGCAATATTCCGGCATTTTTGCTCCATTTTTGTTAATATGAAAGCATTTGCAGTGTCTTTATCAGAGTATAGAATACCACCTCCAGGCGCGTATCCATTGTCTCTCGAGATAAGGAGGCCCAAAAGAAAGAATCACCTTTACCAGAGGCTTGAGAAGCCTTTGTGAACAAATACCCTGCAGCTGTGGACTGCAATGACTCATTTATTCCCTCACCAGGCTATTCCAGTACAGCTACAACACTGGCATCTACCCTGCAATGTGGAAAATTGCCCAGGTATGTCCTGTACACAAAAAGCAGAACAAGTCCAACCCGGCCAATTACCGCCCCATCAGTCTACTCTCAATCATCAGTAAAGTGATGGAAGGTTCGTTCAACAATGCCATCAAGCAGCACTTGCTTAGCAATAACCTGATCAGTGATACTCAGTTTGGGTAACATCAACTCTCTCTACTACTGGCGTGCCGTGGCTGCAGTGTGGGCTATTCATAGGCTGCACAGCAACAACTCACTTTGGCTTCTTCAACACCACCACCAAGAGAAAAAGGGGTGAACTCTGCACTTTGTGTATCGGGAAGAGGGGGAAAGGGAGAACTCTGCACTTTGTGGATATGGAAGCGGGGGAAGGGGTGAACTCCGCACTTTGTGTATACGGAAGGGGGAGGGGGTGAACTCTGCACTTTGTATTTAGTGAAGAGGGGAGGGGGTGAACTCTGCACTTTGTGCATAGGGAAGAGAAAAAGGGGTGAACTCTGCACTTTGTGTATCGGGAAGGGGGGAAGGGGGTGAACTCTGCACTTTGTGTATCGGGAAGAGGGGGAAAGGGAGAACTCTGCACTTTGTGGATATGGAAGCGGGGGAAGGGGTGAACTCCGCACTTTGTGTATACGGAAGGGGGAGGGGGTGAACTCTGCACTTTGTATTTAGTGAAGAGGGGAGGGGGTGAACTCTGCACTTTGTGCATAGGGAAGAGAAAAAGGGGTGAACTCTGCACTTTGTGTATCGGGAAGGGGGGAAGGGGGTGAACTCTGCACTTTGTGTATCGGGAAGGGGGGGAAAGGGAGAACTCTGCACTTTGTGGATATGGAAGCGGGGGAAGGGGTGAACTCCGCACTTTGTCTATAGGGAATGGGGGAAGTGGTGAACTCTGCATTTTGTGTATAGGGAGGCGGGGGAAGGGGTGAACTCTGCACTTTGTGTATAGGGAAGAGAAAAAGGGGTGAACTCTGCACTTTGTGTATACGGAAGGGGGAGGGAGTGAACTCTGCATTTTGTGTATACGGAAGGGGGAGGGAGTGAACTCTGCACTTTGTGCATAGGGAAGAGAAAAGGGGGTGAACTCTGCACTTTGTGTATCGGGAAGGGGGGAAGGGGGTGAACTCTGCACTTTGTGTATCGGGAAGGGGGGGAAAGGGAGAACTCTGCACTTTGTGGATATGGAAGCGGGGGAAGGGGTGAACTCCGCACTTTGTCTATAGGGAATGGGGGAAGTGGTGAACTCTGCATTTTGTGTATAGGGAGGCGGGGGAAGGGGTGAACTCTGCACTTTGTGTATCGGGAAGGGGGGCGGGGGTGAACTCTGCACTTTGTGCATAGGGAATGGGGTGAACTCTGCATTTTGTGTATCGGGAAGGGGGGCGGGGGTGAACTCTGCACTTTGTGTATAGGGAAGAGAAAAAGGGGTGAACTCTGCATTTTGTGTATAGGGAATGGGGTGAACTCTGCACTTTGTGTATAGGGAAGAGAAAAAGGGGTGAACTCTGCACTTTGTGTATAGGGAATGGGGTGAACTCTGCATTTTGTGTATAGGGAGGCGGGGGAAGGGGTGAACTCTGCACTTTGTCTATAGGGCAGGGGGGACGGGGTGAACTCTGCATTTTGTGTATAGGGAGGCGGGCGAAAGGGTGAACTCTGCACTTTGTGTATAGGGAATGGGGTGAACTCTGCATTTTGTGTATAGGGAGGCGGGGGAAGGGGTGAACTCTGCACTTTGTCTATAGGGCAGGGGGGACGGGGTGAACTCTGCATTTTGTGTTTTGGGAAGGAGGGAAGGGGCGAACTCTGCATTTTGTGGATAGGGAAGCAGGGGGAGGGGGTGAACTCTGCATTTTGTGTATAGGGAGGCGGGGGAAGTGGTGAACTCTGCATTTTGTGTAATGGGAAGGGGTGAACTCCGCATTTTGTGTATAGGGAGGCGGGCGAAAGGGTGAACTCTGCACTTTGTCTATAGGGAATGGGGGAAGTGGTGAACTCTGCATTTTGTGTATAGGGAGGCGGGGGAAGGGGTGAACTCTGCACTTTGTCTATAGGGAATGGGGGACGGGGTGAACTCTGCATTTTGTGTTTTGGGAAGGAGGGAAGGGGCGAACTCTGCATTTTGTGTTTAGGGAAGGGGGGAAGGGGTGAACTCTGCATTTTGTGTTTAGGGAAGGGGGGAAGGGGTGAACTCTGCATTTTGTGTTTTGGGAAGGGGGGAAGGGGTGAACTCTGCATTTTGTGTTTAGGGAGGCGGGGGGAAGGGGTGAACTCTGCATTTTGTGTTTTGGGAAGGGGGGAAGGGGTGAACTCTGCATTTTGTGTTTAGGGAGGCGGGGGGAAGGGGTGAACTCTGCATTTTGTGTTTTGGGAAGGGGGGAAGGGGTGAACTCTGCATTTTGTGTTTAGGGAAAGGGGGAAGGAGTGAACTCTGCATTTTGTGTTTTGGGAAGGAGGGAAGGGGTGAACTCTGCATTTTGTGTTTTGGGAAGGGGGGAAGGGGTGAACTCTGCATTTTGTGTTTAGGGAAGGGGGGAAGGGGTGAACTCTGCATTTTGTGTTTAGGGAGGCGGGGGGAAGGGGTGAACTCTGCATTTTGTGTTTAGGGAGGCGGGGGGAAGGGGTGAACTCTGCATTTTGTGTTTTGGGAAGGAGGGAAGGGGTGAACTCTGCATTTTGTGTTTAGGGAGGCGGGGGGAAGGGGTGAACTCTGCATTTTGTGTTTAGGGAGGCGGGGGGAAGGGGTGAACTCTGCATTTTGTGTTTAGGGAGGCGGGGGGAAGGGGTGAACTCTGCATTTTGTGTTTTGGGAAGGGGGGAAGGGGTGAACTCTGCATTTTGTGTTTAGGGAGGCGGGGGGAAGGGGTGAACTCTGCATTTTGTGTTTAGGGAGGCGGGGGGAAGGGGTGAACTCTGCATTTTGTGTTTTGGGAAGGGGGGAAGGGGTGAACTCTGCATTTTGTGTTTAGGGAGGCGGTGGGAAGGGGTGAACTCTGCATTTTGTGTTTAGGGAGGCGGGGGGAAGGGGTGAACTCAGCATTTTGTGTTTAGGGAGGCGGGGGGAAGGGGTGAACTCTGCATTTTGTGTTTTGGGAAGGGGGGAAGGGGTGAACTCTGCATTTTGTGTTTAGGGAGGCGGTGGGAAGGGGTGAACTCTGCATTTTGTGTTTAGGGAGGCGGGGGGAAGGGGTGAACTCTGCATTTTGTGTTTTGGGAAGGGGGGAAGGGGTGAACTCTGCATTTTGTGTTTAGGGAGGCGGGGGGAAGGGGTGAACTCTGCATTTTGTGTTTAGGGAGGCGGGGGGAAGGGGTGAACTCTGCATTTTGTGTTTAGGGAGGCGGGGGGAAGGGGTGAACTCTGCATTTTGTGTTTAGGGAAAGGGGGAAGGGGTGAACTCTGCATTTTGTGTATAGGGAAGGAGGGAAGGGGCGAACTCTGCATTTTGTGGATAGGGAAGCAGGGGAAGGGGTGAACTCTGCATTTTGTGTATAGGGAAGCGGGGGAAGGGGTGAACTCTGCATTTTGTGTTTTGGGAAGGAGGGAAGGGGTGAACTCTGCATTTTGTGTTTTGGGAAGGGGGGAAGGGGTGAACTCTGCATTTGTGTATAGGGAGGCGGGGGGAAGGGGTGAACTCTGCATTTTGTGTTTAGGGCTGCGGGAGAAGGGGTGAACTCTGCATTTTGTGTTTCGGGCTGCGGGAGAAGGGGTGAACTCTGCATTTTGTGTTTAGGGCTGCGGGAGAAGGGGTGAACTCTGCATTTTGTGTTTAGGGCTGCGGGAGAAGGGGTGAACTCTGCATTTTGTTGAACTGTCTGCAGGGCTGGCAGACTTTTAAATTGGCACCGCCAGCTCTTCCACATTAGTCACACTGTGAATGGCATCGCCAGCACCGCTCCTGTCATTGGCGGGGGGGGGGTGGTTTCAGATGGTGGGGGCAGCCGCCGTGAATATGTAATTAGCCACCCGCCGCAGAATTGCGGCAGTGCTGCGGCACGGGTCCTACCCGGGGCGGCCGCCATTTTCTGTGCACGCCGTCACTCCCGGCAGCGGGACTACAAAATCCAGCCTGTTAAGTATAGACAGGGCTGGTTAGTGTGGGCCGTGGGTAAGGTGAGCTCCAGTTTATACATTCCTCGTCCTTGGGTTGGTTACTTTATGCTTGATCTGTTCGTCGTAATGTAACTGAATTTTATTAAATGAAATTTCTCTGCAAACACGATTATTTCTGATGTAAATCCAAAGGCATTGATTCCACAAACAAGCACTAATGTTGTCAAGATGTCCAAGCAATCTCACATTGAAAGTATCAGATGGGGCTGTAGCTGCACATCTCTTGATAGATTTCCAATGGTTGGACTGGACGTCCATTCTACAATCACACCCACCCCCTCCCCGCCCCTCACCCCCTCACCCTGATATTCATTTCCAGAGCTCCTGCCTCTCTCCCACTGGAGCTATGATACCCAGAGAACGCCTGCGGAATTTTGGGGCCATTATATTTGCTGAGCGAGGTTGAAAGACAGTCACAGAATGGGGGCAACACCAGGTATAAGGCTGGACGTTCAGAGAGGTTGAGTGTAGTCTCACGACCAGAGGAAAGGTTCGTAATTCACTTACATACAGAACAAATGCAAGGTTCTTCACTTCTTTTGATAAATACAACTGATTTGAAAATAAAATTGCCACATTTACTGAGAGAGGTCACGAGAATGGTGGGTATAGGAAGTGGAAACTCATTCTGACAGGTATCATCTGTGCCTCTGAATCTGAAGATCCTGCAGGTGCTGTTTTTTGTGCTTTTTAGGGTTTTTTTTTTAGGGGTTTCAGCGCCATTTTTACAACATTTTGCCCTTTGGGATTGGAGATTTACAGTGGTTGTTGTTTTCCTGTTGGTTGGGGTTTTAGTGCCTTTCCCATGAAAGCTTCAAGCAAAAAATGACTGCAACCAACACCAGAGCTCCAGGCAAGGGGTTGCGTAACACCATTAGGATGTTGGAGAAAGATAATGAAGAAGATGCACCCATTGACCATACCTTCTCCATCAAGAAAATTCTGATCGAATGCTGTGGATTCCAAGCTACAGACATCTTCTGCCTGCAGGACTTCCCCAACAGTGGATATTGCGACGTGACATTCAAGAATATGGTGGGATGCATCAAGTTCCTGAAGGTGTTCAAGGAGAGGGGAAACCTCCTCACAGTGGAGCCACTCTTCACGCTGCCGTCACAACGTGACCGGGTGGTGACAATCCACCTCGACAACCCCCATGTTCCTGTCGTGGATGTACCCACCTTCCTCGCCAGGTACGTCGAAGTGGCCGGCAGCAGCATTGATGTCAAGGACCCATTTGGGATTTGGACCAGCAAGCGACAGGTCAAGGTGACCTTGAAGGTCGGTGCCAATGGAGCCGTCGTCCACCCTCCTTCCAGCTTCACTATCGGGGGAAGTTGAGGCTTCTTGGTCTATGCGGGGCAGCCCAGAGTTTGTCACACCTGTGGCGAATCTGGTTAAGTGGCAGCTAACTGCAGCACAGTCGTCTGCAAGAAATTCAAGAATGAAGGCCATCAGATCAAGGACTGTAAACAGAGTAAGTGCTGCAATCTGTGTGGTGGGGCAGGCCACCTCTACAAGACCTGCCCCAAGCACTGCCTCAGTTACGCACAGGCGGCAAGTTCCAAGGAAAGGCCAGGAGAAGGAACAGTGAACATGCCTCGTGTTGCGAAGGAGACCAGCATCGCCTCCCCACAGCGAGGAAAATCCATCTGCGAAGGAGAGGAAAGGGGAGGAAACTGCACCCGGCGACCTAACACCTACCCCGTGCAGTGGTACAGTCGGATGAGTGGACCAATCTCAAAAGGAAAACCACAAAGAAAAAACCTCCAAAAACGGAACAGGTCACCACCCAAACCAGTGGCAAGAGGAGGCTACTGTCTGAGACAGACTACGGCAGCTCCTCCTCACTGGATGAGGAAGTGCCGGAACGACGGCACCTGCAAAAGAAGCGGCCAGCCCCCGGGCACTGGAAGCTGTGATGGGCCCAGCGTGCCCCAAACCCAAAACGCTGAACCCAACGACATACCCAGTGCACCCCAGCTCCGGGACACAAGAACAAAGAAGCATCTGGCGCACTCCAGCACAGGGAAGCTGGGAGCAGTGATATCTTCAAGGAGGAACAGAGGGGAAAGACACTAACAGCAGAGGACAGTCCAAGCCTTGCTGCCTACAAGAGCCCCCCGATGTCACCCCAGTAGAGCAAACCCGGCATGAGAAACCAGGAGGCACCTACAGGCAGTGGTCGCGATGGTGGTCCCACGGTCCATCGATCTGGTCTGGGGGTAATGGCTCCCGTTCCTCCAGCCTGGGTATTTTGCTGCGGGGAGGCAACTTCACCATCTCCGAAGTTAAGGAGGTGGTGGGCGGTCGCCTCCTCGTAGCAGATGTAATGTACAACAATGCTCTGCTCCAGTTAATCAACGTGTACGCCCAGGTTCAATGCAGTGAGCAGCTGACCGTCTTCCAGCAGCTTCCACTGCTGCTGGCAACGTCCAGGCTGGTCATCCTAGGTGGTGACTTCAACTGTATCATTGATGCAGCTGGACGATCCAGCAGTGACGACAGCAAACAGGACACTATGTCCAGATTCCTAATGGAAGCAGTAAAAGATGTCAATCTGCACGACTCCTTCAGCAAACCTGCAGACCGAGTGCAGCGTAGATACACCTGGTCAAGACTGGACGGGTCTGCCCGTTCCAGGATTGACTTCCTGTTTATGTCCCATGCTTTCATGATCAGATCCACCGACTTCAAGCCGGTGTTCTTCTCCAACCACTGCCTCTTACTGGCCGACTGTCACTTACAGGATGACCATCAGGTTGGCAGGGGGACATGGAAGCTCAATGTTACACTGCTAACCCCAGAGAACGTTCAGGAACTCAAAAGGGATTACAAAGGTTGGAGAACCGTGAAACCCCTCTTTGAGTCTCCAGTTCACTGGTGGGAGGCGATCAAGGAGAACATCAAGAGGTTCTTTATCTTCAAAGGTGTTCAGAGGGCGAGAGAGAGGCAGCGAAAAGAATGCAAAATCTGCTCCAGCTGCAGTCGATGGCGGTCGAGGTCAAGGAGGATCTCCAAGAGGTGAAGAGCCAGCAGGTCTCGCTCTTTGACACGGAGGCCTCCAAGATCATCTTCCAGTCCAGAGTCTGCTCCATTGAGCAGGATGAGACATGCTCGCGTTACTTCTTCCAAAGGTTACACAGAGAGAGCTCTGTGATCAGCAGCCTGAAGGAAGAGGATGGCTCGGTAACGTCTTCGCAGTCTGACATACTAAGGATCAGCAAATTCTTTTATGCTGGGCTGTATGACGTGAAGCCCACAGACAGCAGAGCCTCTCAGTCCTTCCTGTCATCTATCACAGAGGTCTTAGATGACAGCATGAGGGAGAGACTGGACAAGCCGCTAACTCTAGACGAACTGACAAACGCCGTCAGGTCCTTCGAGATGAGTAAAACTCCCGGAAGTGACGGCTTACCGGTTGAGTTGTATTCGGCTCTTTGGGACTGGATCGGCCCAGACCTGCTGTAAGTGTACAAGAGTATGCTTCTGGCCGGCAGCATGTCAGAATCCATGAGGAAAGGCATCATCATCCTCATCTACAAGCGGAAGGGGGAGAGGGTGGAAATCAGAAATTGGAGGCCCATCTCACTACTTAATGTAGACTACAAGATTCTGTCCAAAGTCAGGTCACATCAAGTCTGCTCTGGAGTTGGTGATTCACCCTGACCAGACCTGTACTGTACCCGGCAGGAGGATCTCTGACAGTCTCGCGCTACTCAGCGATACGATCGGAGGATGTGAGGGTGGACACCTGCCTCATCAGCTTGGACCAGGAAAAGGCTTTTGACAGGATATCACACACCTACATGATGGACGTGCTCTCCAAAATGGGGTTTGGGAGGGAATCTGCAATTGGATCAAACTGCTCTACACAAACATCAGTAGCGCAGTTTGAATCAATGGGTGGGAATCAGAAAGTTTCCTGATCCTATCTGGAGTCAGACAGGGCTGTCCTCTCTCCCCTGTCTTGTTTGTTTGCTGTATTGAACCCTTTGCTGAGTCCATTAGGAAGGATGCGGGCATAAGAGGGGTGACAATCCCAGGCAGTGGAGGCACTCAGGTCAAAGCCTCCCTGTACATGGATGAGGTCGCCATCTTCTGCTCGGACCCGCTGTCCGTGCGCAGACTGATGAGCATCTGCAACCAGTTCGAACTGGCCTCGGGAGCCAAAGTTAACCACGGCAAGAGTGAGGCAATGTTCTTTGGGAACTGGGCCAACCAATCCCTTGTCTACCTGAAGGTGCTGGGAATATGGTTTGGAAGGGCGGGGGCATGTGCCAAAACCTGGAAGGAGTGAGTAGCCAGGGTACACCATAAATTGAGCATGTGGGAGCAGCGATCTCTCTCCACTGTGGGTAAGAACCTAGTCATCAGGTCCGAGGTGCTCACGTTGTTGCTGTATGTGGCACAGATCTGGCCCACACCCCACTCCTGCGCCGTGGCGGTCACCCGAGCCATTTGCCGCTTTATCTGGAGATCCAAAATGGACCGTCTCCGGAGGGACATGATGTTCAAACCTCTGGATAAAGGCAGAAAAAACGAACCCAACATTGCCCTCATCCTGATGACCACCTTCGTGTGCGGCTGCATCAAGCTATGTGTAGAACCCCAGTACGCAAACTCCAGGTGTCACTACGTGCTGAGGTTCTATCTATCCCCGGTGTTGTGAAGGATGGGTCTGGTCACATTGCCGCGGAATGCTCCATCCAGTTGGACTGTGCCGTACCACTTATCCTTCGTGGAAAAGTGTCTGCAGAAAAACACCTTTGACCATACATCTATCAGGCAGTGGGCTGCACGGAATACGGGAAAAGGAGACGGTGGATCCTGTCAGATCATTCCCCGAGCAGACTGCCAAAGTCATTTAGCAGAACACCTCACCACCAGAACTTTCAAACAAGCACCAAGACGTAGCTCAGCTGGTGGTGAGAAGGGCCCTCTCCGTCAGATCCTTCCTGCACACCCAGAGTCTCACCTCCTCCGCACGTTGCCCTCGAAGTGGCTGTGGGGGGGAAGAATCTGTTGTCCACATCCTTCCGGAATGTGTCTTTGCAAAGGAGGTGTGGAAAGAGATGCAGTGGTTTTTGTCGCGGTTCATCCCAAGCAGCTCTGTAACACAGGAGTCTGTGCTCTACGGGCTGTTCCCAGGGACACACACTGAAATAAACATCAACTGCTGCTGGAGGTCCAGCAACTCGGTGATCGATGTATTTTGATCTGCCTGAAACTTGCTGGTCTTCCAGCGCAAAGAGCTGTCGACGAATGAGTGTTGCAGACTGGCACATTCCGAGGTCACCACGTGCTGAGGGACGCACTAAAGCTTGGGGCAGCCGCTGCAGAGGCTCAGTGGGGAAAGACCATTGTGTAGGGTCCTCCCACCAAAGTGAACCGAGGGTCTGGAACCCGTGTAAAACCCCTCGGGCTGTATACCCCAAAAATGGTTTTGCTGTGTAATGCAAATGTACATTGCACGTAAAATCGAATGGACAGGTTGTGACAAAACTGACGTTCTGTATTGAAGAAAACTGATTTTCTTTTGCACTTTCTGGAATGTCAGCTTGGTGCTGTTTTGTAATTGTATTTTTCCACAGATTTTTATGAATAAAGTATATTTTTGGAAAAAGAAAGATTTAAGTCCCACTCCAGAGTCTTAAGCACAGAAATCTAGGCTGACACTCCCAGTGCAGTACTGAGGGAATGCTGCACTGTCAGAGGTGCCGTCTTTCGGATGTGGTGTTAAGTCGAGGCCCCATCAAATCACAGAACGTCTAAGGCGCAGAAAGAGGTCACTTGGCCCATCGTGTCTGTGCTGGCCAAAAAGCGATCCACTTATTCTCATCCCACCTTCCAGCATTTGGTCTGTAGCCCAGCAGATTACGGCACTTGAGGTGCATATCCAGACTGCTTTTGAATGAGTTGAGGGTTTCTGCCTCAACTACCCACTTAGGCAGTGAGTTCCAGACCCCCACCACCCTCTGGGTGAAAAAGTTATCCAAAGAGAGATATACATAAACTATGCATTTTTCCATGGACTGGAGAAGATTAAGGTGTAATTAGGGCTTTGAAAGGAATTGATAGGTTAGAATCATAGAATGGTTACAACACAGGAGGCCATTCAGCCTTTTGAGTCCATGCTGGCTCTCTGCAAGAGTAACTCAGCTAGGCCCACTCCCCTCCCTCGCCCCATAGCCCTGCAAATCCTTTCTCTTGAGGTACTTATTCCCTTTTGACAGCCCCGGTTGTAGATAGAGAGACACTTTTTCTGCTGGTGGGGAGTCTAAGACAAGGGAAGACAGCCTTCAAAGGAGAGCCAGGCTAGAGCAGTTAGGAAATACGTCGTCACGCAAAGGGTGGTAGAAGTTTGGAAATCCCTCCCACAAAAAGCAGCGGATGTTCATTTAAGGAAGGATTCAGTTGCTTTGGAGGCAGTTCAGAGAAGGTTCACTCGGTTGATTCCTGGGATGAAGGAGTTGTCTATGAGGAATGGTTGAGCAGGTTGGGCCTGTAATCGTTGGCGTTTAGAAGAATGAGAGGTGATCTTATTGAGACACAGAAGATTCTGAGGGGGATTGACAGGGTAGCTGCTGAGAGGATGTTTCCCCTTGTGGGGGAAATCTAGAACTAGGGGGCACAATTTCAAATAAGGGGTCTCCCATTTACGATGGAGATGAGGAGGAATTTCTCCTCTCGGATGGTGGCTAATGTTTGGAATTCTCTTCCCCAGAGAGCAGTGGAGGCTGGATCATTGAATATATTCAAGGCTGAGGTTAGATAGATTTTTGATCGACAGGGGAGTCGAGGGTTATGGGGGGCAGGCAGGAAAGTGGAGTTGAGGCCACAATCAGATCAGCTACGATCTCATTGAATACTGGTAGCTGACCTCTGGGGCTGTAGGGCCTATTCCTGTTCATATGTTCATCTCGCGCCATACAGGGTTCCAAGCGCCTCTCTCGGCAGCTCAATCCCAGAGGAGCTACGAGCCTTTTGTTGCATATTTTCAAAGCCCCGTTGGAGGATTTGGCTGCTCATGTCAACAAACAAAGGCTTGCATTTATATAGCACCTTGCCTGCTCCCGAGACGTCCCAAAGCATTTTACAGCAAAGATGCAGTTTTTTTTTTTTGCATCGTCGTCACTGTTGTGTGAAGCACAGCTGTCCGTTAGTTCTGTGTTTTGGCTGAGGTGGCGTTTTTCGGCTGGGACATTAAGCCGGGGCCCTGTCTGCCTTCTCAGGTGGATGTAAATACTGCGAGGCACTGGTTCTCCCCGGAGTCCTGGCCAATATTTATCCCTCAACCAACATCACCAAAACAGATCACCTGACCATTATTTCCTTGATATTGGTGGGAGCTTGCTGTGCACCAATTGGCTGCTGCCTTTGCTACATTAGGGCACTTCAAAACATACCTCATTGGCTGGAAAGGGGTTTGGGGTGTGTTGAAAGATGCATTGTTAAAATGCAAGACTTTTTTTTAACATGAGAGGAATTTATCTTACTTCCTCCGGGGGCGGGAAGGTAGCTGCAAAATAATTTAAGGTACTGCCCCTTTAAATTTGTTCCCAGACCTATAAAGGCGGCAGACAGGCTTCCCATTCTGTGTTGAAAGTGACCAGTCGATGCTGGAATGGCCTCTGGTCATGAGCTTGAACCGACCTGCTCGGTCTGCCTGGATTTGTACAGGGACCCGGTGACCACAGACTGTGGCCACAGCTTTTGCCGAGGCTGCATCCTGAAATGCTGGGACAGAGTCAGAGGGCGGCTGCCCTCTTGCCCGGTGTGCAGAGCCCAGTTCGACCAGTGCAATGTCCGGCCCAACCATCTCCTGTCCGAGCAGGTGGAGAGCGTCCGGAATGCGAGCGAGAAGCCAGCGATGGCCCACCGCCAAGAGCGGGAGGAAGCCCCCGGGTTAAATTGTCCAGGATCGATTTGCTCAATGTCCCACCCCAACGAGGAGCAGAGTGAGGGTCCGACAGGAGATCTGTACCAGGTACAAGGCTTTCTCATGTTCACACTTCATTGTAAACAGGGTATAGTGTAACTGGTAGCAGTGGTAGACAGTAGCAGACAATGAGGACGTCCCAAAGCATTTTACAGTCAAATAAGTGCTTTAGAAAAATAAGTGTAAAGTTGCTGTTGGCAACCAATTTATGCACAGCAAGCTCCGCAAACAGCAATGTAATCATGACAGGGTAATATGTTTTTGTTCTGTTGATTGGGGAATAAAGATTGGCCAGGAGACTCGTGATAACTCCCCGGCTCTCCTCCGAAATAGAGCCATGGGATATTTACTGCCCATATGAGAGGGCATGCGCAGCCACAGAATAATATCTCATCTGAAAAGGGGTGCGTCTGACAGTGCAGCACTCCCTCAGTACTGCACTGGCTGCGTCAGCCCGAGGTTTGGCTCAGGTCTGTGGATTGGGTCATCAGTGATGTCCCAGCGTGGCCAGTTTTAAAATTGAATTTCATCAACTTGGTAATAATATAAAAGCAAAATACTGCAGATGCTGGAAATGGGAAATAAAAGCAACAAATGCTGGAAATACTCAGCAGGTCTGGCAGCATCTGTGGAGAGAGAAGCAGAGTTAACGTTTCAGGTCAGTGACCCTTCATCAGAACACAATCCTCCCACTGCCTCACTCTGTCCCTCCTTCCCCCAACTCCCCAATCCTCCCAATGTCTCACTCTGTCCCTCCTTCCCCCAACTCTCCAATCCTCCCACTGTCTCACTCTGTCCCTCCTTCCCCCAACTCCCCAATCCTCCCAATGTCTCACTCTGTCCCTCCTTCCCCCAACTCCCCAATCCTCCCAATGTCTCACTCTGTCCCTCCTTCCCCCAACTCCCCAATCCTCCCACTGCCTCACTCTGTCCCTCCTTCCCCCAACTCCCCATTCCTCCCACTGTCTCACTCTGTCCCTCCTTCCCCCAACTCCCCAATCCTCCCACTGTCTCACCCTGTCCCTCCTTCCCCCAACTCTCCAATCCTCCCACTGTCTCACTCTATCCCTCCTTCCCCCAACTCCCCAATCCTCCCACTGCCTCACTCTGTCCCTCCTTCCCACAACTCTCCAATCCTCCCACTGCCTCACTCTGTCCCTCCTTCCCCCAACTCCCCAATCCTCCCACTGTCTCACCTTGTCCCTCCTTCCCCCAACTCCCCAATCCTCCCACTGTCTCACCCTGTCCCTCCTTCCCCCAACTCCCCAATCCTCCCAATGTCTCACTCTGTCCTTCCTTCCCCCAACTCCCCAATCCTCCCACTGTCTCACTCTGTCCCTCCTTCCCCCAACTCCCCAATCCTCCCAATGTCTCACTCTGTCCCTCCTTCCCCCAACTCCCCAATCCTCCCAATGTCTCACTCTGTCCCTCCTTCCCCCAACTCGCCAATCCTCCCAATGTCTCACTCTGTCCCTCCTTCCCCCAACTCCCCAATCCTCCCAATGTCTCACTCTGTCCCTCCTTCCCCCAACTCCCCAATCCTCCCAATGTCTCACTCTGTCTCTCCTTCTCCCAACTCCCCAATCCTCCCAATGTCTCACTCTGTCCCTCCTTCCCCCAACTCCCCAATCCTCCCAATGTCTCACTCTGTCCCTCCTTCCCCCAACTCCCCAATCCTCCCAGTGTCTCACTCTGGTCCTCCTTCCCCCAACTCCCCAGTCCTCCCAATGTCTCACTCTGTCCCTCCTTCCCCCAACTCCCCAATCCTCCCAATGTCTCACTCTGTCCCTCCTTCCCCCAACTCCCCAATCCTCCCAATGTCTCACTCTGTCCCTCCTTCCCCCAACTCCCCAATCCTCCCAATGTCTCACTCTGTCCCTCCTTCCCCCAACTCCCCAATCCTCCCAATGTCTCACTCTGTCCCTCCTTCCCCCAACTCCCCAATCCTCCCAGTGTCTCACTCTGGTCCTCCTTCCCCCAACTCCCCAATCCTCCCAATGTCTCACTCTGGCCCTCCTTCCCCCAACTCCCCAATCCTCCCAGTGTCTCACTCTGGTCCTCCTTCCCCCAACTCCCCAATCCTCCCAGTGTCTCACTCTGGTCCTCCTTCCCCCAACTCCCCAATCCTCCCACTGTCTCACTCTGTCTCTCCTTCCCCCAACTCCCAATCCTCCCAATGTCTCACTCTGTCCCTCCTTCCCCCAACTCCCCAGTCCTCCCACTGTCTCACTGTGTCTCTCCTTCCCCCAACTCCCCAATCCTCCCAGTGTCTCACTCTGGTCCTCCTTCCCCCAACTCCCCAGTCCTCCCACTGTCTCGCCTGCTTCCTGACCTCACTCCTGAACAGCCTAGCTCTAAATTTAAGGTTAAATGAAACTATGTCCATCCACTCCACAACTGGTGGGGTTAACATAATGCTCTGGGATACCTATACCCATGCGTTAATCCGCCCTGTTCCCATCAGAATTATAACGGGAGCCTAATCGTCCAGTACTGGCAAATGTTAAATCTTGGGGCTGAAATTCCCTTTGATAGATTATCATTTGTTATAAAGACATTCATGAATGCGAGTGTTGCTGGCTAGGACAGCATTTATTGCCCATCCCTAATTGCCCTTGAGAAGATGGTGGTGAGCTGCCTTCTTGAACCGAAGCAGTCCTTGGGGTATAGGTACATCTACAGTGCTGTTAGGAAGGGAGTTCCAGCGTTTTGACCCAGTGACAGTGAAGGAACGGTGATATAGTTCCAAGTCAAGATGGTATGTGGCTTGGAGGAGAATCTGCAGGTGGTGGTGTTCCAGTGCATCTGCTGCCCTTGTCCTTCTTGTGGTAGAGTTTGTGGGTTTGGAAGGTGCTATCTAAGGAGCCCTGGTGAATTGCTGCATTGCATCTTGTCGATGGTACACACTGCTGCCACTGTGTGTCGGTGGTGAAGGGAGTGAATGTTTGTAGATGGGGTGCCAATTAAGCGGGCCGCTTTGTCCTGGATGGTGTCGAGCTTTTTGAGTGTTGTTGGAGCCGCACCCATCCAGGCAATTCATGACATGGCTTTCAATTATAATGGCCCCTGCCCAACCAAGTCAAATAATGTTCTGCGTAAACCCCTGTTGAACCGCAGCCAATTGTTTTTGTTCCAGGAAAGCTTGCAAGGAATACTGGTTGCTCTGCCGAAACAAATGGAAGACATCTTCAAAAGTCAATTCGAAGACAAGGAGAATCTAATAAAATTGAAGGTGAGGTTGGTTTGATTGTTGAGGGCCGCTCTGACATTCGTGTGACAAACAGATATTGGGCCACTGGGAAATATTCCCAACAGAGGCCGAGGGGTTATTTCAAAACTGCGGTATGACTTTGAGCGGAATTTACTGACCCTCCCCATCCAATCATCTTTTATTTTCGTGATATTGGTTGAGGGATAAATATTGGGCAGGAGACTGGGGGAGAACTCCCCATCTCCTCAGAATCGTGCTGTGGGATGTTTTATGTCTACCTGAGAAGCCGACGTGCCTCAGTTTAATCTCTGCTCCGAAAGACGGCACCTCTGACTGTGCGACGCTTCCTCAGTACTGGAATGGGAGTGTCAGCCCAGACTTTGTGCTTCAGTCTCTGGAGCGGGATGTGAACTCACAACCCACGACTCTGAGGCTAGAGTGCTGTTGACGGATATCCGTCCTTCCTCACGGACACAGGCTCAGCCACTGAAGGAGGGGGAAGGGGTAAGGGAAATCTGCCCAGCTATTTTCAATACCTCTGTCAATCTGACTCCAAGGCCGGAATTTTACAGCCCCCCCCGCCCCCCACAAAGAAGAGTGGGTTGGTGGCGCGGGGGGGGGGGGGGTAAAATGGAGTGGGAGGCTCGGGGGCGCTTCCTGAACCGCTTCCCCCTCCGTTGCCATCTTGCGTGGGGCAGGGGGCAGTGGGAAACAGCCTGCCTACCTCAGGCCAATCAAGACCCTTAAGTGGCCAATTGACATAATTTGCCCATGGCCGGTCAGGCGGACCAGGCCCGAGAAAAGCCACCTGACAAAAGCAGGCGGCTCTCTGATGGCCTGTGAGGGGTTGGGGGGTCCATCCTGGTCAGACACCCTGTGCCTGACAGAGGGCTGTCCCCAATGCCCCAGTCACCCCCAACATCCAGCACGCCCCTCGCCCCTCCAGTCGACCACCCTTGCCTCGCCGGGGCCTGACCAATCACCCCCCGGCGAGGCCCCAAAAACCTACCTTCTCCCGGGGCCGTCCCACCTCCTCTTCGCAAAGCTGGGCTGCAGTCCCAGCAGTGGCCACCACTCCCGGTGGCGCTGCTGGGCCTACGAGCTGCCGGCCCGCTGATTGGCCGGCAGCTCCATTAGGCGGGGCTTCCTGCCTCAATGAGGTGAAAGTCCCGCCTCAGACCTATTAAGGGCCTGGGGAGCGAAAAATCCAGACTGGATCCCCAGGCCAGGCGGAGGCAGGATCACCAGCGACTTTTCAGTCGGTGGACGGCTCCCGTCCGACGAGGGAAAAATTCAGCCCCAGATCTCTCAACCTGTGTCTTTCCCCCAGCCACTGCTGCCCACAGTTACACACAGTTGATCCCAAAGTAGCTGAACGACATCAGAAAAGAAAGGGGGAATGCACTTTGCAAATGCAACACTGAAACGAAGTCTGTAACAACTTACAAAAAGATCACCCGCCAGCAAAGTTAGCAGAAAGTAGCGAGAGAGAAAGCTTTCACAAATTGTCCTTCAAATATAATCCAGGAACACTCCATGAGGACTCATCGTCTCTCAATCGGGGCAACAAAATAATTTTCTGAGTTCCCTGGTTCTCTTTTGTTAATATGGCGGATGCTGGAAACCTGAAAGGAAACAGAAAGTGCCGGAAATACTCGGCACGTCAGGCAGCGATCAGTGGAGAGACAAACAGTGTTAGCGTTTCAGAAAGATGGATCTTTCCTGAGAGCGGGAAAAGGTTCGTGATGGGTTTTTTTGAGCAAGTACAGAGGCAGGGAAGTGGGGAGGGGAGGAAAGAACAATCGGGGAAGGTCGGTGATGGGATGGAAGGCAGGAGAGATTAAATGACAAAAAAAGGCGGATGGTGCAAGGCAAAAGGGAATGGTAATGGGACAAGAAACAAAAATGAGGAGGTGTAAATGGGAAAGCGGAATCATTCCCAGCGGCTGCCATCCAAAAGCAAACAAAAAAATAATGGGGGCAGAAATTGTGATCTGCTTAAGTTATGGGAGCAGGATAAGGCCATTCAGCCCCTCGAACCATCTTGGCCTCAACTCCACTTTCCTGCCTGCTCCCCATAACCCTTAACTCCCCTGGAATTCAAAAATCTGTCTGCCGCAGCCTTGAATATTTTCAATGACTTGGCTTCCTCAGCTCTCTGAGGTCAAGAATTCCAAAGATTCATGACCCTCTGAGAAGGAGAAATTCCTCTTCATCTCCATCTTAAATGGCCTACTCTTGCTCCTATTTCTTGCGTTCTTACGCCTGGAAGGAATTCTTCACGCAAAGGATTGAGGAAATCTGGAACTCTCTTCCCCCATAAAGCTGTTGAGGCCGGGGGTCAACTGAAATTGATACATTTTGTTGGGTAAGGGATACAGAACCAATTGGGTAAATGACATTGGGATACAGCCATGAACTAATTGAATGGTGGAACAGGCTCGAGGGCTGAATGGCCTATTCTTTACCTATGTTTCATAGCTGAGGCGGCCTATTAGCCCAGGGCCGCTCTTAGCACGTGGGCTTATGGGTCCTCTGTTGAGGACTAATTAACACGATCATTTTCAACTCCAGTCTGACCGAGGAAGGTCTATTTTGAGGACACATTTAAAGGACGTCCTGAGGACAGTTTGGCTACAAACTTTGACAATGTGCTCAGCTGGTTGCAAGTCACGGAGATAAAAAAATCCTCATTGCAAACAGAAAATGCGTGAGGAATGTATTTTTGTTTCAATATGTAAAAAAAAAAAGCTGGGGTGTTGTCTATTTTATTTTGATATTAATTCTTGGGATTAAGGTTGTCGCTGATCAGGCTGCTATTTATTGTCCAATCTCTAGTTGCCCTTGAGAATCTTGCAAAGTATCACATAGCCATGCCAGTGTTTGTACTCCACATGAGCCTCTTTCTGCTCTTCTTCATCTTGATCTTATTAGCGTATCTTTTTATTCCTTTCTCCCTCGTGCACTTATCTAGCTTCTCCTTAAATGCATCTGTACAATTCACCTCAACTATTTCCTGTGGTAACAAGTTCCACATTCCACACACTCAGCTGAGTCAAGAAATCGCTCCTGAATTACCTATTGGACTTATTAATTTTTTTTATATATGCTTGTGGGATGTGGGTGTCACTGGTTATGCCAGCATTTATTGCCTATCCCTAATTGCCCTTAACTGAGTGGCTTGCTGGACCATTTCAGAGTCAACCACGTTGCTGTGGGTCTGGAGTCACATGTAGGCCAGACCACGTAAGGACGACAGATTTCCTTCCCTAAAGGACATTAGTGAACTGGATGGGATTTTATAACAATCGACAATGGTTTCATGGTCATCATTAGACTAGCTTTTTAAAATTCCAGATTTATTAATTGAATTCAAATTTCACAATCTGCCGTGGTGGGATTTGAACCCATGTCCCCACAGCATTAGCCTGGGCTCTAGATTACTAGTCCAGTGAGATTACCACGACGCCACCGCATCCCCACTATCTTACTTTTATAGCTCCTAGTTCTGGTTTTTGCTGCAAGTGGAAACATCTCTATGTCTGCCCTATCAAGCCCTTTCATAATTAAAAACAAAACCTCTATTAGGTCACCTGTCAGTTTTCTCTTTTCTAGAGAAAAGACCTGCAGCCTATTCAGTCTTTCCTGATGGGCATAACCTCTCAGTTCTGGCATCATTCTAGTTAATTTTTTTGTACCTTCTCTAGTGCCTCTATGTCCTTTAATATGATGTTATGACCAACGCGGAAGGAGTGCACTGTTAATTCAGTCCCACTTCTCCACAGGTCAGTGTATATTTAAATTCTCCCCCTTACTGATATAGTCAATCATATACTCTACTTTTCCCAGAATAAAGCACACCAACCAGGTTTCTTTAATAAATAACAAAATTATCAGTTTATTATAAACCAAGTCTTAACCAATAATGAAGTAAAGCATACAAACACAACTTGCAATATTAAAGCCCCTTATTTCTTCTAGCCCCTCACACAGACACACACAAACACACTCCCACAAATATACACCAGTTAGCTGGGAAAATAAAGGGGAGTTTTGTTTATAGTTGTTACAAAGTATATAGAAGGAAAAAATCGCATAGGCTGAAAAGAAGGTATGGAAAGATGTCCTTTGTTTTGGTTAGGTGTCCCAAATGCGAATAGGTGGCTGTCACTAGGATCTTCCTACAATAGTTCCTTCCAGGCGATGTTGAAGATCAGTTTGGGTAGGCTTTCCAAGAGATGCAACTACAGAGGCGCCAAATAGGTCTTACAGCAGGAATGCAGCAACAAGGTTTTAGTTCCCACACAGTTGATATGCGAGGTTTCTTCAAACATGCAGGATTTCTTCAAATACAGGAGGAAATAGGAACCTGACATACTGGATGCAGGATTTGTTTCCAAGAGAGGGAGAGTTGAGCTGTTCTTCTTCTGGCAGGAAAAATCCAACTGTCTGTTGTCACAATTCAAAATGAAGCTAAAAACATTCCAGAAGTCAAACCTCCTGACATCTATAAATTGTGGCCCGTCACTTCTTTGTAAGCATCTCTCCAAGTCAAAAACAACCCCTGCTGGGTGATTATCCACAGCAGGTGCCTTTCAGTAATACTTGTTTACTAGCTAAATCCAGAAGACTTCTGGTGCCTTCTTTTTTTAAATAAAACACAAAGTTCAGCAACCTCTTCAAACTTCCATTTGAATCAGTGTCCATAATTCAACTATAAGTTTGTAAAACATATTTTACAGAAGAATTAGAAGCAATCTGATAACAATGGAGACCAGAACCATTCACAGTACTCTAAGTGTGGTCTAACCAAGGTTTTGTACAAGTTTAACATAACTTCTCTGCTTTTCAATTCTATCCTGTTAGGAATCCCAGCCCCAGTGCTGCATTTGCTTTTCTTATGGCCTTATTAACCTGTTGGTGGTGAGCCACTTTCTTGAACCGCTGCAGTCAGTGTGGTGAAGGCACTTCCACAGTGCTGTTAGGGCAGGAGTTCCAGGATGTTGACCCAGTGAGGTTGAAGGAACAGAGATGTGTGTCTATGATAGGAGGGTTCTGATTCTGAAGGAAACTTGGAGTCTCCATGCAGCTGCTGCCCTTGTCCTTCTAGGGGAAGGAGGTCATGGGACATTAAACCCACAGCCTCTGATTCCAAGGCATGAGTGCTACCAATAAACCACACTACATCCCACGTCCACATTGTAGTTAATTAAGGGGCAATGATGTTGCAGGTTTCAAGATACAGTCCTCTAATTAACTTAATGTTGTTTTATTCTCTAATCGAGCGAGTGAGATCACCCTTGTTGTGTTTGTCAGAATCTCTGTCTCATTCTGCAGAGAAAAGCTGACAGTTTGAGGGCGAACATTGCTTGCGAATTCGCTAAATTGCACCAGTTTCTGAACGAAGAGCAACAGGCCCTGCTACCCAAACTTGCTCAGAAGGAGGCGGCCGTGCTCAGGGAAATAGAAGAGAATGCGAGGAAAGCTTCAGCGCTGGGTGCCTCCCTGAATCAAACCATAACAGATATACAGAAGAGGCTCCGACTGCGAGAAACAGGATCACTGGAGGTATCAGTATTACTGGAGCACCAGCAAACGTCAATTGGATTAACACAGGGTCATCTTGATACATCCAGCTAATAGTTAGTTAAAGCACTGAAGTACAAGGTGTCAGCTGCAGCTCAGTAGGTAGCTCGCTTGCCTTTGAGTTAGAAGGTTGTGAGTTCAAATCCTACTGTAGAGTCTGGTGTGCCTAATTCAGGCTGGTATTCCCAGTGTAGTACTGAGGGTGTGCTGTACTGCCAGCAATGCTCTCTTCTAGATGAGGTGTTAAACCAAGGCCCCGTCTGCCTTCTCAGGCATACGTTAAAGATCCTATGGCTCTGTTTCAAAGAAGAATAGCGAGTTCTCCCTTGTGTCCTGGTTATTGTTTACAAAGTGACTCCTGACAGCGCAGCCCAGCGCCGACGTCTTCAGAGCGCACATGCACAGAACCGACTCTTGCTGTCAGTACAGTGCTGCGCATGTGTAGTCTACGTCAGCACCCGGCTTTCCAGGACTAATTCACGCATGCGTGTGAAAACGTGATCACGTACTGCAATGTCTGCTCCCCGCCTCGCCACTTCTCCTCCCTCAGCCAGTCACTCTCCACGTCACCACCACCCGCTCCCCACCTCCCCCCCCCCCCCCCCCCCCCCCCCACCATCTATCTGTGGGCCGCTCCCTCTCAGCCTCGCTGCTTTCTTCCCTCTGCTCCCCGCGCTCGCTTGCTTCTGGTCCCTGCTCTCTACGGCGATCACCACCTTTCTTCCCCACAGGAGGGAAGTGGGGGAGAGAAAGAGTGACAAGATAGGGAGGGGAGGGCGACTGCGAGCGGGACAGAGCAAGGAGTAGAAGCGGGAGGGAGCGGGAAGCAGAGGCAGAGCAGAGGGGATGAAGCGGTGAGGCCGGGAGTGAGTGGCCCACAGGTGGGGGGGGGTGGGGAAACGGTGAAGCGGGCAGCGAGTGGCCGAGGGGGGGAGACATGGCGAGGCGTGGAGCAAGCGGCGAGCAGATGGGCGCGGGAGGCAGCGGCGAAGAGAAGCACGATGGCAGGAGGGAGCAGGGTACTGTTGGGGGTGGGATGGAGGTGGCGATCGCAGCTACTGTGGCCATTTGGGTTTCATTTGGTTTTGTTTTTGTGATAAATTGAGCAGCGGCATCTTTATTACTGGCAGCTGCCTGAGACGTCACAAGACAGTGACGTATCAGTGGAAGAGGCTGCATTTGCAAGTACTCCGCCACCTAGTGGTTGCGTTGTCAGCATGCGCAGCCTATTGTTTATCCCTCAACCAACATCACTAACAAACAGACTATTTGGTCATTATCACATTGTTTGTGGGAGCTTGCTGTGCACAAATTGGTTGCCAAGATTCCTACATTACAACAGTGATTGGACATCAGAAATATTTAATTATCTACAAAGCGCTTTGGGACATACTGGGGTTGAGAATGGTGTTGTCTAAATGCAAGTTTGTCTTTCTTTTCTATAAATCCAACATCAAACATTCAAGTTTTACTTCAACAAAAAAGTGCAGAACCAATCAGCGCAAACACCAGTTCCATTATTCAAGTTTTCTGATGCGTCTCTCTGTCTCTCGCTGTCATTTTCTCGAAGCTTCCCGCTAACCCGCTGCATTTTTATTTACTTTTCAGGACATCGAGTCCATCACTGACAGGTCTGTTCCGTTTACTGGCGACATTCACAATGTAGAGTGTACACACATTCTTGTTTTACACTGCGGGACCGAGGTGAATATTGACGACTCTTAAAACACCAGGGATGGAAGAGGAGGAAATGTAACAAGATGAAGTAGTGATGATAAGCATTAAAAGCATTGAGCAAGCAGAAGGAAAGTTCTGAGGGAAGTGTGGGAGTTGCATAGATTTGGATTCCTGAGGAAGAAACAGTTAGGAACAGGAGGAGGCCATTCAGTCCCTCGAACCTGCTGCCCCACTCAATGAGAGTGGCCTGTCTGTACTTGCACTCCATTTATCTGCCTTAACTCCACATCCCTTAATACCCTCATCCAACAAAAAGCTGTCACTCTCAGTCTTGAAAGCAGCAATTGTTTGAGCGTCTGCAGCCTTTTGGGAGAGAGTTTCAGATTTCCCTCACCCTTTGTGTGAAGAAGTGCTCCCCGATTTCGCTCCTGAAAGGCCCATCTCTCATTTTAAGATCATGTGCCCTTGTTCTTAATTCACCCACCTCAGGAAATAGGGTAGATGCAGAGAAACTGTCGAATTCTTTTAACATGTTGAACGCCTCGATCAGCTCACCCCTCACTCTTCTGCACTCAAGAGAATACAAACCAAGTTAATGCCAGCTGTCCTTATAAATTAACCCTCTAAGCCCCGGTATCATTCCAGTCAGCCTGTGCTATACCACCTCCAAATCCAATATATCCTTCCGAAGGAGCAGCGGCCAGTACTGTACGCAATACTCCAGATGGGGCCTGACCAAAGCTTTCGACAACAAAGGTATCACTTCCTTCCCTTTATATTCCAGCTTCTTGAGATAAAGACCAATATTCCGTTCGCCTTTTTGATTGCTCTATGTACCTGTCTATTACCTTTAAGTGATTTGTGCACCTGGAGTCCCAAATCTCTATGCTCCTCCCTCGACAGTTCATAATTTCTCATCATTTGGAGTGGGCGATATGCTTTGATGTCAATACAGTGATGTTGCAGGGCGAAGGAGGGCCAACAAGATGATATATTTGAAGCTTGCAGGGAATACAAAAGGGCAGACCAAGAAACAGCGGGTGTGCTAGCTTCAGTGACACCGCGAGAGGCAAAGGTTGGACCTGAGATTGGATAGTATAAGGTCAGATGTAGAAGACTTGCATTTTTCTTGTCCTCTCTGAAGAGCATCAGAGAGGTGCTGCTAGAGATTGAGGCCCCAAAACTAGTGCCTTAGCAACAAACATTGATCAGTACAAATAAATCCTATTAATGAACATTTATCAGTATAAGTCATGGCCCTGTCATCTTACATTGAACGATATAAGGAAGTCTGGGGTGACCCTGATAGCGGTCTTTGAGGTTATGAAAAGGTTTGATAGGGTAGACGTAGAGAAGATGCTCCACTTGTGGCAGAGGCCATAAATTTAAGGTCATCACTAATAAATCCAATAGGAAATTTGGGGAGAGTCTTTACCCAGAGAACAACGTAAGAACTAGGAGTAGGCAATTCAGCCCCTCGAGCCTGCTCCGCCATTCAATACGATCATGGCTGATCTCATCTCGGCCTCAACTCCACTTTCCCGCCCGTTCTCCATAACCCTTCAACCCATTACTAATTAAAAAATCTATCTCCTCCTTAAATATACTCAGTGTCCTGGCATCCACCGCACTCTGGGGTAGTGAATTCCACAGACTCACGACCCTTTGAGAGAAGTAATTTTTCCTCATCTCTGTTTTAAATCTGCTCCCCCTTATCCTAAAACTATGACGTCTCATTCTAGATTGCGCCACCAGAGGAAACATCCTCTCTACGTCTACTTTGTCAATCCCCTTAATCATCTTATACACCTCAATTAGATCTCCTCTCATTCTTCTAAACTCTAGAGAGTAAAGGCCTAAGCTGCTCAATCTCTCTTCATAAGACAAACCCCTCACCCCGGAATCAGAGTGGTTAGAATGTGGAACATGCTACCACAAGGAGTGTTTGAGGTAAATAGTATAGGTGCATTTAAGAGGAAAGCTAGATAAACACATGAGAGAGAAAGGAATAGAGGGTGATAGGGTGAGATGAAGAAAGGATGGGAGGAGACTTGTGTGGAGTATAAACACCAGCATGGACCAGTTGGGCCGAATAGCCTGTTTCTATGGTGGACGTTCTATGTAATAAATAGCACGATATCAACAGACCTTGATAAGTATTTCTGGAACCCCAGTGCCCACCTGACTAGCCAGGCCCTTTAGTTATTTGAAATAAAAACAGAAAGTGCTGGAATTACTCAGCACAGTCAGGCAGCATCTGCGGAGAGAGAGAAGCAGAGTTAACGTTTCAGGTCTGTGACCTTTCGTCGAGGTTTTGATGAAAGGTCACAGACCTGAAACGTCGGCTCTGTTTCTGTCTCCACAGATGCTGCCTGACCCTGCTGAGTAATTCCAGCACTTTCTGTTTTTATTTCAGATTTCCAGCGTCTGCGGTATTTTGCTTTCCTTTAGTTATTGACACTGAGACCAGGTTCTCTCCAAAGACCTGGGTGACCCTGGTTTCCATAGTAATTATGTGGTAACTCTCAGTCCCCCACACCGCTCTTCCTGCCCCGGTCTATTTCATTTACAGGATATAATATTCAGTCCAATATTTTAAAGTTATACAAATCTGATCTTTTTTTATGAACAGAATTGTTGTCGAATCCAGCAAACCCAGCAAAGCTTTTGTTGGTCTTGATCTTAGTGAATTTGGCGGACCTTCAGAGTACAGATTGTGGAAAAGGATGCTGAGGATTCTGGATCCAGGTAAAACTATGCTTCTTGTAGAATTTTATAGCACAGAAACAGGCCATTCGACTCAACTGCTCTATGCCAGTATTCAAGTTAGGAGTTAAGTTAAGCTGATTTATGCGGGGGAACATGGCACGTTCGTTATTTTTTATACTATTACGAAGACAAGTTGTCCTGATTGAACTAAAGTGCGTTCCATCATTGCTGCTGTTCTGCATGTCCAGTTACTGTGAAATAAAGCAGCTTAACAATTCATATCTGGCCTTGTTCTATCGAGTAGTTTCTTTGTGCTTTGAAGGGTATGAGGTCAAAATGTGGACCGTCTGTTCTCTTCACAGATGCTGATTGACCTTTTGCGTGTTTCTCTCTGTGCTTTTGTTTTGGATGATAAAGCGTTGTTTTTTTTGTTATCATTTTAAGGTCTGCTGAGAGTTCGCGAGCAAATCCTAGGCTAGAGTCTCTGTTATACCTTCAAAACCTTTTATAAATCAGTGGTTAGGTTCAATCTAGAGTATTGTGCCCAGCTCTGGGAACCACAATTGAGGAAGGATGTCCAAGTCTTGGAGAGGACGTGGAGGAGATTTACTTGGGTTGAGCGACTTCAGTTTTGTGGGGGGACTAGAAAAGTTCTCCTCAGAGCCAAGAAGGTTAAGGGGAGATTTAACAGAGGTGTTCGAAATTAGGCGGGGTTTTGATTGGGTAGAAAGGGAGAAACTGTTTCTACTGGCAGGAGGGTCAGTAACCAAAGGACAAAGACTGAAGTAATTACGTCAAATTTTTACCCATTTTGTTGCATCTTACTCTACTGTCGATAGATTTTAGGTTTAAATCCAAAGGAATTAACCTCCATCTGTGCTGTACCATTTTGCAAAGTTGTGTCCCTCGAAAGCTTTTGACCTTTCATTGTCCATTTCAGTTCCAGCTCCATTGACCATGGATCCCCGATCAGCGCACCCCCTGCTCCTCTTGTCCGACGACCAGACCCAGGTGATGGTCTCCAGTGACCCCGAGCGGCAGCTTTCAGACGGCCCGGAGAGATTCAGCGACTATCCCAGCGTCCTGGGGTCGGAGGGCTTCGCCTCGGGCAGGCACTACTGGGAGGTGGAGGTTGGGGGGAACACGGCCTGGGACGTGGGAGTGGCCCGGGAGTCCGTCCGGGGCAAGGAGCTCCTCACGCTGGAGACGACAAGCGGGGTGTGGGCCGTGGCCCTGTGGTTCGGCAAGTATATGGCCCTGACCTCGCCCCGCAGTCAGCTCGCCCTGAGCGTCAAGCCCAAGAAGCTGGGTGTTTACCTGGACTATCCGGCAGGTCAGGTATCTCTGTATGACGCCGACGGAATGACCCACCTGTACACTTTCACCGACCACTTCACCGAGAGGATATATCCTTACTTCAACACTTACTGCAGCTCAGAATCACTCAAAGTGACCGCTTTACAGATTTAGCAAACAACTCTAGAGGGTGGGGCAATTTTAACAATCATTGCCGGGCACCCACTTTTCCCTGCCACTATTCCCCATCGGAGAGGAACATCGGGTGAAGTGTTGTGAGACCAGCACGTTTGCCATGGCTTTTCAGTAGACTAGGCCTTTTAGATTCCCAGTTGTTGATGTGCAGCTGCTTCAGGAGGCATTTCACCGTCTGTCGTTGTCTTGGGGTTATGGAACTCATGGGAGTCTTCTGTTGGCTGTGCTGCCTGTCTTGTAATGTATGGCAGTAGTTTGAAGGCTGTTCGGAGTGGGGAAACACTGAAATCTATTAAAGTATATAAGGCAGATATGAAAATATAACCTGTTAGAGTGCTCTTGGAGTGGAGTGGGGCAAGGCCAGTGCGAGATTTTTTATTCGCTCACAGGATGTGAGTGTCATTGGCTAGGCCAGCATTTATTGCCCATCTCTAATTGCCCGTGAGAAGGTGGTGGGGAGCTGCCTTCTTGAACTGCTGCAGTCCATGTGGGGTAGGTAGACCCACAGTGCTGTTAGGAAGGGAGTTCCAGGATTTTGACCCAGCGACAGTGAAGGAACGTCGACATAAATCCAAGTCAGGATGGCGCGTGACTTGGAGGGGAACTTGCAGGTGGTGGTGTTCCCATGCATCTGCTGCCCTTGTCCTTCTAGGTGGTAAAGGTCACGGGTTTGGAAGGTGCTGTCTAAGTGCTTTGGTGCGTTTGCTGCAGTGCATCTTGTAGATGGTACACATTGCTGCCACTGTGCGTCGGTGGTGGAGGGAGTGAATGTTTAAGGTGGTGAATGGGGTGCCAATCAGGCGGGCTGCTTTTGTCCTGGATGGTGTCGAGCCTCTTGAGTGTTGTTGGAGCTGCACTCGTCAGGTAAGTGGAGAGTATTCCATCACACCCCGGACTTGTGTCTTGTAGATGGTGGACAGGTTTTGGGGAGTCAGGAGGTGAATTACTCACCGCATTGATCACTTTGTTACCGTGTTGCATTATATCAGGTTGTATACCAACAGCTATTCCCTGTTTAACAATTATAAGCACTTTAACTTGTATTGTAGTTTCTTTCATGTGTATTAAAAAAAAATCCTTTGTACAAGCCTCTTTCCAGTCTCCAAGTATCAACCACCAAGAAATAATCAACAGACATGAACCAGGCTATAGATTCGCTATCACGTCCTTTTTCCCCCCATTATAAAAGCTAAATTTACCCCCTATTAAATTGTCGTTGATGGCCAGAAGTGTGTGTTAAAGCTCAAACATCAGGATCAGCACATCGAACAATTTAATACTATTCCCATGATCTCTATTTAAAATTATAATTTAGCGCCACGTTTTCAATGTTGCCATATTTCACTCTCAATAATTGGGATTCATTAATACATCTGAGTGTGTGTCCTATCTCTTCCCCTGCACCCCTTCGATACCAATCTTCACGTTCCGAACACCTGCATCACTGCGTCCACACATCTGGAATATATTGCCGCACATTCTGCACCCCGAACCCATAATTTTTCCAATGATGTGAGTGTTTGGGTTGGGTGCGCTCCTCGGGAATGCTGATGTGAAAATTCCCAGACCACGGGCTGTGCTGACTGTTGAAAAAGATCCACTGTCCGTTCAGCTCCTTCTAACAGACCCTGAGAGGGGGGCACCCTCTAGTGGTAGATACATAAGAGTTGCTGATGGCACCTGGACCGCCTTCTGTAGGTTTAATCATTATGGTGAACAGAAACCTGTGTGCATTACAGCAGCTTTCTATTATCTAGTTCCCTTAGCTTAAATGTGACTTTGGTACTGTGGCTTAGTTCATGACGTTATTGATTCTTAGTCTGCAGATTGTAGGTTCAAGCCCCACTCCAAAAGACGTAATCTAGGCTGACACTCCAGTGCTGTCCCGAAGGGTTGCTGCATTGTCAGAGGTGCCGTCTTTTGGATGAGGCATTTTTTTTTTGAAAAAGAAGAGCAGGGGAATTCTCCCCGGTGACCTGGCCAATATTTATCCTTCAACCACCATCCCTAAAAAAAACAGATTATCTGGTTATCACATTACCGTTTATGGGATCTTGCGTGCAAATTGGCGGCTGTGTTTCCCTGCATTACAGCTGTGCTTATGCTTCAAAAGTACTTCATTGGCTGTAAAGTGCTGTCCTGACGTCTGCAAAAATGCAAGTGCTTTTTTTCCCCCGTCCTGCTTAACGTATTTAGAGATTCTTGAATTCTAAGGATATGTTTTTCCCTTGAAATTCAAACCATTTCTTTTGAAGTTGGTATTGTCTGTCAGGCTTGATTGCACTGTGCATCAAAGCAACATTGGCATCTCGTTCTGTAACAGTAACGCCAATAGTCATTCGCTATTTATATTCGAGCTACATGCACTCAGCTGCCTTGTAAAGAAAGGGCTATATGCCTCCATCCGTTCATGCATAAATATCGGAATACCTTCCTCATTATTGCTAGACAATCCAAAGAGTATGGAATGATGAGGGCACAGTGTGGCAATGTCAATTAGCAAGGTACTTGGTTGGCCCATATGACTTGGGACAACCAAACAAAGACATATATTCTTGGGACACAAATGCCACACCAATTGCAAGCATTCTTGACTGGGATGCGGCTAACTAAATGATCATTCTGGGGGGGGGAAAAAAACCCCTTCTGCAAAGATGGCCTTTAACTTGACTAATTCTTCATCAAAGGTTTTTGTGTCTCTGATAGAAACAACAGCTTGCATTTATATAGCGCCTTTAAAGTCAAATACCCCCAAGGCACTTCACAGGAGTGTCATCAAACAGAAATTTAATGCCGAGTGCCTTAAGGAAATACTGGTGTACAAAAGCTTGGTCAAAGAGGGAGGTTTTAAGGAGAATCTTAAAGGAGGAAAGAGAGGTCGAGAGGCGGAGTGGTGTGGGGAGAGAATTCCAGTGTTCGAGCTTAGTCAGCTGAAGGCAGGGCCACCAATGGTAGATCGAAGAAAATCAGCGATGTACAAGCGGCTGGAATTAGAGGGGCGCAGAGTTCTTGGAGTGTTGTGGGGCTCGAGGACGTTACAGAGATAGGGAGGGGTGAGGTAATGGAGGGATTTGAAAATGAGGTTGGGAACCTCAAAATGGAGTCATTCAGGGACCAGAAGCTAATGTCAGTGAGCGAGCGCAGGGGGGCAATGGGTGAATGGGACATGATGGGAATTAGGATATGGGGAAGCAAAATTGTCTCGCTGACACTGAACAGTAGTTTCACTGTGGAATATGTCTCCAGGAAACCATTTTGAGTCGGAGTACCACAATTTTGAAAAGGTATTTACACGTCTAATAAGATTAAGTTGTATACATTTCCAAAGGGAAATGTGTGGTGCAGAGTTACAATGCAACCATATCATAGCTCATTCCTCAGGATCCCTTACAGCAGGGGGGGGGTTCTCAACCAGAGAGGTCTGCGAGAAGGTTACAAGCAAAATACATCCAATCAGAGTGCCCAGAGGTACCGAATGGTGAACTGAAAATCAAACAGAGGCAAGGTGACTGGTGTACCAACGGGTGGCAGCCCTGCCCCGCAGTTTTAACAGGTCCACATTGATAGGTTTCAGGGGCTGCCACCTATCGTCCTGATGGCTGACCAGGTTAGTTTCAGAATCATTGTACCCCTTCACCCTGGCTGCACCAAATGACACACCCAAGATGGTCGGTAGCGGACCCAGGGATTTCTCAGTCGGAAAGTGGTCCTCCACTTTACAGCTGTCACTCTTTTCGGCAAGGGCACAGCCACGCGGGCTCAGTACTGCCCTCCCCAGCTCAGCAAGCCCCTTCACCTGCCATTGCCCCGGAGGAGATCCGATATTCTGACCCGAACTCACCGACGGAAAGCTGGGCCGGCACACCTGTCCTGACAGGGGATCAGCTGTTTCACCCTCTTCCCTTGCTGTTCTGTGGCCAGTGCAGTCAAATAACACACGGCAACGCCAGTGCTCTCCAATGAGCCATTCCCAGAGGAAATCAGACTTTGTAACTCTGGAACAAAAACACGTCCTGCTGCAGGAATCAAGGGGAATTGGGGGTTCATTAACTGAGGTAATGACAGACCCCCACCCGCTAAAGGGCAGCACTTTCTTTCAGGCAAGCGCTTGGCTAACCATTTCGTACTTCAGAATTTGGAAATTTTTTTTTTTTTTTTGGTTAACCATTTCACACAGTTGGGGTGGGATTTTATGTAGGCTCTCGGCCATTGTCTGAAGGACCGGCGAGAGACCCCCCCCCGCCCCCGCATTACACACCAATTAGGCACTGAAGTGGACAGTAGCGGGCCTTCCTCGGGATTAAGGACCCCGGCGACGGAAGTCCCGCCTGCTGAGAACTGCTGGCCAATCAGACGCATGGAGGCGGTGGCTGCTGACGGTAATGCACCCACTGGTGGACGAGGATGGTCGAGGGACCCGGGGCACAGATGAGTCAGCGTGGGAGGGGTTTTGCGGAGTGGGGGTTGTGGTGGGGTGGATTGTAGGAGGGTTGGCAGCAAGGACTGGGGGGTTTGGCTCTCATTAGGGTCCCCTAATCAGGCACTAAGTGCCTTTTAACAAAGGATTCCCTCGCAATGCGCATGGGTTTGCTTGACGTGCTCACCATGTGGCGACAGGCCCGCCCGCCGCTGGACTAATACTGGCACTAATTGCCCACTTAAGGGCCTCAAATGGGGAGGCGGGTGGAGCAGGAAGGCTGGCCATGGGCCTTCCCACGACGGACTTGATTGGGGTGGTGCGGTCCCCACCACCGCCACCATCCCGCCTGATTAGATGCTCTCTCCGCCTCAAAACTCACCGCAGAGGACAGCATAAGATCTCACCCCCCACCTTGGCGTCTGCAGATAATGATTTTGCAGCACTTACAAACTTTTGCAGCTTTTGGTTTACCGTTCTCCTGCTTTTCGGTTACCCATTTCTCCTTTTGGACTTCGTCTACGTGCAACTTTTGACCTTTCGGTTAATGATTTCCCACTTCTTACTGATTTTTGTCAAAGATACTAACACGTCTTTTCAGAGTTGTTGCTCGGCACTAGCTACAAGTTTGACGTGAAGTAGATGAAAATAACAATTGATATATAATGCTTAATTGTCTAACTAGTGTTTATACAGAAAAAATACCCGTGTTGTGTTATGGGATTGGGGTGGGGAGGTGGGTCCTTGGAATTTTTATAACATGGGAGGGGGTTATTCTCAGAAACAAAGTGGTTGTGATCCCTTGCCTTACAACACTGATTCTATGGGACCAGTACCAAAAAGCAGAAGTTATCAAGTTTGTAGGCATCCAATTTCACATTGTGAAACGTTACAGTAAATCTGTACATTGGTGTCACATGGGAAAGCATGAACCTGAACAACAACCTTCATAGTTTTAAACTTCCCAAAGTGCTTCATAATCAACAAATTTATTCCCGATGTGACGACTGTTGTCATGGGGTCAAACGTGGCAACTAATCTGCACGCAGCAAGGTCCCACAAATGAGATCGACGACCAAAATAAAAGTAAAATACTGCAGATGCTGGAAATCTGAGATAAAACCAAGAAGTGCTGGAAATACTCAGCAGGTCTGGCAGCATCTGTGGAGATAGAAGCAAAGTTAGCGTTTCAGGTCAGTGACCTTTCATCAGAACTGGCAAAGGTTAGAAATGTAATAGGTTTTAAGCAAATAAAGTGGGGGTGGGGCAAGAGATAACAAATGGGAATCAAAGAATCATAGAAAGTTTAAGGTGTTGATAGGACAGAGGGTCACAGAGAATAACTGACAAGGAGGTCATGGGGCAAAGGCAAAGGGTGTGTTAATGGTGTGGTGAAAGACAAAGCGTTAGTGCAGAGAGGGTGTTAAATGACAGAATAATGAAAGCCCTAGCCAAAAGCACAAACATGAGAAAAAAAAAACAGTGGGCAGGCACATGGTTTAAAAAAAAGTGTAATGATGAATCAAACTAAAACAAAATGAAATAAAAAAAGGGGTGGGGCACTCATGCTCTGGAATAATTGAACTCATTGTTCAGTTCGGTAGGCTATAGCATGCCTAATTGGTAAATGAGGGAGTTCAATGACCAGTTCATGTTTCTGTGGGAGGAACATTGGCTAGAACTTTGAGAGAACTCTTCAAATTGTGTCGTAGAATCCTTGATGCCCACTTGAACAGGTAAATGGGGCTAAAAGAAGATGATGGCTCCATCAACGACTAGATTTTGTGCTCAAGTCTGGAGGTGGAAGTTGAACCCATGACCTTCCAACTCCGAGGTAACGTTGATTGATTTTTGTTGGGGAAGAGTATTAAGGGATATGGATCAATCTTGCGAATCTTCAGCGGGCCTGCCCACTGCCTTTCTCAGGATATAGTGATGCAGTGCTTATATCACTGAGCTCCTGATTTCGAGGATGTAGGCTCAAATCGCACCGTAGCAACTTGAGAACTTAAATTCGGTTTTTAAAAATCTGGAAATAAAAAGCTAGTTGTCAGTAAAAGTGATCATGAAGTTGTCGGATTGTCGCATAGACCCATCTGGTTGACTGACGTCCGTTGGGGAAGGAAAGCTGCCTTCCTTACCCAGTCTGACCAACACGTTGCTCCAATCCCACGCCAATGTGGTTGACTCTTAACTACCCCCTGAAGTGATGGAGCAAGCGACATAGTTGTATCAAATCATTCTCACAGTGGCTCAAGAAGGCAGCCCTATGTCACTTACCTGAGAGCAACTCGGGATTGGCAAAAAGGGCTAGCCTGGAATGAATTGAGCCTGTCGTTTTTCCAGCTATTAACTTTAATCATTTGGGTGAACAAAATTCAGACATTTATTCCTATCATAAGACAGCAGGAAGTGGAAAAGCTTCTCTCTGATCTCTGAACAAAAACACAATTTCTGTTTTGAACGCAGTGTTTAAGAGTGCGATTTTAAAATGAAGCCAAAAAGTGAGAGGCTAACATACGTTCAACAACAACTTTCATTTATGTGGTGACTTTAATGTCATTAAACATCCCAAGACACTTCGCAGGGGCATAATCAGACATAATTTAACACTGAGCCATGTAAGAAGGCAGGTGACCAAAAGCTTAGTCAAAGTGGTAGGTTTTTCAGGAGCAAGTTAAAGGAGAAAGGTGGCAAGGTTTAGTGAGGGAATTTCAGAGCTTAGGGTCGAGATGGCTGAAGACACGGCCACCAATGGGGGAGCTATTAAAATCAGAGATGCGCCAGAGGCCAGAATAAGATGAGCGCAGATTTCTCGGAGGATTGCGGAGCTGGAGGAGAAAGGGAGGGGCGAGGCCATGGAGGAATTCGAAAATAAGGATGAGAATTTTAAAATCAAGGCACTCGTGGCCCGGGAGCCAGGGTAGGTAAGCAACCACAGAGAGTGCTGGATGAACGGGGCTTGGTGTGAGTTAGGACATGGCAGAGTTCTGGATGAGATGACAGTTTTTTGTTCTTTTCTTGGGGATGTGAGCATCGCTGGCATTTATTGCCCATCCCTAACCGTTCTTGAGAAGGTGGTGGTGAGCTGCCTTTGAACTGCTGCAGTCCATCTGGTGTGGGTACACCCACAGTGCTGATAGGAAGGGAGTTCCAGGATTTAGACCCAGTGACAGTGAAGGAACGGTGATGTAGTTCCAAGTCAGGATGGTGTGTGGCTTGGAGGGGAACTTGCAGGTGGTGGTGTTCCCATGCATCTGCTGCCCTTGTCCTTCTAGGTGGTAGAGTTCGTGGGTTTGGAAGGTGCTGTGGAAGGAGCCTTGGTGCATTGCTGCAGTGCATCTTGTAGATGGTACACACTGCTGCCACTGTGTGTCAGTAGTGGAGGGAGTGAATGTTTAAGGTGGTGGATGGGGTGCCAATCAAGTGGGCTGCTATGTCTGGGTTGATGTGGCTTTGCACCCAGATAGATATAACACCATGTGGAATTCACGCTGAGAGTCAACGGCCAGGAATTTACCCCGAGCTGATTGCACTCCACCATCATAAATACTGTTGCTACAAGAGCTGGTCAGAGACTGGGAATTCAGCGGCGAGTAACTCACCTCCTGACTCCCCAAAGCCTGTCCACCATCTACAAGGCACAAGTCAGGAGTGTGATGGAACACTCTCCACTTGCCTGGATGGGTGCAGCTCCAACAACACTAAAGAGGCTCAACACCACTGTCGTTCCTTCACTGGCGCTGGATTTAAAATCCTGGAACTCCCTCCCGAACAGCAGTGTGGGTGTAACTACAGCACAAGTACTGAAGCAGTTCAAAGGCAGCTCACTACCACCTTCTCATGGGCAATTCGGGATGGGCAATAAATAAATGATGGCCTAGCCAGCGACGCTCACATCCCACGAACAAGTAAAAAAAAAACTCAGTGGAAGCGTGGGTTACGACAAGGTTATGGTGGCGGAGTAGGAGAAATCCAGAAGAAATTCCTGACCACTGTGGCAAGCGCTAATAGAAAATGTGCTTTACAGGGAAGTCAAAGGGTTGAGGTTGGCAGATGGGGGGTGGGGGGGTGGGGGGTGGTTGGTGGGGTTAGGGAGTGGAGGGCAAAGGGTTGAACAGACAGGGAGCAGCAGTAAGGAGCGAAGGGGGAATGAAGATGGGGATGGAGGTGGGAAAATGTTAATCAGCAACAAGGTGGGAAGGAAGCTTTTGAAGAGGCTTTTAAAAGGTTTGGAGGGCGGGCAAATGTAGCAAAGTCTTGGGAGTTAAAGTTCAGCTCTCAGACTTAGCAGCACCAACAACGACCACATAGATCGCCAGCAATCTACTATAAAACAATCAGCTTGGGGACTGGCTCTCCCTACATCATGTTGTTGCCTGCTCTGCATAGTTTACATTTTATTTCAATGGCTAAGGACATCTTTAAAACAAAGACAATCATTGTGGAATTTGAAAAGGGAGTGACGCAGTGAAAACTTGGCAACTAAACGCGCAGACGGTAACAGGTTTACATACCTGATTTTTAAATATTTAATGCTTGGGGGAGCTCAGCCATAAAGCTAGGCTATTAACGCTGGTATAGCAGGGGCAGTGCAGCCTTCTTTTGCAAAGGTTTATTACTATGTACATAGAGAGCATTATTTGCATGCATGTATTTTTGGACAATTGTACTAACATAAGACTTGTAAATGAAAAGATTTGACAGTAATGTCTGTATGAAACTTGCGTGCCCTGTCAAACCCTGCCTATGATGTTGTAGCATTTCTCCGTCAACAAAGCACAGAAGGAGGCCATTTGGCCCATCATGCCTGTGCTGGATCTTTGGGGAGAAGTTTAATATACCTGCCTGTCTGGAAACTGCCAGAGGTTGTAGAGTCAGTACAGAAGAAGGCTATTCATCCCATCGAGTCCATGCTGGCTCTCTGTTGAGAGATTGGGTGTATCGCTAGATTGACTCCCCATTGAAGTCAGTGACAAATAATGTCAGGTGGGCTGTAACACCAGCATTCCACCTCATCCCTTGGGTTTCCCACCTGGCAAGTTAGAATAAAATGATCCCCTTTTGAAAGAGCTATTTAATTAGTCCCACTCCCTTGCATCTGCCGCTTTCCTCCCCAGCCTCTCCATTGAGGGAGAGCTGCACTGTCAGAGGTGCCATCTTTCATGTAAGACGTCTTAACCAAGGCTCCGTCTACCCTCTCAGTTGGACATAAAAGGTCCCGCGACACAACTTCAAAGAAAAGCAGGGGAGTTCTCCCCAAATGTTCTGAGCCAATACTTATCCCTCTGTTTGGTCACCCCACAAACTTCTCTTTTCTAGGGAAAAGAGCCCCAGCCTGTTCAATCTTTCCTGAAAGTTATAAATGATGCAGAGGCAGAAGGTTGATTCAGCAAGTGGACCAGCAAGGAAAGGGTTAACTTTCACTGAAGCTCCACTGCCAATCTCTGCAGCCTGTAGGAGCACCCAGTTGATAGGAGAAGTGATCTTGTACTTGAGCTGGAATCGGCAACGCTTAGTAAACACATCTTCAGTTCCTCAGTTTCCTCTCAGCATGGCCACAGCTTCTGTTCTGATCTGTGGACTTCTTATCTCAATTTATGCTCCTGTAGCTTCTCCCCAGGGTAAGTACTCCACTGCCGATTTATCCTTTCTCATAGAAAGATTGATGTTGTTTATGCTGGTGTCTTAGGGTTAGAGGTTGGGTTAGGTATAGGGATAGTGGTAGGGTCAGAGTTAGGGGCAGGGTAGGGCTAGTGTCAGACAGAGCATTAATTTATGGTTAGGGTTAGAGTTAGGTTATGGTTAGGGTTATGGCTAGGGTTAGGGACAGGGTTAGGGATAAGGTTAGGGTTTGGGATAGGGTCGTGGTTAAGGTTAGGGTTAGAATTATGGTTAGCATTTGAGATAGAGTTAATGTTATGATTAGGGTTAGGGATAGAGTTAGTGTTCAGATTGTGGTTAAGATTGGGTTCAGGTTATGGTTATGGATAGGATTAGGGTTAGAGTTAGTGTTAGGTTAGGGTTAGGGATGCTGTTATGTTTTGGGTTATGGTTAGGGTTACAGTTATGGTGTGTGTTATGCTTAGGGATAGGATTAGGGTTGGGTTAGGGTTGGGGATGCGGTTAGGTTTTGGGTCATGGTTAGCGTCACGGTTATGGTGCTGGTTATGCTGCGGGTTAGATTTAGGGCGAGGGTGCTGGTTAGGATTATAGTTTGGGTTTGGAGTCCCTCACTCTGTCTCCCGACAGTGTTTCTTTTTCGAAGCTTATGAGAGCAGGATTGCTACTTAACCCTGCCGGTATCTGACAGCATTTGGGTTTAAATAACTTGTCTGAATGATTCTGCTTCCAACGGCACAGTGCCTTTTAACTGATGCATTAATCTGATTCATCACATACATTTTAAATGGATCTGAAAATGCTCCTGGCATTTAGTCCTTTTGTGAGCTTCTGGTTAGAATCGTGGTTCCCGTCGCTGCCGGACCCAGGGTTCAATTTCCCACCATGGAGTGACAGACAACTTAAAATTCTCCATTGTCACGCACCTATGCTTTACAGCTGTTGGCCGGAGATTTTCAGTGAGCTGAGTCCCCCCTCACCTCCCTGCAGTGGCGCATCGAGGGGGCTTTCAACTTTACCACAGAGCCACCACCGTTGAGAGCTGAGCAGACAGTAGCACAAGCTGAAAGATAGTCAAATAACAGTTCAGAAGGAAAGAGGCGGATCATGGGAAAGGGTGAAAGAAGACTGAAGGATAAGAGCAGAGGTATAATGCTCAGTACGATGTCAACCATGGCGCGGAATAGCACTCGCTCCCTCCCTCTGAGTCACAAGGCTGTGGGTTCCAGTCCCACTTCAGAGACGTAAGCACAAAATCCAGGCTCCCTAAGGGAATGCTGCACTGCCGGGAGGTGCCAGCTCTTGGATGGGATGTTTAACCGCGGCACTGCCTGTCCCCACAGGCGAACGCAAAAGATTCCCATGTCGATGTTCGAAGGAGAGCAGGGGCGCTCACCCTGTCCTCTTAGTCAATCTCTATCCCTCAACCAACAGCGCAGGAGAAACGAGATTATTTGGTCATTATCACGCTGCTGTACACGGGAGCTTGCTGTGTGCAAATTGGCTGCTACCTCTCCTATATTGTACTTGATAAAAGAACTCGAGTCTCTGGAGTGCAACTTGAACCCAGGACCTCTATGACTCCGAGCTGAGGGTGCTACTCACTGAGGTCACAGTGTCAGCCTTTGTTGGGTGAACAGCGGCCAGATGTTTTGGGGAAGGAGCTTTTTGTGTGTGTGTGTTTTCACATGTAACCAGTTCAATTGACGAGGGGATGAGGCGGGACTCAGAAAGTGTGCAGTAAAAACAACAGCACCCCCTCTGACTCAGCGCGGTGCCCGAAGTGGGATGGCGCCTGTCTGGCTCTTATTGAGTATCCGAGGGGGCTGGGGCTGTTATGATTGACCTGAGTCAGGCACAATCTCCTTTGATTAGCCTGAAAGAGGAAGGAACAAGCAGCGTCGCACGACAAGGCACAGATTGGGCGCTGATATGGCCCACAGCTGCCCTCCTACACCGCAGAGAGAAACATTTCAGAAACATTCTTTGTGTCAATCTTGAAAGACTTACTGGTATCAGTAATCAGATCTGCTGCATTATCGCATGCCGGCTTCTTTCTGTTTTTCTGACTCACCTTCAGCTCCCATTCATCCCAACAAGTTGTCTTTTTCTTTCCTAGAATGTGGGTGTGGCTGGTGAGGCCCAGAATTTACTGCCTGTCCCTTAGTTGCCCTGAGAAGAGGTGGAGGGCCCTTTCGGAGGGCCATGACAAGCCAATCAAGTTGCTGTGGGTTTGGAGTCTCATACAGGCCAGACTGGGACACACACGGGTCGTACATTACCTAAACGGGAGTTAATCGTCCCCTTTTACTGGCTGTGTACTGTACCTGTACAGGAGCTGACACTGAGACACACACGGGTCGTACATTACCTAAACAGGAGTGAATCGTCCCCTTTTAGTCAATCTACAGGAAATGGCATTAAGACTCACACCAAACACATTAAACAAAATCTAGAAGGATTTAATTAAATGGACCGCGATTAGAACTAAAAGTATTATTTTTTTGAAATGATGTTGCTATCAAACAGGGCAAAGGGAAATCGCATCCCAAACCGTCTCTGCTGTATTCGGGGCGAAACTCCAGCTGCCCTGTACTGTACCCCACCGGAAGAATGCACAGATCATACGATGGCTTCTGGTAAGTGTCTCTCCAGGTGGCTCTGGCTGTCGTGCATTGATATTGTTCGAAGGCTAACACTGTGCGACTCTTGCTTTACTTCTGGGACTCACTCAGTGGGTAGCTGTTACAACCAGGTGAGCAATGTCTAGTGGGTCTCTTGCTGTCTTCACCTGGTCGCATTGTAACAGGGTTTGATTTTAAACACACTGTGTTTTGAGCTCCCCCTTTGTGAATTCTTGTTCACAGTTTCCAATTATCAGGCAAATAACTGAGCACAAACAGGCTTTCTTTGGTTTAAAGCAGAAACAGGAGATTTACTGTGAGATGCACTGCGGGAGGACACCTCAGAGAGGTCATGCAGCGAGGCAATATGGGTGGAGCTCAGGAATAGGAAGGGTGCAGTCACGATGTTGGGGGTTTACTATACAGGCCTCCCAACAGCCAGCGGGAGGTAGAGGAGCAGATATGTAGACAGATTTTGGAAAGATGTAAAGGTAACAGGGTTGTAGTGGTGGGTGATTTTAACTTCCTCTATATTGACTGGGACTCACTTAGTGCGAGGGGCTTGGATGGGGCAGAATTTGTGAGGAGCATCCAGGAGGGCTTCTTGAAACAGTATGTAGATAGTTCTGGACCTGGTATTGGGGAATGAGCCCGGCCAGGTGGTCAAAGTTTCAGTGGGGGAGCATTTCGGGAGCTGTGACCATAATTCCATAAGTTTTAAGGTTTTTGTGGATAAGGATAAGAGTAGTCCTCGGGTGAAGGTGCTAAATTGGGGGAAGGCTAATTATAACAATATTAGGCAGGAACTGAAGAATTTAGATTGGGGGGCGGCTGTTTGAGGGTAAATCAACATCTGACATGTGGGAGTCTTTCAAACGTCAGCTGATTAGAATCCGGGACCAGCATGTTCCTGTGAGGAAGAAAGACAAGTTTGGCAAGTTTCGGGATGCTTGGATAACACGGAATATTGTGAGCCTAGTCAAAAAGAAAAAGGAAGCATTTGTAAGGGCTGGAAGGCTAGGAACAGATGAAGCACTTGAGGAATATAAAGACAGTAGGAAGGAACTTAAGCAAGGAGTTAGGAGGGCTAAAAGGGGTCATGAAAAGTCATTGGCAAACAGGATTAAGGAAAATCCCAAGGCTTTTTATACATATATAAAGAGCAAGAGGGTAACCAGGGAAAGAGTTGGCCCACTCAAAGACAGAGATGGGAATCTATGCGTGGAGCCAGAGGAAATGGGTGAGGTACTAAATGAGTACTTTGCATCAGTATTCACCAAGGAGAAGGACTTGGTGGATGATGAGTCGAGGGAAGGCAGTGTAGATAGTCTCAGTCATCTCATTATCAAAAAGGAGGAGGTGTTGGGCGTCTTGCAAAGCATTAAGGTAGATAAGTCCCCAGCGCCTGATGGGATCTACCTTCGAATACTGAGGGAGGCAAGGGAAGAAATTGCTGGGGCCTTGACAGAAATCTTTGCATCCTCATTGGCTACAGGTAAGGTCCCAGAGGACTGGAAAATAGCCAATGTTGTTCCTTTGTTTAAGAAGGGTGGTAAGGTTAATCCAGGAAATTATAGGCCGGTGAGCCTTACGTCAGTGGTAGGGAAACTATTAGAGAGGATTCTTCGGGACAGGATTTACTCCCATTTGGAAACAAACAAACTTATTAGCGAGAGACAGCATGGTTTTGTGAAGGGGAGGTCGTGTCTTACTAATTTGATTGAGTTTTTTAAGGAAGTGACGAAGATGATTGATGAGGGAAGGGCGGTGGATGTTGTCTATATGGACTTTAGTAAAGCCTTTGACAAGGTCCCGCATGGCAGACTGGTGCAAAAGGTGAAGTCACACGGGATCAGAGGTGAGCTGGCAAGATGGATACAGAACTGGCTCAGTCACAGAAGACAGAGGGTAACAGTGGATGGGTGTTTTTCTGAATGGAGGGATGTGTGGGGACCTTCCGCAGGGATCAGTGCTGGGACCTTTGCTGTTTGTAGTATATATAAATGATTTGGAGGAAAATGTAGCTGGTCTGATTAGTAAGTTTGCAGACGACACAAAGGTTGGTGGAGTTGCGGATAATGATGAGGATTGTCAGAGGATACAGCAGGATATAGATCGGTTGGAGACTTGGACCGAGAAATGGCAGATGGAGTTTAATCCTGACAAATGTGAGGTAATGCATTTTGGAAGGTCTAATGCAGGTGGGAGGTATACAGTAAATGGCAGAACCCTTAGGAGTATTGACAGGCAGAGAGATCTGGGCATACAGGTCCACAGGTCACTGAAAGTGGCAACACAGGTGGATAAGGTAGTCAAGAAGGCATACGACATGCTTGCCTTCATCGGTCAGGGCATAGAGTATAAAAATTGGCAAGTCATGTTGCAGCTGTACAGAACCTTGGAAACAAACAAACTTATTAGCGAGAGACAGCATGGTTTTGTGAAGGGGAGGTCGTGTCTTACTAATTTGATTGAGTTTTTTAAGGAAGTGACGAAGATGATTGATGAGGGAAGGGCGGTGGATGTTGTCTATATGGACTTTAGTAAAGCCTTTGACAAGGTCCCGCATGGCAGACTGAAGAAGTTCAGAGTTCCGAAGAAGGGTCACTGACCCGAAACGTTAACTCTGCTTCTCTTTCCACAGATGCTGCCAGACCTGCTGAGTGAATCCAGCATTTCTTGTTTTTGTACAGAACCTTAGTTAGGCCACACTTAGAATATTACGTGCAATTCTGGTCGCCACACTACCAGAAGGACGTGGAGGCTTTGGAGAGGGTACAGAGGAGGTTTACCAGGATGTTGCCTGGTCTGGAGGGCATTAGCTATGAGGAGAGGTTGGAAAAACTCGGATTGTTTTCACTGGAACGACGGAGGTGGAGGGGCGACATGATAGAGGTTTACAAAGTTATGAGTGGCATGGACAGAGTGGATAGTCAGAAGCTTTTTCCCAGGGTGGAAGAGTCAGTTACTAGGGGACATAGGTTTAAGGTGCGAGGGGCAAAGTTTAGAGGGGATGTGCGAGGCAATATTTTTACACAGAGGGTGGTGAGTGCCTGGAACTTGCTGCCAGGTGAGGTGGTGGAAGCAGATACGATAGTGACGTTTAAGAGACATCTTGACAAATATATGAATAGGAAGGGAATAGAGGGATATGGGCCCCGGAAGTGCAGAAGGTGTTAGTTTAGGCAGGCATCAAGGCTTAGAGGGCCGAATGGCCTGTTCCTGTGCTGTACTGTTCTTTGTTCTTCAGCTTAACCTTTAATATGATTCACACCTACGGATATGTGACGCGCTCACGCTAGCATGCACACGTGATATAAACACGCAGATAGGAGTAGAAAAGAGCAGGAGAAAAGATAAGTAGAGCAGTTTGAGGCAATATGTTGTTACTGTTTCTCGAGCTCACTGTAGTTCTTGATTGAAGTTATATTCTTGCATTTCATTAGGGCCCAGTAATCTTTTTAAAACTTTGTTCACGTGGCAAACCTTTCTCTCCTTGAGTTTCATGTCTTCAATGGTTTTAGTTCCCTGAGAGATGAGCAGGATGTCAGGCGGGCAGGAGATGTTTTTGCTTCAGTTCCAGAAGCACACGGCATTCTGCCCTCAAATCCCCTTTTTTGAGAGTTCAAATTCAAAAAAAACTCCCAAGTTGCCCAGCAGACTAGTCATGTGACTAGCTCCTTATATGGAACAGTCTCTTCAAAAATCCTTTGTGGGAAGTGCAAATTCTCTGCAACAGCTATAGTCATGTGACTAAAACTGGTCTGGCCACATCTGTGTATTGGGAAGCAACTGTTGGGGTCCCCATTGTTTCAACATTGTCTGGTATTATGTAAATGTCCTTCCACTCAGGGCTTGCGATTTTAAGTTTCTGTTCATGTGGCGAAATAATGTGTGCCTTAGTCTTGGCAGGTGGGGGGGGTTTGCCTGACAGTGGCAAACTTTTCGCCTCTGGATCAGAAGGTTTTGGGGTCAAGTCCCACTCGAAAGATCTGAGCCGCTTAATCTAAGCTGAGACTTTCAGTGCAGTACTGAGGGAGGGCTCCACTGTCAGAGGTGCCACCTTTCAGATGAGATGTTAAACAGAGGCTTCATCCACCCTCTCATGTGGACGTAGATGATTCCATGGCACTATTTCAAATACAAGCAGGGGAGTCCTCCCCAGTGTGCTCACCAATGTTTATCCCTCAACCAGTAACCCCCGGACACAGATTATCAGTTCGTTATCTCACTGCTGTTTGTGGGATCTTGCTATACACAAATTACTTGCTGTGTTTCCCACATTACTACACTTTAAAAAGTACTGCATTGGCTGTAAAGCTCTTTGGGGTGCCCTGAGATCGTAAAGGCGCGATACAAATGCAAGTATTTCTTACAGAACCTGGGCTGCAAATGCTGTGTGTAAAATCGGAAAAAATTCTAGTGACTCACCTGCCAACAGGCTGCTTCGTTTCTGTTTCTGGTGATGGTGTTTATGCCACTGGGGGGGATTTCAATTTGGCAGGGCTGGCAATCTGCTCTCACTGCTACACTGGAATTCCTTCCCTAAACCTCTCCGCCTCTCTCTCCTCCCTTTAGGCACCCCTTAAAACCCACCTCTTTGACCTGTCCTAATATCCCACCACGGCAGATGGTGAAATTTGAATTCAATTAATAAATCTGGAATTAAAAGCTAGTCTAAAGGTGACCATGAAACCATTGTCGATTGTTGTAAAAACCCCTCTGGTTCGCTAATTTCCTTTAGGGAAGGAAATCTGCTGTCCTTACCTGGTCTGGCCTGCATGTGACTTCAGACCCACAGCAATGTGGTTGACTCTTACATGCCCTCTGAAATGGCCTAGCAAGCCGCTCAGTTCAAGGGAAATTACAGATGGGCACAAATGCTGGCCTAGCCAGTGACGCCCACATCTCAGAACGAATACAAAAAAAAAAATCTCCTTATGTGGCACCGTGTCAAATTTTGTTTGATAATCGCTCCTGCGAAGCACCTATGGGGGAGGGGGGTTCTACTCCGTTACGGGCGCCAGACAAATGCAAGTTATCGTTGCTTTGTTGTATTCTGGTCCTTCACGCATCAAGGAAAATCACCGCGTCAGTGAGAAGGCTTTCATCATCCTTAACCTCTCCTTGCTTCTGCCTTTCTCTACCAGAAAACAAGCTCCACGGAGCAGTGGGAGAAGATCGCTGTGGTAAGGGGAGTGAAGACGCTGACCGACACGGGCCAGTTCGAGGTGCTGGGGAACGGGACGCTGCTCGTCAGATCCATGGGCATCGAGGATGAGGGAGAGTTCAAATGTCAAGTGGTGAAGAACGGCTTGGAGCACCACTCTGTGGTCAATGTCTCGGTCTTCAGTGAGTACCACTCCTCGCTTGCTCTGAAAGAAGGTGGTTGCCACTGGTACACTGAGCGCCCATTAACCGTCTCAAAACTCTGCCAATCTTTAAATACTCCCATATCCGGGAGGCTACGCTAACAAAACTGACTCTCTCCACCAAAAGCTTTGAGGCTGATGTTAAAACTGAGATGGATAGATTTTGGTTAAGCAAGGCAATCGGACAGTTATGAAACCACGGCAGGTGGATGGAGTTAAGATGTGGATCATTACCAACCGAATTGAATAGCGGATCGAGAGCCTGTTCCCATGTGCTTGTGTTGTCTTGTTCCTCTCACATTACAGCCATGATGTAAGAAGCACAGGGTGCAGTGGCTAGCGTGGCACAGTGATGCAGTGGTTAGCACCGCAGCCTCACAGCTCCAGCGACCCAGGTTCAATTCTGGGTACTGCCTGTGCGGAGTTTGCAAGTTCTCCCTGTGACTGCATGGTTTTTCGCCGGGTGCTCTGGTTTCTTCCCACAGCCAAAGACTTGCAGGTTGATAGGTAAATTGGCCATTATAAATTACCCCTAATATAGGTAGGGGGAAGGTGGTGATATGAGAGGGTAATGGGATTAATGTAAGATTAGTATAAATGGGTGGTTGATGGTCGGCACAGACTCAGTGGGCTGAAGGGCCTGTTTCAGTGCTGTATCTCTAAATAAAATAAAAATAAATAAAGCAGCTTCTCATATGGTAGATATACCCTCTCTCCTCTACCTTCTATATTCCCTCCATTGCAATTTTTCCTGTCTCTCTCTCTCATTGTTTTATTCATACAGGTATTGTCACTATTCCTCTAAGCTTTGTTCCCTTGTTCTAAATAGGAACATATGAACAGGAGGTCGGTTCACTCCTTGAGCCTATTCTCCACTGCTGTTAAATCATGACTGCTCTGTAACTCAAATCCATTTACCTGCCTTTACACCATAAGCCTTGACACCCTTACCCAATAAATACCTGTCGATCTCAGTCTTGAACATTTCAATTCAAACGCACTCATCCTCCTCCCTACCTCCTCTCACTCTGTTCAATCACTAGCTCCAGCTGTGCCGTCCTCTGATCTGCCATTGAATGACAGACCAGGCTCGAGGGGCTGAATGGCCTACTCCTGTTCCTACGTTCTCCGCGTGTAAAAAAAAAAAAAATCTCCTGCTTCCTGTTCTAAATCTCTCACATTTAATCTATGCCCCTCGTTCTAACACCCTCAATAACTGCAAACAGTCTGCTTCTATCTACTCTGTCCCATCCCTTGACAATTTGACATACCTCTATCAAATAATCTTCTATGTTCCAACCAACAGTCCCAATTTCTTTGTATTGGTACTTCCTCGTGCCAGACAGCATCCTAGAGAATCTGTGCTGTTCACTCTCTCTTGCCTCAATATCCTTCCTCTAGCGTAGAGCCCAAAACCACACAGTAGCCCAATTATTGTCTTGCTCAAGGTTTTACACTGATGCACTCTTACGTCTCGACTTTTATATTCTGTATATCTTGCCATGAATCTCAGTATTTCGTTAGCTTTTTTTAAATCTCTTTATCCACTTGCGGAGCTGCTTCTAATGTCCCATGAACCTGAACCTCCAAATTACACGAAAATAAAAGCGAAATACTGCAGATGCTGGAAATCTGAAATAAAAACCGAAAGTGCTGGAAATACTCGGCAGGTCAGGCAGCATCTGTGGAGAAAGAAGCAGAGTTACCACATTACTCAACATTCTGCCATTTAGAGTATAGTTATTACTTTTATTTAACTATAATATATCACCTCATACTTTCAGCATTGAATTCCATCTGCAACATTTTTGACCATTTCACTGGCTTATCGCTATCCCTTTGTAGCTTCCTTTCGTCCTCATAGGTAGTTTCTACGCTGGACGGATGGACAGACATATAGATAGAATGATCAGTAAATAAATAGATAAAATAATGGGTAGATAAATTGCTATCTACAACATCTGCAATGGGTTTTCTGTTGTCGTCTGTAACATTTTGGAGAACTGTGGAAGTGCTGTGGTAACTGTGACAGACTCTGTGCAGCTGAGGGCTAACATAACTATGTTCATTTGCAGAGTCTCCCACCAAACCTGAGCTGATAGAAAGCTACTTGACGTTTACCGCTGGAACACATTCTGAGGTAGTGATATTTTCAGATGGGCTGGTTTGGGATTCTGGTTGCGACAGTGAACTGCAATGTAATCGCTTGTGAATTCCTGCCTCAGTGTGGGCGAATGTTTGCAATCAGACCTACCTGTCCTATTGACAGAGCATGTAACAGGCTGCCTAGGGAGACAGTGGAAGAAGTTAGTGTTGATTCATTCGAGGGAAATTAGGGAGATTTCTTTCAGAAAGTAACATTTTGGGATATAGTACATGAGGAGTTTGAGACACGACGTATGATAAGTGTAGCAATACATTGGAGGAAGAAATAACTTTGGACCAAAGCTCTCCATCACTGGTGTTTTCCTCACCTCATGTCTCTGACTAATTGATGGATCATACGAACATATGTACGAACATATGAACATATGTACGAACATGCGAACATACAAATTAGGAGTTGGAGTAGGCCACTCATCCCTTCGTGCCTGCTCTGCCATTCAATAAACTCATGGCTGATCTGATTATTCCACATTTCCACCTACCCCCGATAACCTTCCACCCCCTTGCCTATCAAGAATCTATCTACCTCTGCCTTAAAAATATTCAAAGACTCTGCTTCCACTGCCTTTTGTGAAAGAGAGTTCCAAAGACTCACGACCCTCTGAGAGAAAAAATTTCTCCTCATCTCTGTCTTAAATGGGCAACCCCTTATTTCTAGATTTGCCCACAAGGGGAATCACCCTTTCCACATCCACCCTGTCAAGACCCCTCAGGATCTTATATGTTTCAATCAAGTTTTCTCTTACTCTTCTAAATTCCAGTGATACAAGTCTAGCCTGTCCAAACTTTCCTCATCAGACAGCCTGCCCATTCCAGTATTAGTCTAGTAAACCTTCTCTGTACTGTCTCCAACGCATTTACATCCTTCCTTAAATAAGGAGACCAGTACTGTACCAAATGTGGTCTCACCAATGTCCTGTATGACTGAAGCATAACCTCCCTACTTTTGTATTCAATTCCCCTCATGATAAACAGTAACATTCTCATAGAGAGATACAGCACTGAAACAGGCCCTTCGGCCCACCGAATCTGTGCCAACCATCAACCACCCATTTATACTAATCCTACATTAATCCCATATTCCCTACCACATCCCTCAATTCTCCTACCACCTACCTACACTAGGGGAAATTTATAATGGCCAATTTACCTATCAACCTGCAAGTCTTTGGCTGTGAGAGGAAACCGGAGCACCCGGCGGAAACCCACACAGTCACAGTCTATTAGCTTTCCTTATTACGTGCTGTAACTAACCTTTTGTAATCCATGCACGAGAACACCCAGATCCCTCTGCATCTCAGAGCTCTGCAATCTCTCACCATTTAGATAATATGCTTCTTTTTTATTCTTCCTGCCAAAGTGGGCAATTTCACACTTCCCCACATTATACTCCATTTGCCAGGTCTTTGCTCACTCACTTAATCAATCCAATATCCCTTTGTAGCCCAGTTATGTCCTCTTCTCAAGTTACTTTCCTACCTATCTTTGTGTCATCAACAAATATAGCAACCATACCTGCGGTCCCTTCATCTAAGTCATTTATAGAAATTGTAAAAAGTTGAGACCCAGCACAGATCCCTGTGGTAAAGGTGTGCAAAGGAAACCCGATCCCAGTCCGAATGCTGGAGCTGGAAGCCCGACATGACCCAGCCTGAACCCGACACGTGTCGTCGGATCCCGTCGGGGTCAGGTTGGGTACCAAGGCCTTTACATCAGTACATGGGTAAAGGCCTGCTACCCGACCTGACCCCAACAGGTCCCGACGACATGTGTCGGGTTCGGGCCAGCTCGGGTTGGACATCCGGGTCTGACATTCGGGCTTGGTCGGGTTTCCTTTGCAGACCTTTACCCTGTGGCACACCATTCGTTACATCTTGCCAACCAGAAAATGACCCATTTATGCCTACTCTCTGTTTCCTGTTAGCTAGCCAATCTTCTATCCATGCCAATATGTTACCCCCTACACCGTGAGCCTTTATTTTCTGCAATAACCTTTGATGTGGCACCTTATCAAATGCCTTCTGGAAATCTAAGTACAATACATCCACCGGTTCCCCTTTATCCACAACACATGTAACTCCCTCAAAGAACTCCAATAAGTTGGTTAAACATGATTTCCCTTTCACAAGTCCATGTTGACTCTGCCTGATTACCTTGAATTTTTCAAAATGCCCTGCTATAACGTCTTTAATAATAGCTTCTAACATTTACCCTAAGACAGATGTTAAGCTAACTAGTCTGTAGTTTCCTGCTTTCTGTCTCCCTCCCTTTTTGAATAAAGGAGTTTCATTCAGTATTTTCAAATCTAATGGAACCTTCCCCGAATCTAGGGAATTTTGGAAAATTAAAACTTAACGCATCAACTATCTCACTAGCCGCTTCTTTCAACACCCAAGGATGAAGTCCATCAAGAACCAGGAACTTGGCAGCCAACAATTTGTTCAGTACCACTTCCCTGGTGATTGTAATTTTCTTGAGTTCCTCCCTTCTATTTCCTGATTTACAGCTAATACTGAGATGCTACTTGAATTCTCAGTAGTGAAGACCAATGAAAAATATCTGTTCAATTCATCTGCCATCTCTTTATTGTCCATTATTAATTCCCCAGGCTCACTTTCGAGAGGACCAACGCTCACTTTGGAGATTGATTGTCCTGAAAGGGACATCTAAACATTTTCCCTTCGGCCAGTGGCACTGGTTGCTCAATGAGTAGCTTGGCCAGCACAGCTATTCCTACGCCCTCCCTCACTGTACCTGATCCCGAGATGCCCCCATAGTGGAGCATGCACTTGCCAGCTGAAAGCAAACTGGTTGACCTCGCCATTAGCCAATATACCTGGCAGAGGTCAGGTCTGTGACAGGTCAGTTAAATGAAGGTTGTCCATTCCCCATTTCCCCTTGGCCAACATCCTCCTCCTTAATGAGCCCAAAATGAACTCAAAAAGCACTCTTTTTATCGTTTGCTCAGCTTGCCTTCAATTTTGTGCCTCTTTTCTGCAGATTGGGAAGTGTATTGCGAAGGACGGTTATCCCGTTGGGAACATTACCTGGTATAAGAATGGCAAAGTTCTACTTGCTAATGGAAATGGTGAGAAACCTACTGGTCCAATGCTACCTTTCACTTTCAAATCTCTCCACTGTCTCACCCCTCCCTATCCAGCACTCAAACCCTCCGAGGTATTTGTGCTCCAATTCTAGCCTCTTGCTCACCTTATGTGGCTTTGTATCTGATTTTGGTTGATTAGGTTCCTGTGACGCTTTGTTTCATTAAAGGCGCTGTATAAGTGCAATGTGTTGTTGTTCACTGCTGTTAAAAGACTTGCATTTATATGGTGCCTTTCACAACCTCAAGTCCTCAATTACAGGCAATGAAGTACTTTTTGAAGTGCAATCGCTGTTGTGATGTCGTAAAAGCAGCAGCCCCAATGTGCGCACAGCAAGCTCCCACAAAGGGCAAAGTGATAATGATCAGATAATCTGTTCTTTTTAAGTGGTGTTGGTTGAGGGATATGTATTGGACCCAGGGCACTGGGGAGAACTCCTCTGCTCTTCTTCAAAATGGTGCCTCAGGATCTTTTACACTCACCTGAGAGGGCAGACTCTCTCAGAGGCAAACGTGCTACCACTAAGCCACAGCTGACACCTGAACCCTTTCAGGTTGTGGCTTTGTTAACTGCCCCGTGCTCCAGTCAATACATTTTTGCGGTGCTGAAGTTGATTGTGAGACAACACGGCTAACAGTTGAAGCCCAATTTTAGCCCACGTGGGCGCTGCACTGAGGGCAGATGCCCGAGTTTGCCTTCCACTGAGCTCAGAAGGCAATGTGGACAGGGTTTGATACAATCAAGTGCTTTGCTAGGCCACTTCAGAGGGCAGTTAAAAGTCAGCCACATTGGTGTACAACGATGGACATATATAGAGTGGACTGGGTTAGGACAAGCAGATTCCTTCCCTCAGGCACATTCGTGAGCCAGTTAAGTTTTTCTTATGACAATCCAAAGGCTTTATTTTTACCTTTACTGAGACCACTAGTTCATCTCCAGACTTTTTTTTTGTAAAGCTCAACTCTCACATGGCCATGGGTGGAGTTTGAACTCATGTTCTTTCTGACTTATTGGTCCAGTAACGTAAACACTGCACTACTGTACCCTCACAGTGACAGCCAGGTTACTGCAATTCACCTCAAGGCCATTGAGTGGTGAAAATTCTGAGAGGGCTTGACAGGGTAGATGCTGAGCGACTGTTTCCCCTGGCTGGATAGTCGAGAGCTAGTCTGAGGATAAGGGGTCGGCCATTTAGGACTGAGATGAGGAGAAATTTATGCACTCAGAGGGTTGTGAATCTTAAGGAATTCTCTACCCCAGAGTGAAGTGGATGCTCGGTCACTGTGCATATTCAAGGCTAAGATCAATAGATTTTTGGACACTATGGGAATCAAGGGATGTGGGATAGGGCGGGAAAATGGAGTTCAGATAGATGATCAGCCATGATCTTACTGAATGGCGGAGCAGGCTTGAGGGGCCGAATGGCCTACTCCTGCTCTTATTGCCTACGTTCGAAGTGGCTTCTAACTATTATTGAGTGACCTCCCCACCCACATGGTTGTCTGTTGATTTCAACTGAGTAGCAAAACTGGAGTCAATGGGAATCAGGGGGAAAACTCTCCGCTGGTTGGAGTCATACCTAGCGCAAAGGAAGATGGTTGTGGTTATTGGAGGTCAATCATCTCAGTTCCAGGACATCACTGCAGGAGTTCCTCAGGGTAGTGTCCTCGGCCCAACCATCTTCAGCTGCTTCATCGATGACCTTCCTGCAATCATAAGGTCAGAAGTGGGGATTCGCTGATGATTGCACAATGTTCAGCACCATTCGTGACTCCTCAGATACTGAAGCAGTCCGTGTAGAAATGCAGCAAGACCTGGACAATATCCAGGCTTGGGCTGATAAGTGGCAAGTAACATTCACGCCACACAAGTGCCAGGCAATGGCCACCTCCAACAAGAGAGAATCTAACTATCTGCCCTTGACATTCAACGGCATTATCATCGCTGAATCCCCCACTATCAACATCCTAGGGGCTACCATTGACCAGAAACTGAACTGGAGTAGCTATATAAATACAGTAGCTACAAGAGCAGGTCAGAGGCTAGGAATCCTGCAGCGAGTAACTCACCTCCTGACTCTCCAAGGTCTGTCCACCATCTACAAGGCACAAGTCAGGAGTGTGATGGAATACTCTTCACTTGCCTGGATGGGTGCAGCTCCAACAACACTCAAGAAGCTCAACACCATCCAGGACAAAGTATCCCGTTTGATTGGCACCCCATCTACAAACATTCACTCCCTCCACCACCGACGCACAGTGGCAGCAGTGTGTACCATCTACAAGATGCACAGCAGCAATGCACCAACGCTCCTTTGACAGCACCTTCCAAACCCGCGTCCTCTCCCGCCTGGAAGGACAAGAGCAGCAAATACATGGGTACACCACTGCCTGCAAGTTCCTCTCCAAGTCACACACCATCCTGACTTGGAACTGTATCGCCGTTCCTTCACTGTCGCTGGGTCAAAATCCTGGAACTCCCTTCCTAACAGCACTGTGGGTGTACCTACCCCACATGGGCTGCAGCGGTTCAAGAAGGCAGCTCACCACCACCTTCTCAAGGGCAATTAGGGATGGGCAATAAATGCTGGCCTGGCCAGTGACACCCACATCCCCTGAATGAATTAAAAATAAAGGCTCGGCTGTGATGCCATTCATGGTACAATAGCCTGCTGACATTCAATAGGGCAGATGTTCCTGTGCATATTGGATGGCCTGGGTGCATGGAACAGAGGGAATCCGGCAGGGAGGAATCAGACTGTAACCGACCCCATGTGTCCTCCGTCCGCTTAAGCTAGTAGGCCGATATCAGGCGGCCTCCATTCGAGGGGCTTGGAGCCCATGACTGGTTTTCCCTGTATTTGCCAGCCTGGCCAATCCAATAGCCCCATACGCTGCAGATGCCCCATTTCATCTGGCGTCAGGAGTCAGTGCCTTCAGGAATCAGTACTTGCCGGACAGGAGCAGAGAATACTGGGGCGGAACTGGCTCTGAATTGCCTCTGACTTCCATCTCAACTTTTTCGACACGCTTCCAGCAAAGTTGTGACGCTGCAGCGGCAGAAGGCCATAGAAAATTCAGTGTGCTGCAGTGTTGTTATCAGTTTTAAATCCGTCAGTAATTTTCTCCAGTTACAATGCAAGAACAGACCTGTTATCTCTGGAGTCTGTTATGTGTTGAGCCTCACTCACACGTAAGAAGCATTCTGCAGTGACTCGGTATATGGGTATTCCATATTAATATAGATGTTATCTCCACTTGCTTGATATCGAAAGGTTTGATTAACAGTCCCAGTTAAAAGAACGTCGCATTGCCTAATTCTGCTTGGCTGGGTTTAAGGAATGCACCTTGGATGCCTCGGAGTCCTATCCAGTGTGGGAAACAACAGCTTAGTTTTAAACAGCTTTAACAGCGTAAAATCTCCCAACCAAAAATTTGTGCAGTGCCTTCCAGAGCCTCGAGCTGCCCCAAAGCGTTTTACAGTCAATGAGGAACTTTGTTGAGTGGAGTCACTGTTGTCATGTCAGAAGCACGGCAGCCAATTTGCACCCAGCAAGCTCGCACAAACATCAATGTGATAAATAGCCAGATAGGCCGGAATTTTATAAGGTCTCCGGCGGCAGGGGTCGTGGTGAGGGGGGCCCGGAAAATTCTTCTGGGAGAGGCTCGCCACGACCCCCGACGCCGAGAAGGCCCTGCCGCATTTTACCGGCGGCTGCAAGGCCTCGGTGTGGCCCCGCCCCCCCGGCTGGTCGGCGCGCGGGGCCTTCATTTCAATATGGTAATGAAGGTTAATGCATGCAAATGAACTTACCTTGTCCCGGCGGCCATCCCACTCCGACATTCCGGCTGCCGGCCACAACTCCCATTCGGAGTTCCAAGGCGTGACACTGGTGGGGAGGGGGGGCAGGAGGAGTGAAATTATCAGGGCAGGGGGAGGGGGGAAAACACTTTTTATTGGCTGTGGGGATGGTGAGAAGAGGTTGAAGGGCAAATGTCACGAGGTTGGGGGGGTGGGTGGGGAGCGTTCAGGTTGGGAGTAAAGTGGTGGGAAAGGGTCTCCAGCTTTTATTTAGCTTTTTTGAGGACAATGTACTGTGATATAACTTTAAAAATTAAAATTGCTTCTAAGGGCTTGAAGCCCTTTAAATATGGCGCCAACGCCTGTGCAGTGACGCCGGACACCGTTGCCTGGGATGGTGCGGCCAGTCCCTCTACATCATCGGGGGCGGCTGCTCCGCCCCTCCATTTAAGTGAGCCCCCCGCACGAAGACCGCCGAAATCAGAGCCCGGCGCCGCAATTTGCGGCACGCTGATAAATTTCAACCCGTCGTCTGTTTGACACAAGAGTGTAAACAACCAACATCTGACACCGATACAAAAGCAAAAACTGCAGATGCTGGAAATATCAAACAAAAGCAGGAATTGTTCAGCAGGTTCACTAGCATCGGTGGAGAGAGAAACAGAGTTAACGTTTCAGGCCTGTGACCTTTCATCAGAACTGCTGAGCATTTTCTGTTTTTTATTTAACCTTTGACAGCAAGTCACATAAGGAAACATTCGGGCAAGGTCAAAAAAGTTAGATCTTCTTCTTCTTCTTTGGCCTCCTTGTCTCGAGAGACAATGGGTAAGCACCTGGATGTGGTCAGTGGTTTGTGGAGCAGCGCCTGGAGTGGCTATAAAGGCCAATTCTAGAGTGACAGACTCTTCCACAGGTGCTGCAGATAAAATTGGCTGTTACACAGTTGGCTCTCCCCTTGCGCCTCTGTCTTTTTTCCTGCCAACTGCTAAGTCTCTTCGACTCGTGACTCTTTAGCCCCGCCTTTATGGCTGCCTGCCAGCTCTGGCGAACGCTGGCAACTGACTCCCACGACTTGTGATCAGTGTCACAGGACTTCGTGTCGCGTTTGCTGACGTCTTTAAAGCGGAGACATGGACGGCCAGTGGGTCTGATACCAGTGACGAGCTCGCTGTACAATGTATCCTTGGGGATCTTCCATGCGGCTCACATGGCCAAGCCATCTCAAGCGCCGCTGACTCAGTAGTGTGTATAAGCTGGGGATGTTGGCCGCCTCGAGGACTTCTGTGTTGGAGATACGGTCCTGCCACCTGATTCCAAGGATTCTCCGGAGGCAGGGAAGATGGAATGAATTGAGACGTCGCTCTTGACTGACATACATTGTCCAGGCCTCACTGCCATAGAGCAAGGTACTGAGGACACAGTCTGGATACAGTCGGACTTTTGTGTTCCGTGTCAGTGCTCCATTTTCCCACACTCTCTTGGCCAGTCTGGACATAGTAGTGGAAGACTTTCCCATGCGCTTGTTGATTTCTGCATCGAGAGACAGGTCACTGATGATAGTTGAGCCTAGGTAGGTGAACTCTTGAACCACTTCCAGAGCGTGGTCGCCAATATTGATGGATGGAGCATTTCTGACGTCCTGCCCCATGATGTGCATTTTATTAAGGCTGATTTTTAGGCCAAATTTGTTGCAGGCAGCCATAATCCTGTCGATGAGTCTCTGCAGACACTCTTCAGTGTGGGATGTTAATGCAGCATCGTCAGCAAAGAGGAGTTCCCTGATGAGGACCTTCCGTACTTTGGTCTTCGTTCTTAGACGGGCAAGGTTGAACAACCTGCCATCTGATCTTGTGTGGAGGAAAATTCCTTCTCCTGAAGACTTGAACGCATGTGAGAGCAGCAGGGAGAAGAAGATCCCAAACAGTGTAGGTGCGAGAACACAGCCCTGTTTCACGCCACTCAGGATAGGAAAGGGGTCTGATGAGGTGCTGCTATGCTGAATTGTGCCTTTCATATAGTCATGGAATGAGGTGATGATACTTAGTAGCTTTGGTGGACATCCGATTTTTGCCAGTAGTCTGAAGAGACCACGTCTGCTGACGAGATCAAAGGCTTTGGCGAGATCAATGAAAGCAATGTAGAGGGGCATCTGTTGATTGCGGCATTTCTCCTGTAGCTGGCGATGGGAAAACAGCATGTCAATGGTGGATCTCTCTGCTCGAAAGCCACAGTGTGCCTCAGGGTAGACATGCTCAGCCAGCTTCTGGAGCCTGTTTAAAATGACTCGAGCGAAGACTGTCCCCACTATGCCGAGCAGGGAGATTCCATGGTAGTTGTTGCAGTCACCGCGGTCACCCTTGTTCTTATAGAGGGTGATGATATTGGCATTGCACATGTCCTGTGGTACTGCTCCCTCGCCCCAGCACAGGCAAAGCAGTTCGTAGAGTGCTGAAAGTATAGCAGGCTTGGCACTCTTGATTATTTCAGGAGTAATGCCGTCCTTCCCAGGGGCTTTTCCGCTGGCTAGAGAATCAATGGCATCACTGAGTTCCGATTTTGTTGGTTGTACGTCCAGCTCATCCATGACTGGCAGAGACTGGGCTGCATTGAGGGCGGTCTCAGTAACAACATTTTCCCTGGAGTACAGTTCTAGGTAGTGCGGCACCCAGTGGTCCATTTGCTTGCGTTGGTCAGTGATTGTGTCCCCTGATTTAGATTTGAGGGGGGCGATCGTCTTGATGGTTGGCCCAAAAGCTCGACTTAATGCCATCATACATTCCTCTGATGTTTCCGGTGTCAGAGGCCAGCTGAATATGACTGCATAGGTGTTGCCAGTAGTCATTTGCGCAGCGCCTGGCTGTTCTTTGTGCAGCGCTTCTGGCTGCTTTAAGTGCTACGGATGTTAACTCGTTGGGGGCTTTCTTGTAGTTCAACAGTGAAATGCTTAAGGAACGTCTTAAAGAGGGAAAGAGTGGCAGAGCAGTTTAGGGAGGGAAATCCAGAGCTTCGGACCTGGGTAGCTGAAGGCATGGCCTCCAATGGTGGAGCGATGAAAACTGGGCATGCTCAATAGGGTGGGGCTGGAGGAGGTTACAGAGATAGGGAGGGGGCGAGGCCATGGAGCAAAGGCCTGCGACATGACCCGAACCCGACGGGACCCGACGACATGTGTTGCGTTCGGGTCGGGTCGCTCTTCCGGGTCCTGTTTTCGGGCTCGGGTCAGGGCGGGTCTGGGTCGGGCCAGGTCTGGGTCCGGGTCAGACACACACACACAGTAAGTATTATATTTGGCTGTGCTAGGACGTTGAGTTTAGTAAGTGTTAAAAATTGAAAAGCCTACCTGAGCTGGGAATCTGGGACGTCAAGGAGGGAAACTCTGAGTCTGCGCGGTGAGCGAGTGAGCGTCTCTATGACGTCACCGTGCTCCTGCTGCAGCTTCCTGCAGATTCAGAGTCGGAAGGTAGGTAAAGTGAACATTGCGGTTGTCGGCTGGGGCTTGGGTCGGGTCGAGCGCAGGAAAAAATGGAGGGACTCGGGCCAGGTCGGGCTCGGGTCCGATGTGGCTCTGTCAGGTTCGGGTGGGGTTTTTTTTTTCCTGACCTGAGCAGGCTTTTACCATGGAGGGGTTTGTAAACAAAGATGAGAATTTGAAATTCGAGGTATTGGTGGATTGGGAGCCAGTGTGGGTCAGCGAGCACAGAGGCGATGGGTGAATGGGACTTGGTGAGAGGAAGGATACGGGTAGCAGAGCTCTCAAAGAGCTCACAGAACAGGACGTTGACAGCTAGGACAGTGGTACGTTAGGTGAATGGGTGTAAAGAGGAGTGTGTTACACTTGGTCTAAGCTAGGGAATGGGGGAGTGGTGGTGGTAGATGGTGGGGTTGGGGGGGGGTGGCGTTGGGGAATGAGCCCCCCTCATAATTGCAATCCAGAGACTTGCAAAGTGGGCATCAGTTGAGCAAGATAGTGGGGCTCAGTTTTATTTTACTGCCTCACCCTCTCCGCCATCATGGTGTATCAGCCAGCTGATACTCACTGTCAAGCCTGTTGCTGGTAGAACCGTACCCCAACAAGGCCCAGCCTCTTTATGTTTAATCCATTCTGGGCATGTGGGCTTCATTAGCTAGCTGCCCTAAGAAGGTGATGGTGAGCTGCGTTCTTCTTGAACCATGCTCCTCCAATGCTGATATCCTTTGTGTCAGTTTGCTACAACTGCCGGCAATGTTCTCTCTCGGGTGCGCAGCTGCAAAGCAATCTTAAAGGCACCGCGCCGTGCAACAAACAGGCCGCGCACCACAAAGAGGGAACGTTGATCATTCGGCTGCTGCAGAGGGCAGGTAAGAGTCACATTGGTGTGGGACTGGAGTCACGTGTGGGGCAGACCGGGTAAGGGTGACAAGTTAGAATCATCGAATGATGATACAGCACAGAAGGAAGCCCTTCAGCCCATCACGCATGTGCCAGCTCGTTGACTATTGGTCCTATTCCTCTTTAAAGGACATTAGTGAACCAGTTGGGTTTGTACGGATAATCTGACAGCATCATGATCACTCTTCCTGACACCAGATCTATACTTCCAGATTTTTGTTTTTCAATTCTCAAACTGGTCTTTGACTCACATTCTTCTGTATTCTGTGTCGGGGTTCTGGGTGACCAGAAACATAACCACTGCACCATACTATCCTACTTTAGCAGAGTAGGCAGACAAATAGAGGGAGCGTTTGAGAAAAAATAAAGCAATTCCTCCCATAGTATTATGTTTCCAATACAAGGCCACACCCTCCCAGAATTATGTGGGGAACGTTGATCAGAATTTGTTTCTGGAATTAAAGTATCAGGTAATCCACTATCTCTCCAACTTGTGTCTGTATAATTTAAACACTGAAAGCCAAAGGTTAGAGATTAATATGATTACCATCTTGGTACCAACTGAAGGTATCAGTTAACCCTTAACTCAATTGGGAGTTTGGTGGTAGTTGTGTTACTGGACCAGGAACGTGAGTTCAAAATCCCACGATGGCAGTTTGAGAATTTGAACTCAATTAATAAAGAGATGATAATTCTGGAAATAAAGATATGGTATCAGTAAAAGTGACCATGAAGCTGTCGGATTGTTGTTAAAAAAAAAACCCAAAAGGTTCACTGATGTTGTTTAGGGATTGAAACTGCCGTCCTTCGCAGTCAGGCCGATGTGTGAGGTCAGTCTCTCACCAATGTGGTTGCCTCTTAACTGCACTCTGAAGTGGCCTACAGGATGCTCAGTTATATCAAACCGCTACAAACAGTAAGCAGAATAAAATCAGACGGAATAAAATCAGAATAATATCATCAGAATAAAATCCTACTATCCGGTGGATGTGGTATACTTGCATTTTCAGAAGGTTTTTGATAAAGTCCCCCTACAGGAGGTTGGTTAGCAAAATTAAAGCACACGGGATAGGAGGTAATATACTGGCATGGATTAAGGATTGGTTAACAGGCAGAGAGCAGAGAGTAGGAATAAACGGGTCATTCTCGCGTTGGCAGGCTGTGACTAGTGGGGTACCGCAGGGATCAGTGCTTGGGCCACAGCTGTTCTCAATATATATCAATGATTTGGATGTGGGGACCAAATGTAGTATTTCCAAGTTTGCGGATAACACAAAACTAGGTGGGAATGTGTGTTGTGAGGAAGAGGCAAAGCAGCTTCAAGGAGATTTGGACAGACTTAGTGAGTGGGCAAGAACGTGTCAGATGGAATATAATGTGGAAAAATGTGAGGTTATCCACTTTGGTAGGAGGAATAGACGTGCAGAGTATTTCTTAAATGGCAGGAGATTAGAAAGTGTTGATGGACAAAGGGACATGGGTGTCCTCGTCAATAAGTCACTGAAAGCTAACATGCAGGTGCAGCAAGCAATTAGAAAAACTCATGGTATGTTAGCCTTTATCGCAAGAGGATTTGAATACAGGAGTAGGGAAGTCTTGCTTCAATTGCAATGAATCTTGGTTAGATCGCACCTGGAGTATTGTGTGTAATTTTGGTCCCCTTAACTTAGGAAGGATATTATTGCCACAGAGAGAGTGCAATGAAGGTTCACCAGACTTGATCCTGGGATGATGGGATTGTCCTATGAAGAGAGTTTGGGCAACCTGGGCTTGAATTCTCAAGCATATCGAAGAATAAGAGGTGATCTCATTGAAACCTACAAAATACTTAAAGGGGTAGACATGGTAGATGCAGCTAAGATGTTTCCCCTGGTTGGGGATTCTACAATAAGGGGACAAAATTTCAAAACAATGGAGGAAGTCACTTAGGACAGAGATGAGGAGAAGTTTCTTTACTCAGAGGGTTGCGAATCTTTGGAATTCTCCACCCCAGATAGCTGTGGTAGCTCAGCCATTGAGTATGTTTAAAGCAGCGATTGACACATTTCTAAATACAAATGACAGAAGTGGATATGAGGAAAGAATGGGAAAAAGGCACTGAAGTGGAAGATCAGCCATGATCATACTGAATGGCAGGGTAGGCTTGATGGGCTGAATGGCCCAATCCTGCTCCTATATTCCAATACAACATAGCCACAAATTCGGAGACATTCTCGAGAATATAGAGCTGGACTAGTTTTCAGAATACAGAGCTCAGTAACAATCTCCAGAATATAGAGCTGCACAAGTTTCCAGAATACAGAGCTCAGTAACACTCTACAGAATATAGAGCTGGTCTAGTTTCCAGAATACAGAGCTCAGTAACACTCTACAGAATATAGAGCTGGACTAGTTTTCAGAATACAGAGCTCAGTAACAATCTCCAGAATATAGAGCTGGACTAGTTTCCAGAATACAGAGCTCAGTAACACTCCACAGAATATAGAGCTGGACTAGTTTCCAGAATACAGAGCTCAGTAACACTCCACAGAATATAGAGCTGGTCTAGTTTCCAGAATACAGAGCTCAGTAACACTCCACAGAATATAGAGCTGGTCTAGTTTCCAGAATACAGAGCTCAGTAACACTCTACAGAATATAGAGCTGGACTAGTTTTCAGAATACAGAGCTCAGTAACAATCTCCAGAATATAGAGCTCAGTAACACTCTACAGAATATAGAGCTGGACTAGTTTCCAGAATACAGAGCTCAGTAACACTCTACAGAATATAGAGCTGGACTAGTTTTCAGAATACAGAGCTCAGTAACACTCTACAGAATATAGAGCTGGACAAGTTTCCAGAACACAGAGCTCAGTAACACTCTCTACAGAATATAGAGCTGGACAAGTTTCCAGAATACAGAGCTCAGTAACACTCTACAGAATATAGAGCTGGACTAGTTTCCAGAATACAGAGCTCAGTAACAATCTCCAGAATATAGAGCTGGAGAAGTTTCCAGAATACAGAGCTCAGTAACACTCTACAGAATATAGAGCTGGTCTAGTTTCCAGAATGCAGAGCTCAGTAACACTCTACAGAATATAGAGCTGGACAAGTTTCCAGAATACAGAGCTCAGTAACAACCTCCAGAATATAGAGCTGGACTAGTTTCCAGAATGCAGAGCTCAGTAACACTCTACAGAATATAGAGCTGGACAAGTTTCCAGAATACAGAGCTCAGTAACACTCTACAGAATATAGAGCTGGACTAGTTTCCAGAATACAGAGCTCAGTAACACTCTACAGAATATAGAGCTGGTCTAGTTTCCAGAATGCAGAGCTCAGTAACACTCTCCAGAATATAGAGCTGGACAAGTTTCCAGAATACAGAGCTCAGTAACACTCTACAGAATATAGAGCTGGACAAGTTTCCAGAATACAGAGCTCAGTAACACTCTACAGAATATAGAGCTGGTCTAGTTTCCAGAATACAGAGCTCAGTAACAATCTCCAGAATATAGAGCTGGACTAGTTTCCAGAATACAGAGCTCAGTAACACTCTACAGAATATAGAGCTGGACTAGTTTCCAGAATACAGAGCTCAGTAACACTCCACAGAATATAGAGCTGGTCTAGTTTCCAGAATACAGAGCTCAGTAACACTCCACAGAATATAGAGCTGGTCTAGTTTCCAGAATACAGAGCTCAGTAACACTCTACAGAATATAGAGCTGGACTAGTTTTCAGAATACAGAGCTCAGTAACAATCTCCAGAATATAGAGCTCAGTAACACTCTACAGAATATAGAGCTGGACTAGTTTCCAGAATACAGAGCTCAGTAACACTCTACAGAATATAGAGCTGGACTAGTTTTCAGAATACAGAGCTCAGTAACACTCTACAGAATATAGAGCTGGACAAGTTTCCAGAACACAGAGCTCAGTAACACTCTCTACAGAATATAGAGCTGGACAAGTTTCCAGAATACAGAGCTCAGTAACACTCTACAGAATATAGAGCTGGACTAGTTTCCAGAATACAGAGCTCAGTAACAATCTCCAGAATATAGAGCTGGAGAAGTTTCCAGAATACAGAGCTCAGTAACACTCTACAGAATATAGAGCTGGTCTAGTTTCCAGTATGCAGAGCTCAGTAACACTCTACAGAATATAGAGCTGGACAAGTTTCCAGAATACAGAGCTCAGTAACAACCTCCAGAATATAGAGCTGGACTAGTTTCCAGAATGCAGAGCTCAGTAACACTCTACAGAATATAGAGCTGGACAAGTTTCCAGAATACAGAGCTCAGTAACACTCTACAGAATATAGAGCTGGACTAGTTTCCAGAATACAGAGCTCAGTAACACTCTACAGAATATAGAGCTGGTCTAGTTTCCAGAATGCAGAGCTCAGTAACACTCTCCAGAATATAGAGCTGGACAAGTTTCCAGAATACAGAGCTCAGTAACACTCTACAGAATATAGAGCTGGACAAGTTTCCAGAATACAGAGCTCAGTAACACTCTACAGAATATAGAGCTGGTCTAGTTTCCAGAATACAGAGCTCAGTAACAATCTCCAGAATATAGAGCTGGACTAGTTTCCAGAATACAGAGCTCAGTAACACTCTACAGAATATAGAGCTGGACTAGTTTCCAGAATACAGAGCTCAGTAACACTCTACAGAATATAGAGCTGGTCAAGTTTCCAGAATACAGAGCTCAGTAACACTCTACAGAATATAGAGCTGGACTAGTTTCCAGAATATAGAGCTCAGTAACATTGTGCAGAATATAGAGCTGGACTAGTTTCCAGAATACAGAGCTCAGTAACACTCTACAGAATATAGAGCTGGACAAGTTTCCAGAATACAGAGCTCAGTAACACTCTACAGAATATAGAGCTGGTCTAGTTTCCAGAATACAGAGCTCAGTAACAATCTCCAGAATATAGAGCTGGACTAGTTTCCAGAATACAGAGCTCAGTAACACTCTACAGAATATAGAGCTGGACTAGTTTCCAGAATACAGAGCTCAGTAACACTCTACAGAATATAGAGCTGGACAGGTTTCCAGAATACAGAGCTCAGTAACACTCTACAGAATATAGAGCTGGTCTAGTTTACAGAATGCAGAGCTCAGTAACACTTTACAGAATATAGAGCTGGTCTGGTTTCCAGAATACAGAGCTCAGTAACACTCTACAGAATATAGAGCTGGACTAGTTTCCAGAATACAGAGCTCAGTAACACTCTACAGAATATAGAGCTGGACTAGTTTCCAGAATACAGAGCTCAGTAACACTCTATAGAATATAGAACTGGACAAGTTTCCAGAATACAGAGCTCAGCAATACTCTACAGAATATAGAGCTGGGCTAGTTTCCAGAATACAGAGCTCAGTAATACTCGACAGAATATAGCGCTGGACAAGTTTCCAGAATGCAGAGCTCAGTAATACTCTACAGAATATAGAGCTGGACAAGTTTCCAGAATGCAGAGCTCAGTAACACTCTACAGAATATAGAGCTGGTCTAGTTTCCAGAATACAGAGCTCAGTAACAATCTCCAGAATATAGAGCTGGACAAGTTTCCAGAATACAGAGCTCAGTAACACTCTACAGAATATAGAGCTGGACTAGTTTCCAGAATACAGAGCTCAGTAACACTCTACAGAATATAGAGCTGGACAAGTTTCCAGAATACAGAGCTCAGTAATACTCTACAGAATATAGAGCTGGTCTAGTTTCCAGAATACAGAGCTCAGTAACAATCTCCAGAATATAGAGCTGGACTAGTTTCCAGAATACAGAGCTCAGTAACACTCTACAGAATATAGAGCTGGACTAGTTTCCAGAATACAGAGCTCAGTAACAATCTCCAGAATATAGAGCTGGACAAGTTTCCAGAATACAGAGCTCAGTAACACTCTACAGAATATAGAGCTGGACTAGTTTCCAGAATACAGAGCTCAGTAACACTCTACAGAATATAGAGCTGGACAAGTTTCCAGAATACAGAGCTCAGTAACACTCTACAGAATATAGAGCTGGTCTAGTTTCCAGAATACAGAGCTCAGTAACAATCTCCAGAATATAGAGCTGGACTAGTTTCCAGAATACAGAGCTCAGTAACACTCTACAGAATATAGAGCTGGACTAGTTTCCAGAATACAGAGCTCAGTAACACTCTACAGAATATAGAGCTGGTCAAGTTTCCAGAATACAGAGCTCAGTAACACTCTACAGAATATAGAGCTGGACTAGTTTCCAGAATACAGAGCTCAGTAACACTCTACAGAATATAGAGCTGGTCTAGTTTACAGAATGCAGAGCTCAGTAACACTCTACAGGATATAGAGCTGGTCTGGTTTCCAGAATACAGAGCTCAGTCACACTCTACAGAATATAGAGCTGGTCTAGTTTACAGAATGCAGAGCTCAGTAACACTCTACAGAATATAGAGCTGGACAGGTTTCCAGAATACAGAGCTCAGTAACACTCTACAGAATATAGAGCTGGACAGGTTTCCAGAATACAGAGCTCAGTAACACTCTACAGAATATAGAGCTGGTCTAGTTTACAGAATGCAGAGCTCAGTAACACTCTACAGAATATAGAGCTGGTCTGGTTTCCAGAATACAGAGCTCAGTAACACTCTACAGAATATAGAGCTGGACTAGTTTCCAGAATACAGAGCTCAGTAACACTCTACAGAATATAAAGCTGGACTAGTTTCCAGAACACAGAGCTCAGTAACACTCTATAGAATATAGAACTGGACAAGTTTCCAGAATACAGAGCTCAGCAATACTCTACAGAATATAGAGCTGGGCTAGTTTCCAGAATACAGAGCTCAGTAATACTCGACAGAATATAGCGCTGGACAAGTTTCCAGAATGCAGAGCTCAGTAATACTCTACAGAATATAGAGCTGGACAGGTTTCCAGAATACAGAGCTCAGTAACACTCTACAGAATATAGAGCTGGTCTAGTTTCCAGAATACAGAGCTCAGTAACACTCTACAGAATATAGAGCTGGACAAGTTTCCAGAATACAGAGCTCAGTAACACTCTACAGAATATAGAGCTGGACTAGTTTCCAGAATACAGAGCTCAGTAACACTCTACAGAATATAGAGCTGGTCTAGTTTACAGAATGCAGAGCTCAGTAACACTCTACAGAATATAGAGCTGGTCTGGTTTCCAGAATACAGAGCTCAGTAACACTCTACAGAATATAGAGCTGGACTAGTTTCCAGAATACAGAGCTCAGTAACACTCTACAGAATATAGAGCTGGACTAGTTTCCAGAATACAGAGCTCAGTAACACTCTATAGAATATAGAACTGGACAAGTTTCCAGAATACAGAGCTCAGCAATACTCTACAGAATATAGAGCTGGGCTAGCTTCCAGAATACAGAGCTCAGTAATACTCTACAGAATATAGCGCTGGACAAGTTTCCAGAATACAGAGCTCAGTAATACTCTACAGAATATAGAGCTGGACTAGTTTCCAGAATACAGAGCTCAGTAACACTCTACAGAATATAGAGCTGGACTAGTTTCCAGAATACAGAGCTCAGTAACACTCTACAGAATATAGAGCTGGTCTAGTTTCCAGAATACAGAGCTCAGTAACACTCTACAGAATATAGAGCTGGACAGGTTTCCAGAATACAGAGCTCAGTAACACTCTACAGAATATAGAGCTGGTCTAGTTTACAGAATGCAGAGCTCAGTAACACTTTACAGAATATAGAGCTGGTCTGGTTTCCAGAATACAGAGCTTAGTAACACTCTACAGAATATAGAGCTGGACTAGTTTCCAGAATACAGAGCTCAGTAACACTCTACAGAATATAGAGCTGGACTAGTTTCCAGAATACAGAGCTCAGTAACACTCTATAGAATATAGAACTGGACAAGTTTCCAGAATACAGAGCTCAGCAATACTCTACAGAATATAGAGCTGGGCTAGTTTCCAGAATACAGAGCTCAGTAATACTCGACAGAATATAGCGCTGGACAAGTTTCCAGAATGCAGAGCTCAGTAATACTCTACAGAATATAGAGCTGGACAAGTTTCCAGAATACAGAGCTCAGTAACACTCTACAGAATATAGAGCTGGTCTAGTTTCCAGAATACAGAGCTCAGTAACAATCTCCAGAATATAGAGCTGGACAAGTTTCCAGAATACAGAGCTCAGTAACACTCTACAGAATATAGAGCTGGACTAGTTTCCAGAATACAGAGCTCAGTAACACTCTACAGAATATAGAGCTGGACAAGTTTCCAGAATACAGAGCTCAGTAACACTCTACAGAATATAGAGCTGGTCTAGTTTCCAGAATACAGAGCTCAGTAACAATCTCCAGAATATAGAGCTGGACTAGTTTCCAGAATACAGAGCTCAGTAACACTCTACAGAATATAGAGCTGGACTAGTTTCCAGAATACAGAGCTCAGTAACAATCTCCAGAATATAGAGCTGGACAAGTTTCCAGAATACAGAGCTCAGTAACACTCGACAGAATATAGAGCTGGACTAGTTTCCAGAATACAGAGCTCAGTAACACTCTACAGAATATAGAGCTGGACAAGTTTCCAGAATACAGAGCTCAGTAACACTCTACAGAATATAGAGCTGGTCTAGTTTCCAGAATACAGAGCTCAGTAACAATCTCCAGAATATAGAGCTGGACTAGTTTCCAGAATTCAGAGCTCAGTAACACTCTACAGAATATAGAGCTGGACTAGTTTCCAGAATACAGAGCTCAGTAACACTCTACAGAATATAGAGCTGGTCAAGTTTCCAGAATACAGAGCTCAGTAACACTCTACAGAATATAGAGCTGGACTAGTTTCCAGAATACAGAGCTCAGTAACACTCTACAGAATATAGAGCTGGTCTAGTTTACAGAATGCAGAGCTCAGTAACACTCTACAGGATATAGAGCTGGTCTGGTTTCCAGAATACAGAGCTCAGTAATACTCTACAGAATATAGAGCTGGTCTAGTTTACAGAATGCAGAGCTCAGTAACACTCTACAGAATATAGAGCTGGACAGGTTTCCAGAATACAGAGCTCAGTAACACTCTACAGAATATAGAGCTGGACAGGTTTCCAGAATACAGAGCTCAGTAACACTCTACAGAATATAGAGCTGGTCTAGTTTACAGAATGCAGAGCTCAGTAACACTCTACAGAATATAGAGCTGGTCTGGTTTCCAGAATACAGAGCTCAGTAACACTCTACAGAATATAGAGCTGGACTAGTTTCCAGAATACAGAGCTCAGTAACACTCTACAGAATATAAAGCTGGACTAGTTTCCAGAACACAGAGCTCAGTAACACTCTATAGAATATAGAACTGGACAAGTTTCCAGAATACAGAGCTCAGCAATACTCTACAGAATATAGAGCTGGGCTAGTTTCCAGAATACAGAGCTCAGTAATACTCGACAGAATATAGCGCTGGACAAGTTTCCAGAATGCAGAGCTCAGTAATACTCTACAGAATATAGAGCTGGACAAGTTTCCAGAATACAGAGCTCAGTAACACTCTACAGAATATAGAGCTGGTCTAGTTTCCAGAATACAGAGCTCAGTAACACTCTACAGAATATAGAGCTGGACAAGTTTCCAGAATACAGAGCTCAGTAACACTCTACAGAATATAGAGCTGGACTAGTTTCCAGAATACAGAGCTCAGTAACACTCTACAGAATATAGAGCTGGTCTAGTTTACAGAATGCAGAGCTCAGTAACACTCTACAGAATATAGAGCTGGTCTGGTTTCCAGAATACAGAGCTCAGTAACACTCTACAGAATATAGAGCTGGACTAGTTTCCAGAATACAGAGCTCAGTAACACTCTACAGAATATAGAGCTGGACTAGTTTCCAGAATACAGAGCTCAGTAACACTCTATAGAATATAGAACTAGACAAGTTTCCAGAATACAGAGCTCAGCAATACTCTACAGAATATAGAGCTGGGCTAGTTTCCAGAATACAGAGCTCAGTAATACTCTACAGAATATAGCGCTGGACAAGTTTCCAGAATACAGAGCTCAGTAATACTGTACAGAATATGGAGCTGGACTAGTTTCCAGAATACAGAGCTCAGTAACACTCTACAGAATATAGAGCTGGACTAGTTTCCAGAATACAGAGCTCAGTAACAATCTCCAGAATATAGAGCTGCACAAGTTACCAGAATACAGAGCTCAGTAACACTCTACAGGATATAGAGCTGACTAGTTTCCAGAATACAGAGCTCAGTAACACTCTACAGAATATAGAGCTGGTCTAGTTTCCAGAATACAGAGCTCAGTAACACTCTACAGAATATAGAGCTGGTCTAGTTTCCAGAATACAGAGCTCAGTAACACTCTACAGAATATAGAGCTGGTCTAGTTTCCAGAATACAGAGCTCAGTAATAATCTACAGAATATAGAGCTGGTCTAGTTTCCAGAATACAGAGCTCAGTAACACTCTACAGAATATAGAGCTGGTCTAGTTTCCAGAATACAGAGCTCAGTAACACTCTACAGAATATAGAGCTGGTCTAGTTTCCAGAATACAGAGCTCAGTAACACTCTACAGAATATAGAGCTGGTCTAGTTTCCAGAATACAGAGCTCAGTAACACCCTACAGAATATAGAGCTGGTCTAGTTTCCAGAATACAGAGCTCAGTAATAATCTACAGAATATAGAGCTGGTCTAGTTTCCAGAATACAGAGCTCAGTAACACTCTACAGAATATAGAGCTGGTCTAGTTTCCAGAATACAGAACTCAGTAACACTCTACAGAATATAGAGCTGGTCTAGTTTCCAGAATACAGAGCTCAGTAACACCCTACAGAATATAGAGCTGGTCTAGTTTCCAGAATACAGAGCTCAGTAACACTCTACAGAATATAGAGCTGGACTAGTTTCCAGAATACAGAGCTCAGTAACACTCTACAGAATATAGAGCTGGTCTAGTTTCCAGAATACAGAGCTCAGTAATAATCTACAGAATATAGAGCTGGTCTAGTTTCCAGAATACAGAGCTCAGTAACACTCTACAGAATATAGAGCTGGTCTAGTTTCCAGAATACAGAGCTCAGTAATAATCTACAGAATATAGAGCTGGACTAGTTTCCAGAATACAGAGCTCAGTAATAATCTACAGAATATAGAGCTGGTCTAGTTTCCAGAATACGGAGCTCAGTAACACTCTACAGAATATAGAGCTGGTCTAGTTTCCAGAATACAGAGCTCAGTAATAATCTACAGAATATAGAGCTGGTCTAGTTTCCAGAATACAGAGCTCAGTAACACTCTACAGAATATAGAGCTGGTCTAGTTTCCAGAATACAGAGCTCAGTAACACTCTACAGAATATGGAACTGGACTAGTTTCCAGAAGACAGAACTCACCGACACTGCAGATTTCAATCAGACTAAGTCAATAAAACGCCCCTTGTGCTGATCATGATTAAAGTTATGTTTGAGAATTGACTGTACTTTTGATAATTCAATGATAACCTAGTTCTTTGTGCTTTTCACCAGTACTTTCTTTGTGCCTTCAATGATTATTAAATTTTGTATCTCTATATTTCCAGAGACACAGATGAAAGTTCGTATCACGAAGAACCAGAACACCAGGCTTTACACAATAGAATCGAAACTGTATTATACACTGAGCAAGAATGACATTAATGCCAAGTTCTTTTGTGAAGTGGTTTATCCTTTCGAAGATGGTAGTGAAACGCAGAGCTCCGAACCTGTTAAAATCGATGTGTATTGTAAGTATTGACTTTTAACTGTTTGTGAATACTTGAAAACTGGTCCCATATGCGAGGTGCTTATTCTGCACCCTCTCTCACATTGTCGGACAGTGTACAAGATAAAGCTCATTGTCTGATAAGTGACTGTTCTCCCCCTTACTCCAGTCACTCTCTACTTTCATTCTTAGTTTCATCTTCTCAATACCATTACTCCTCAGGACCCTGTCTCCCACCTATTCCTCCAAACAGCGGCCAGGTCTCTGGCACTGAGCCTGGCTCAGTGGCTCAAAAGGAAAGGGCGGAGAATAGGAGAGCGATAGTGATAGGAGATTCAATGGTTAGAGGAACAGACAGGAGATTCTGTGGTCGCGAACGAGACTCCCGGATGGTATGTTGCCTCCCGGGTGCCAGGGTCAGGGATGTCTCGGATCGAGTCTACGGGATTCTTAAGGGGGAGGGGAGCAGCCAGAGGTCGTGGTACACATCGGTACCAATGACATAGCTAGGAAAAGGGATGAGGACCTGAAAAGCGAATATAGGGAGTTAGGTTGGAAGCTGAACGGCAGGACGAGCAGAGTAGTAATCTCATGATTGTTACCGGTGCCACATGCAAGTGAGGCTAGAAACAGGGAGCGAGTGCAGCTGAACACGTGGCTACAGAACTGGTGCAGGAGGGAGGGATTCAGATATGTAGATCATTGGGATACCTTCTGGGGAAGGTGGGACCTGTACAAGAAGGACGGGTTGCATCTGAACTGGAGGGGCACCAATATCCTGGGCGGGAGGTTTGCTAGAGCTCTTCGGGAGGGTTTAAACTAGTTTGGCAGGGGGATGGGAACCGGAGCTACGGATCAGTGGATGGGGTAACTGTTGAACAGGCAGATACCGAGTGCAGAGAGTCTGTGAAGAAGGTTAGACAGTTGACAGGGCAAAATTGCAGCCAGTGTGATGGGTTGAAGTGTGTCTATTTTAACGCAAGAAGTGTCAGGAATAAGGGTGATGAACTTAGAGCATGGATCAGTACTTGGAGCTACGATGTTGTGGCCATTACGGAGACTTGGATATCACAGGGGCAGGAATGGATGTTGGATTTTCCGGGGTTTAGATGTTTCAAAAGGAATAGGGAGGGAGGTAAAAGAGGTGGGGGAGTGGCATTGCTAATCAGGGATAGTATCACAGCTGGAGAAAGGGAGGTCGTCGAGGAGGGTTTGTCTACTGAGTCATTATGGGTGGAAATCAGAAACAGGAAAGGAGCAGTCACTTTGTTGGGAGTTTTCTATAGACCCCCCAATAGCAACAGAGACACGGAGAAACTGATTGGGAGGCAGATTTTGGAAAGGTGCAGAAGTAACAGGGTTGTTGTCATGGGTGACTTCAACTTCCCTAATATTGATTGGAACCTCCTTAGTGCAAATAGTCTGGATGGAGCAGTTTTTGTCAGGTGTGTCCAGGAAGGTTTCCTGACTCAATATGTAGATAAGCCGACTAGAGGGGAGGCTATGTTGGACTTGGTGCTTGGCAACGAACCAGGCCAGGTGGCAGATCTCTCGGTGGGAGAGCATTTCGGTGATAGTGATCACAACTCCCTGACCTTTACTATAGTCATGGAGAGGGCCAGGAGCAGACGGGATGGGAAAATATTTAATTGGGGGAGGGGGAATTGCTATTAGGCAAGAACTGGGGAGCATAAATTGGGAACAGATGTTCTCAGGGAAATGCACGACAGAAATGTGGAGGTTGTTTAGGGAGCACATGCTGTGACTGCTGGATAGGTTTGTCCCGATGAGGCAAAGAAGGGATGGTAGGGTGAAGGAACCTTGGATGACAAGAGATGTGGAACAGCTAGTCAAGAGGAAGAAGGAAGCTTACTTAAGGTTGAGGAAGCAAGGATCAGACAGGGCTCTAGAGGGTTACAAGGTAGGCAGGAAGGAACTGAAGAATGGACTTAGGAGAGCTAGAAGGGGACATGAAAAAGTCTTGGCGGGTAGGATTAAGGAAAATCCCAAGGCCTTCTATGCTTGTGTGAGGAACAAGAGGATGGCCAGAGTGAGGGTAGGGCCGATTAGGGATGGTGGAGGGAACTTGTGCCTGGAGTCGGAGGAGGTAGGGGAGGTCCTAAATGAATACTTTGCTTCAGTATTCACTAGTGAGAGGTACCTGGTCGTTTGTGAGGACAGCGTGGAACAGGCTGATATGCTCGAACAGGTTGAGGTTAAGAGGGAGGATGTGCTGGAAATTTTGAATGATATGAGGACAGATAAGTCCCCGGGGCCAGATGGGATATACCCAAGGATATTACGGGAAGCGAGGGAAGAGATTGCTGCGCCTTTGGCGATGATCTTTGTGTCCTCATTGTCCACTGGAGTAGTACCGGATGATTGGAGGGTGGCAAATGATGTTCCCTTGTTCAAGAAAGGGAATAGGGATAACCCTGGGAATTATAGACCAGTCAGTCTTACATCGGTAGTGGGCAAATTATTGGAGAGGATTCTGTGAGACAGGATTTATGATTATTTGGAAAAGCATGATTTGATTAGAGACAGTCAGCATGGCTTTGTGAGGGGCAGGTCATGCCTCACAAGCCTTATTGAATTCTTTGAAGATGTGACAAAACACATTGATGAGGGAAGAGCAGTGGATGTGGTGTATATGGATTTTAGCAAGGCGTTTGATAAGGTTCCCCATGGTAGGCTCATTCAGAAAGTGAGGAGGCATGGGATACAGGGAAAGTTGGCCGTCTGGATACAAAATTGGCTGGCCCATAGAAGACAAAGGGTGGTAGTAGATGGAAAGTATTCAGCATGGAGCTCGGTGACCAGTGGTGTTCCGCAGGGATCTGTTCTGGGACCTCTGCTCTTTGTGATTTTTATAAATGACTTGGATGAGGAAGTGGAAGGCTGGGTTAGCAAGTTTGCCGATGACACGAAGGTTGCTGGAGTTGTGGATAGTGTGGAAGGCTGTTGTAGGTTGCAAAGGGACATTGACAGGATGCAGAGCTGGGCTGAGAAGTGGCAGATGGAGTTGAACCTGTAAAGTGTGAAGTGATTCATTTTGGAAGGTCAAATTTGAATGCAGAATACAGGCTTAAAGACAGGATTCTTGGTAGTGTGGAGGAACAGAGGGATCTTGGGGTCCATGTCCATAGATCGCTCAAAGTTGCCACCCAAGTTGATAGGGTTGTTAAGAAGGCGTATGGTGTGTTGGCTTTCATTAACAGGGGAATTGAGTTTAAGAGCTGCGAGGTTATGCTGCAGCTCTATAAGGCCCTGGTTAGACCACACTTGGAATATTGTGTTCAGTTCTGGTCGCCTCATTATAGGAAGGATGTGGAAGCTTTAGAGAGGGTGCAGAGGAGATTTACCAGGATGCTGCCTGGACTGGAGGGCATGTCCTCCGAAGAAAGATTGAGGGAGCTAGGGCTTTTCTCATTGGAGCGAAGAAGGATGAGAGGTGACTTGATAGAGGGGTACACGATGATGAGAGGCATAGATAGAGTGGATAGTCAGAGACATTTTCCCAGGGTGGAAAGGGCTATCACCAGGGGGCATAATTTTAAGGTGATTGGAGGAAGGTTTAGGGGAGATGTCAGAGGTAGGTTCTTTACACAGAGAGTGGTGGGTGCGTGGAATGCGCTGCCAGCGGTGGTAGTTGAAGCAGATACATTAGGGGCATTTAAGCGACTCTTGGATAGGTACATGGACGATAGTAGAATGACGGGTAGGTAGTTAGTTTGATCTTCGAGTAGGTTAAAGGGTCGGCACAACATCGTGGGCCGAAGGGCCTGTACTGTTCTATGTTCTTCAAACTTCCACATATACGACCATTCTTCCACCCTGTATGTTCAGTGTGTTGAAATCAAGACTCATTGATGGCCTTCTAATCCAATTATTCATTCCTGGGGCCTCAACGCCTCACATTCTTCAGGCCGGGAAACACTTCACACAAAGTGTGATTGACACACAGAATGGACATTGGATTGAGTGGCACAGTCGAATGTCCCTGGAATCATTTAAGGAAGAGCTGGCTGCAAAGTGCTTTGGGACATCCCGAGGTCCTGAAAGGCATGATATATAAATGCAAGTCTTTCTTTCTCTTGAGCCCTAAGGAATATTTGTTTCCCCCGCCTGTGTATAGATCCAATAGAGCATGTTATGATAGAAGTGGACCCCTCCAGTGAGGTGATCAGAGAAGGTGATACCATCACCCTGAATTGTTTGGCTGACACCAACCCTTCACCAGCAGAATACCTCTGGGAAAAAGATGTAAGTTGAAACAATTCAATGGTCAAACAGTGTTGATCAACGATGGCGGTCAATTTTCTTAAAGCGTCTGGGCAGGACTCTTTTTCTGGTAATGAAGCAGCTGACTGCTCCCTCAGTGGTTGTCGGGTAGTGGGGGAGGGGGGGATTCTGACTAAGAGGTGTTCAGTCATAATCCCCACAAATGTTAGCTACACGCCATAGGCTCCTCAGTCAAGCACATGTACCAAATGCCTGAACCTGCAGCTCCTCTCTTACTGAGCAGGGGCCATAGTGTCATTACCACCGAGAAGGAGCCATTCGGCCCATCGAGTACATGCCGGTTCTCTTTACAGCAACCCATTCCCCCTGCTGTATTCCCATAGCCCTGCAAGTTTATCTGCCTCAAGTGCCCATCCCATTTTCTTTTGAAATCCTCAGATTACAATTCCAACAACAGAGCAGGTCAGAGGCTGGGAATCCTGCGGTGAGTAACTCACCTCCTGACTCCCCGAAGCCTGTCCACCATCTACAAGGCACAAGTCAGGAGTGTGATGGAATACTCTTAACTTGCCTGGTTGGGTGCAGCTCCAACAACACACAAGAAGCTCGACACCATCCAGGACAAAGCAGCCCGCTTGATTGGCACCCCATCCACAACCTTCAACATTCACTCCCTGCACCATCGACGCACAGTGGCAGCAGTGTGTACCATCTACAAGATGCACTGCAGCAACGCATCAAGGCTCCTTAGAGAGCACCTTCCAAACCCACGACCTCTACCAACTAGAAGGACAAGGGCAGCAGATGCATGGGAACACCACCACCTGCAAGTTCCCCTCCAGGTCATACACCATCCTGACTTGGAATTATATTGTCGTTCCTTCACTGTCGCTGGGTCAAAATCCTGGAACACCCTACTTAACAGCACTGTGGGTATACCTACCCCAAATGGACTGCAGCGATTCAAGAAGGCAGCTCACCACCACCTTCTCAAGGGCAATTAGGGATGGGTGATAAGTGCTGGCCTGGCCAGCGACGCCCACATCCCATGAATGAAAAGAAAATGTCATTAATAGGGTAAAACTAACGTGTTGCTTTGTTTTGCAGCTCGTAGAATCAGTAGAAATGTTGCTGTACTGATGTCAGTCTTGCAAATTAATATGCTGGTGGGTTCAGGGTGAATCTGGTCGGTTTTCAACTCACGTACTGAAGGCCCAATTGTAACCTAACCCCACCCGACAAGAGCAGGTTTTATACCCCCCCCCCCACCACCCCCCCCAGCAGATCTCACTCTCCACTGAAGTGAATGGAGTACAAAATCGGGTGGGTGTAAAACGAGCACTTGATTCCAACTCGCCCCAGTCTGGCCAGGTTAGGTTATTGACTCTGAATCCCACCACTCCTTTTTTTTTTATTTCCAAAATATACTTTATTCATAAAAATCTGTAAAAATTACATTGCCAAACAGTTTCCAAACAGCACCAAAAAATACAAACATTGCAAGGGAGATCAGTTTCCTTCAATACTGTCATGAGTTTCTTCCCAACCCTTCCGTTTCACAATTGTCATGTCAATTACAGTTTTACATTTACAGCAATTGAGAATATTAACGATACAGTTCGAGGGGTTTCCCATGGATCCAGCCCCTCAGTCCAGCTTGGTGGGGGAACCTTACACTGTGGTCTTTCCCCATTGAGCCTTTGCTGCGGCTGCCCCAAGCTTTAGTGCGTCCCTCAGCACGTAGTCCTGGACCTTGGAATGTGCCAGTCTGCAACATTCGGTGGTGGACAACTCTTTGCGCTGGAAGACCAGCAAGTTTCGGGCAGACCAAAGGGCGTCTTTCACCGAATTGATAGTCCTCCAGCAGCAGTTGATGCTTGTCTCGGTGTGCGTCCCTGGGAACAGCCCGTAGAGCACAGACTCCTGTGTTACAGAGCTGCTTGGGATGAACCTCGACAAAAACCACTGCATCTCTTTCCACACCTGCTTTGCAAAGGCACATTCCAGGAGGAGGTGGGCGACCGTCTCTTCCCCACCACAGCCAACGCGGGGGCACTGTGCGGAGGGGGCGAGACTTCGGGTGTGCATGAAGGATCTGACGGGGAGGGCCCTTCTCACCACCAGCCAAGCTACGTCTTGGTGCTTGTTTGAAAGTTCTGGTGATGAGGCATTCCGCCAAATGACTTTGACGGTCTGCTCGGGGAACCATCCGACAGGATCCACCGTTTCCTTTTCCCGTAGGGCCTTGAGGACATTCCGTGCAGACCACTGCCTGATGGACCCACCACTCCATCCCTCCCACCCTCAGTTTCTAACCCCTCCCCCAACTAAACCACAGGGGAACAGTATTGAGGAGGGGGTGGGATCTTACTTTTAACTTAACCCGCCCAACAGGAATGGGGCGGTTTGTGTCTGTTCTACACTTCCGCTCGATTTGACGCTTAAATTCGACCCAATCTCACTCTGTTCCCACTGGGAGAGTTGGACTAATCTTCCCCACCCGCCCCAGTGTTTAAAATGATGTGCTGTTCGAACTATACTAACTGTTGGATCTGGATCTCAGGGAAAGCAGCTCAGTGCCTTGGCCCAGTACATATTGCAGGCGGTGACGAAGAGGGACGAAGGAGAATACTGCTGCACTGTCTTTGACTTCGACTTCAACACAAAATCAGCTGTAAGGAAGATCCAAGTGAAAGGTAGGCGGTTCCCTCCTGTACACCAATTGCACGAGTGAAAAGAAGATTTGCATTTACAGCATGCCTTTCACAACATCAGGATATCCCCAGCACCAGTGAAATATAATGTAGCGATTGTCGAAATGGAGGAAACTTGGCAGCCAAATCGCACACAGCAAACTCCCGCAAAAAGCAATGAGATGTATCACCAGATGATCCTTTTTATTAATGCTGGTGAGGAATAAAGGTTGGCCAACTCTCTCTTCTTCTGTGGAAATTACCATGGGTTCTTTTGCATCCACCTGTGAGGGTCTTGCTTTAATGTCTGATCTGAACGACAGCAGTCCCGACAGTGCAGCACTCCCTCGGTACTGCTCAGCCTAGATTTTGTGCTCAAGTCTCTGGGGTGGGACTTGAACCTTCTGACTGAGAGGCGAGAACCGCTGAGCCACGCTTAGTCACTTGAGGCTAATCTCCGCCCCGCTATTTTAATGGTGAGCCCGCCTACTTCACACCGGTGGAGGAGTTAAACCCTCTTCCCCATCACCCCCCACCCCCCCCGTTCATGTCTGTACATGTCATCATCAAGCTAACAGAGTGGTTTTAACAACAGCAATCCACACTTAACGTAGTAAAAGGTTTTTCTCAGGACGATTGACCAGCAGAATTTGACACCGAACCACATAAAAGTGACATTAGGATAGGTGACCAAAAGCTTTGTCAAAGAGGTACGTTTTAAGGCGTGTCTTAAAGGAGGAGAGAGAGAGAGGCAGAGAGGTTTCGGGAGGGAATTCAGAGCTTAGGGCCGAGGCAGCTGAAGGCACAGCAGCCAATGGTCGAGTGATTAAAATCGGGGATGTGCAAGAGGCCAGAATTGGCAGATACTTCAGTGGGTTGTGGGGCTGGAGGAGATTACAGAGATAGGGAGGGGCGAGGGTATGGAAGGATTTGAAAACAAGGATGAGAGCTTTAAAATTGAGGTGCTGCCGGACCGCAAGCCAATGTAGGTTGACGGAGATATTATTACCTGTGATTTTCCGATTTAATTATTTTCTTTCTGTACTTTTTGCAGCAAGAGAAGACAACAATGAGTTAGATGGAGGAGGAGGTAAGCTTTCCAATGATTTATCAAGAGTTGCTCGATACTCGATCCAGTGTGGAGTGAGAACTAATTCATTGGTGTTACAAGTTAAGATCAGAACAAGGGGTAAATTTGGTGATCCTGTGCTTCAAGTGTGTGTCAGTGCCCAGGACGGGGCACAGTGCTGAAAGTCAGAACACTGTGTAGTATCATTATGGCTTCCTCTGCCTCTTTTCTCTATGTCGTTCAACATCCTTTTGGCTTTATTGACTGCTGCTCTGTGTTGGTTGGAGATATTTGACGTTGTGTCAGCTAAGGCTCCAAGATCCCTTTCAGCTCCATCCTTAGTTACTTCAGAGAATGATACAGTATAGAATGAGGTCATTCAGCCCATCATACTTGTGCCCGTTCTTTGAAAGAACAATCCAATTCTTTCCCCATAGCCCTGCAAATGTTTTCCTTTTCAAATATCTATCCAATTCCCTTTTGAAAGTTACTATTGAATCTGCTTCCACGGCCCTTTCAAGCAGCGCATTCCAGATTGTAACTCCTGCGTCACTGACCTGAAACGTTAACTTTGCTTCTCGCTCCACGGATGCTGCCAGACCTGCTAAGCATTTTCCAGCACTTTTTGTTTTTAATTCAGACTTCCAGCATCTGCAGTATTTTGCTTTTATTTTACTCCCCATAACCTTCCCTGCTCCCTGGTCTTCACTATTGAGGATACAAGTAACATACCAGTATTAGCTGTAAGTCAGAAAATGGAAGGGAGGGAGGAACTCAAGAAAACTACAATCACCAGGGAAGTGGTGCTGAACAAATTGTTGGAGCTGCGGGCTGACAAGTCCCCGGGTCCTGATGGACTTCATCCTAGGGTGTTAAAAGAAGTGGCTCGTGAGGTAGTTGATGCGTTAGTTTTAATTTTCCAAAATTCCCTAGATTCGGGGAAGGTTCTGTTAGATTGGAAAATAGCGAATGTAACTCCTTTATTCAAAAAGGGAGACAGAAAGCAGGAAACTACAGGCCAGTTAGCTTAACATTTGTCTTAGGGTTAGAAAAATTCAAGGTAATCAGGCAGAGTCAACATAACTTTGTGAAAGGGAAATCATGTTTAACTGATTTATTGGAGTTCTTTGAGGGAGTTACATGTGCTGTGGATAAAGGGGAACTGGTGGATGTATTGTACTTAGATTTCAAGAAGGCATTTGATAAGGTGCCATATCAAAGGTTATTGCTGAAAATAAAAGCTCATGGTGTAGGGGTAACATATTGGCATGGATAGAAGATTAGCTAGCTAACAGGAAACAGAGAGTAGGTATAAATGGGTCATTTTCTGGTTGGAAAGATGTACTGAGTGGTGTGCCACAGGGATCTGTGCTGGGGCCTCAACTTTTTACAATTTATATAAATGACTTGGATGAAGGGACCGAAGGTATGGTTGCTAAATTTGCTGATGACACAAAGATAGGTAGGAAAGTAACTTGTGAAGAGGACATAAGGGGGCTACAAAGGAATATAGATAGGCTAAGTGAGTGGGAAAAAATCTGGCAAATGGAGTATAATATGGGAAAGTGTGAAATTGTCCACTTTGGCAGGAAGAATAAAAAAGAAGCATATGATCTAAATAGTGAGAGATTGCAGAGCTCTGAGATGCAGAGGGATCTGGGTGTCCTAGTGCATGAATCGCAAAAGATTTGTGTACAGGTTCAGCAAGTAATTAAGAAAGCTAATAGAATGTTATCGTTTATCATGAGGAAAATTGAATACAAAAGTAGGGATTTTATGCTTCAGCTATACAGGGCATTGGTGAGACCATATCTGGAGTACTGTGTACAGTACTGGTCTCCTTATTTAAGGAAGGATGTAAATGCATTGGAGGCAGTACAGAGAAGGTTTACTAGACTAATACCTGGAATGGGTGGGCTTTCTTACGAGGAAAGATTGGACAGGCTAGGCTTGTATTGCTGGAATTTAGAAGAGTAAGAGGCAACTTAATTGAAACATATAAGATCCTGAGTGGTCTTGACAGAGTAGATGCGGAAAGGATATTTCCCGTTATGGGCAAATCTAGAACTAGGGGTCACTGTTTAAAAATAAGGGGTCGCCCATTTAAGACAGAGATGAGGAGAAATTTTTTCTCTCAGAGGGTCGTGAGTCTTTGGAATTCTCTTCCTCAAAAGGTGTTGGAAGCAATATTTTTAAGACAGAGGTAGATAGATTCTTGATAAGCAAGGGGGTGGAAGGTTATCGGGGGCCCTTCGGCCCACCGAGTCTGTGCCGACCAACAACCACCCATTTATAGCAATCCTACATTAATCCCATATTCTTTACCACATCCCCACCATTCTCCTACCACCTACCTACACTAGGGGCAATTTACAATGGCCAATTTACCTATCAAACTGCAAGTCTTTGGCTGTGGGAGGAAACCGGAGCACCCGGTGGAAACCCACGCGGTCACAGGGAGAACTTGCAAACTCCGGACAGGCAGTACCCAGAACTGAATCCGGGTCACTGGAGCTGTGAGGCTGCGGTGCTAACCACTGCGCCACTGTGCCGCCCAATCAGTTCAGCCATGAACTTATTGAATGGCGGAGCAGGCACGAAGTGCTGAGTGGCAGTCCTAATTCATATGTTCTTATACTCCCAATCCCAGCTTCTCCAGTCTCTCCACATAACAGAAATCTCTCATCCCTGGTACCATTCTGGTAAATCTCTTCTGCAACCTCTCCAAGGCCTTGACTTCCTTCCTAAGGTGTGTTGCCCAGAATTGAGCACCCTGCTGAAGCTGAGATTTAACCAGTGAATAGAGGGTTTGGCTGTAGCTTGCTTTCTTTTGTACTCTATGGCTCAACATTGGCCCGACTGTTTCAAAACCGGCTTACAGCTTTCATTGGGGCTTAGTGTGGATGCGTACCCTCAGGTGTGAGAGCAGGCCATAGAGAACTGTGCTGACTTCGGTGATGTCAGCTGAGTCACCACTGAGGGCACTAGATTGACCTTGGTGCTTCTGAGTTGGAGGGGAGGGGAGGGGTGAGCTCTAACCAGGATTCCTGGTCCTGGTACAGTGACTCCGGTTGGAACCTTGCCATGTGTGGGTGGGGGATTGAGGATAAGGTCATGATGCCCATGTGACCAAATAGCCTGCCAGTTGTTCACATGTGAGGAACAGCCAATTGTGTGAGGTATAACTCGGTGCCCTTGGAACGATACCCGTTAGAGATATTACCTTCAGGAGACAAAGGCAAACCAGGGGAAAATAGTCAGGGGAAAAATAAAATGGACTTGTACTTCTATATCAACTTTCAACAACTACAGGACATCCCAAAGTTCTTTAGAGTAAAGGCCTGCTCGGGTCTGCAAATGAAACCCGACCCGAGCCCGACAGAACCACATCCGACCCGACCTGACCCGACCCGACCACAGGAATAAAGTTGATTATATTAAAGAAGTTGTGCTCTATCTTGAATGGAATCGCTCACTGCAGACTAGTGTGGAGTGTTTCCCGCCTTGATGTCCTGGCTGTCACTGTGTCCAACGCGGCCCGACCCGACCTGAGCCCGGATGCCAGACCCGGAAGGGCGACCCGACCCGAACCCAACGCATGCCGTCGGGTCCCTTCGGGTTCGGGGCGGGTCGCCACGCTCCAGAGAGTGCTACTCACTGGAGCCACAGCAGGAAGATAGGGGAATGACGAGGGGGTTAAACTTGCCACTTCTGTGAAATTGCCTGTCCGAATGTTAGCCCTCACACAAGAGGTAAAGCAAATCAGCGTCGAATGGGGGGACGTGAGAAAGGATTTTTCTGTAACATTTTATCGTTCTCTTCCTCAACAGGTATTCCAGCCATTGCTGAAGGAAGTCATTCTGGAGGTATGAAACACGTCAGGAGAACAGGGTTTGACTTCCACTGTCCGCTTAAATCTTACCCGGGCATTAATTTCTCAATCAGAGTGAGATTAACGGACGAGCGTTTAAGGCAGTCATGTGACATTCCTCTCTCTGCCAGTTTAACAGAGGCGGTAACCTACCCCCAAGCAGATAACAGACAGAGGGCTGCCACTCAATACTGCTTATCCGTGAATGTTGCCAGCAGGAACTTATAGCCCATCATTTCTGCGATAGGATTATTTTTGTTACGGCAACATAAGATACGCAACTAAATAAACAAAGTGACAGATGGTTGTATAGGGTGGTTTAGGGTGCTCACCGTTAACAATGTGATTCAGATTGGGTGTTTCTATAATGGGTGGCTGATCTGTCATCTCCGCTGTGCCACCAGATCTTCAACATAAAAATCAGACCAGTATTTATCTGTCTACTCTGTACTCAATCCCCCTGTGCCCCAATTGGTATCCTCTATTGCCCATCTGACCTCTGTGTTGTACCCTCTCTGTCTAACTCTATCCTATTGTGTAGTCTCTATATCCCACTGGACCCCACTTTGTGCCCTCTCTATCCCACTCTACCTCACTCAGTATCCTCTATATCCCACTGAACTCCACGTTGTGCCCTCTGTATCCCATTTTACCTCACTCAGTATCGTCTTATAGGAGGGAGGGAGGTGAAGAGGGGGACAGGTTTAGAGAGACAATTCCAGAGGTGGCTTCATTTCCTGCGAGCCTCCTTTGTGTATGTCTTATTACAATTTGACATTATTGTTTGCAGATCGTCACGGAGACCCCAAACCACTGAACAGGGCTGGAATGGTTATTGGAATCATTGTGACGTTAATGCTCGTGGCTTTCTTCACCACCATAGCATATTACATGTGCTACTACAGGAAGAAGATGGAGAAGTGAGTCAACCTTTCACAGTCACCCAGTAAAGAAACACCACTCCCACACCCTGAAGCTTATGTGGAATTCCATTGAATTTATAGCACAGAGAAAGGTCTTTAGGCCCAACTGCTGGTGTTGAAGCTCCACACAATCTTCCCCTCACCCTTCTTCATCCAACCGAGCAAAAATAGTCACCAAAAGTAACATCACTATTGCTTTCAAATTCTCATTGTTGCCTTCAAATCCCTCTGTGCCCTCGACCCCTCCCTATCTCCGGAATCCCCTCCAGCTCTTACAACCTTCCGAGATAGCTGCGCTCCTCGAACTCTACCCTCTTGAGCATCCCCGATTTTGATCGCTCCACCATTGGTGGCCGTGCCTTCAGCTGCCCAGGCCCTAAGCTCTGGAATTCCCTCCCTAAACCTCTCCGCCTCTCTCTCCTCCTTTAAAACTCTCCTAAAAACCCGCTTGACCAAGCCTTTTGGCCACTAATATCGCCTTCTGTGTCTTGGTGTCAAATTTTGTCTGATAACGTTCCTGTAAAGCACCTTGGAACGTTTTACTGCGTGAAAAGCACTATCAGGACACAAGAAATAGGAGCAGGAGTAGACTTTACGGCCCCTTGTGCCTCTTCTGCCATTCGATCCACTCATGATCGATCTTTGGATTCAACTCCACTTTCCTGCCTGCTCGCCATATTCCTTGATTCCCTGAAGGATCAAAAATCTGTCTCTTTCGGCCTTGAATATACCCAATGATGGAGCATTTACTACTCTCTGGGGTAGAGAATTCCAAAGACTCACAACCCTTTGAATGAAGAAATTTCGCCTCATCTCAGTCCTAAATGAATGTCCTCTTATCCTGAGACTGCACCCCCGTGTTCTCGATTCCCCAGCCAGGGGAAACAGCCTCTCAGTGTCGACCCTGTCAAATCCCTTCAGGATCTTGTATGTTTCAATGAGATCACCTCTCATTCTTCTAAACTCCATAGAGTATAGACCCAATTTACTCAGCCTCTCATCATAGGACAACCCTCAGATCCCGGGAACTAATCTAGTGAATAAAAGCAAAATACTGCAGATGCTGGAAATCTGAAATAAAAACAGGAAGTGCTGGAAATACCTCAGCAGGTCTGGCAGCATCTGTGGAGAGAGAAGCAGAGTTAACCTTTCAGGTCAGTGACCCTTCATCAGAACAGATGCTGCCTGGCCTGCTGAGTATGTCCAACACTAATCTAGTGAACCTTCACTGTACCATGCCCCAAGTTGTTGTGGTTATATAAGAAATACGAACAAGAGTGGGCCATATGGCCCTGTGGCTAATAAAACCTGTTCCACCATTCAATAAGATCTTCTACCCCATGTCCGTTTTGCCCTTGAGTAAAGAGATTTCTCCTCAACTCAGCCTTAAATGGCCGATCCCCGTATCTGAGACTGTGACCCATAGCTCTAGACTCCAGCCAGGGGAAATCGCTTCTCAGCATCTTGTTGTAGTAGCTGGTAGAAAGTACTATTGCACTCTCCCATTCCACATCATTATATTACCCCTCCCTCCTTGACCTGCTCCCCTTTTCTCTTACAGTCACTATGTTTCAAAACTACTTCATTGGCTGGCACTAGATAAATGCAAGTCTTTCGTAGAGCACCAAAACAGGCCCTTCGGCCCAACGAGTCCGTGCCGACCATCAACCACCCATTTATACGAATCCTACATTAATCCCATTGCCCTCTCACATCCCCACCTACCCTCAATTCTCATCCCACCTACCGACACTAGAGGCAATTTACAATGGCCAATTTGCTTACCAACCCACAAGTCTTTGGCATGTGGGAGGAAACCAAAGCACCCAGCGGAAACCCACACAGTCACAGGGAGAACTTGCAAACTCCATACAGGCAGTACCCAGAACCGAACCTGGGCCACTGAGTTGTGAGGCTGCAGTGCTAACCACTGCGCCACTCTGCCACTTTTTGAACAACACCATCATATTTGAGCCTGGAGAGTGTGGGAATTGGGAGACTATTTAATCGTGAGGAACAGTACTGCGGCTGTCCTCGACCAATGCCCAACCACTCTTCGAGTGCTGCAGAAAAGTTTCAGAGACAACTGTGTCAGTGTGAGTTTAAACCAATAGATAAAAGGCGTCACACGCCAGTGCCGTGAAGAAAAGACCTGCATTTATATAGCACCTTTCACAATCTCTGGACGTCTCAAAGTGCTTTCCAGCCAATGACGTACTTTTGAAATGTTGTCACTGCTATAATACAGGAGACAATGCAGCCAATTTGCACATAGCAAGATCCCACAGTGTGATACGCGACTGGCGGATCTGTTTTTAATGATGTTGGTTGAGGGATAAATATTGTCCAGGACACCAGGGAGAACTCCTCTGCTCTTCTTCAAAATAGTGGCCATTCGACTTTTAATGTCCGCCTGAGAGGACAGACGGGGCCTCAGTTTAAGGCACTGTCTGAAAGATGGCACCTCCAACTGTGCACCACCTCCTCAGTACTGACCCTCCAACAGTGCAGCATTCCCTCAGTACTGCCACTCTGAAAGTGCAGCACCCCCTCAGTACTGATTCTCCTGCAGTGCAGCACTCTCTCAGTACTGACCCTCCAACACTGCGGCATTCCCTCAGCACTGACCCTCCGACAGTGCAGTGCTCCCTCAGTACTGCCTCTCCGACAGTGCAGTGCTCCCTCAGTACTGCCTCTCAGACAGTGCAGTGCTCCATCAGTACTGCATGGGAAGTGTCAGCCTGGATTATCTGCTAAGGTCTCTGGAGTGGGCGTGGAGCCACTTGGGGCCACTGAGCCACAGCTGATACCAAGTGTCAGTTCGCAGGTCTCACCCAGGATGACAGTTTTAGGCATTGCAACTGGCTTCAGTGCCTGGGGTAGGGAAAGCCAAAAGCAGTCTGGGCCCTCAGTCTTACTGCTCGTTCAGTGTAGCCCCACCTTCCCCAGTCTCGGGGAGTCAGCTGTGGACCAGATCAGTGCTGGCTGTGATTTATGCTGGAGTTGTATATCCTGCTGACTATAGGTCCTGAAATTACACTGGGCTTCTTCCAATCTCCTGTCGACATCTCCAGTGAGACACTGTCGGAACACTTATCGAGACGACATAAATGGCTGTGGGGAGCGGCCATGTACACCGTTTCTCTGGGGATGGGGTGAGGGGGAGGGGCAGGGGCATGTCCCACTGGTCTCTCCTCTCCCCCCCTCGCCACCCCCCTGTTCGACTCCATGCCCCCCTTGAATACACAGCAAGAGACCAGGACAAACTACTTCCCTCAACCAACATCACTAAAGACAGATGAACTGGTCAGTTATCTCACTGCTGTTTGTGGGATCTTGCTGTGCTCCATAGTGGCCGCCGGGTTTCCCTGCGTTACAGCTGCGGCCACGCCTGATTGAACTGATTCACTGTCGGGTGGCTGCTCTGGCGAATTACAGGAGGCCACCCTCAGTGCCCATTAAACCCTCCCTACCCTCGATATGGGCACGCTGCCCTGGGTGTCCCACCATAGTGGCAAAGTGATTATGTTACAGGCCTCGTAACCCTGGCAGACATGAGTTCAAATCGCACCGTGGCATATCCTGTGAATGGGTCGGAGAAAAATGAATCGACACTTTCAGCCAAGTGATGGAGGGAGAGCAGTCCCAATGTTGAGTGGGGAGCAGTCCCATTGCATGCTGGAACCCCTGTAGTACCCTGTCCAACTCATCCTTCCTCATGAGTGAGTCTTGCCATTGAGTATCAACAGGCTATTTGACTTTGGAGAGCATCACAGCAACACCTGAACCTGAACCTGACCTCACCTGCTATTCATTTATTGGCACATGTCTAACAGTGGTGGTGGTGGTGGCAGGGCGGGAATCACCAGATGGTGATCAATAGCAAGAATCCTGGGTGGTGTTTTCCTCGCTGCAGCCAATTTAACTCCTCATAGACTAGGGTTGGAACGGAGGACCTTTCCAACGTGAAAGGATTTGCATATTTCCATCTCAATGTTTGATCTACTGTGTGACACTGGTGCAGGTTAGCAATGTTTATAGATATATCCTACTGAATGGCAATGAAACAGATAGCAGGGCCTCCTCATCCACCAGTCTGGACAATGTTGGTCATCATCGCCCCTTGCTCCCGCTCTGCTTGACCAGCTGAGATCAGTTAACAGCCAGCACCGACTTAGGACCTGGGGCCTTGTGTGTAACCCACTCAGGATGGAGCCTGGGGCCTTGTGTGTAACTCAGCACAGACTCAGGATGGAGCCTGGGGCCTTGTGTGTAACTCATTCAGGATGGAGCCTGGGGCCTTGTGTGTAACCCACTCAAGATGGAGCCTGGGGCCTTGTGTGTAACCCACTCAGGATGGAGCCTGGGGCCTTGTGTGTAACCCACTCAGGATGGAGCCTGGGGCCTTGTGTGTAACCCACTCAGGATGGAGCTTGGGGCCTTGTGTGTAACCCACTCAGGCTGGAGCCCGGGGCCTTGTGTGTAACCCACTCAGGATGGAGCTTGGGGCCTTGTGTGTAACTCAGCACAGATAGAGCCTGGGGTAACTCAACTGCTTGCTACCTTACCCAGTTGAGTAATGAAACATTTTTTATAATGCTTCCAAAATTTGGCTAATATCTGTTTATTTAAGGAAACCTTTGAAAGATTTAGAGGAAAGGAATCCTATGGATCCAGGAAATGACCCATCTAGGGTTGAAAAAGTCATTGGAGAGGTGGGTCATTTTAATTCACAGCAGGATCATTGAATATTTTATTTCTTTTCAATTTCCCTGTCTTTTTCCTGCAGCATCCTTGATCATTATAGGTCCATTATTCGAGCCCCTGGCCCTGTAGTCATCATCTCTGGCCTTTTTATTTATGGTTTCTGAATTATGTTTAATCCGGACAAATGTGAGGTAATGCATTTTGGAAGGTCTAATGCAGGTGGGAGGTATACAGTAAATGGCAGAACCCTTAGGAGTATTGACAGGCAGAGAGATCTGGGCGTACAGGTCCACAGGTCACTGAAAGTGGCAACGCAGGTGGATAAGGTAGTCAAGAAGGCATACGGCATGCTTTCCTTCATCGGTCGGGGCATAGAGTATAAAAATTGGCAAGTCATGTTGCAGCTGTACAGAACCTTAGTTAGGCCACACTTAGAATATTGCGTGCAATTCTGGTCGCCACACTACCAGAAGGACGTGGAGGCTTTGGAGAGGGTACAGAGGAGGTTTACCAGGATGTTGCCTGGTCTGGAGGGCATTAGCTATGAGGAGAGGTTGGATAAACTCGGATTGTTTTCACTGGAACGACGGAGGTGGAGGGGCGACATGATAGAGGTTTACAAAGTTATGAGTGGCATGGGCAGAGTGGATAGTCAGAAGCTTTATCCCAGGGTGCAAGAGTCAGTTACTAGGGGACATAGGTTTAAGGTGCGAGGGGCAAAGTTTAGAGGAGATGTGCGAGGCAAGTTTTTTACACAGAGGGTGGTGAGTGCCTGGAACTTGCTGCCAGGGGAGGTGGTGGAAGCAGATATGATAGCGACGTTTAAGAGACATCTTGACAAATACATGAATAGGAAGGGAATAGAGGGATATGGGCCCCGGAAGTGCAGAAGGTGTTAGTTTAGGCAGGCATCAAAATCGGCGCAGGCTTGGAGGGCCGAATGACCTGTTCCTGTGCTGTACTGTTCTTTGTTCTTTGTTTGTTATGAGCAAGTTGAATGTCTCCGCGGTTTCCTTTACTTTTCTCGCTTTCCTACATCCATGATTCTCTGATGAGCTGAGCGACGGTGCGAGGCCCGGCCTGTGTCTTGGGGCCGCTAAAACCCTCCACCCTTTGAGTTGTTCGACTGGTGTACAAGTATCGACACTGACGTGCCTGTTCTTTACATGTCACAGCGTCATAACAATGCACAGAAGGGGGCCATTCGGTCCATCGAGTCCATGCTGGCCCTTTGTAGAGCAATCCAATCAGTTCCTTTCCCCTGCCCTATCCCTCTAGCCCTGCAAGTTTATGTCCCTTAAGTGCCCATCCAATTTGCTTTTGAAATCATTCAGCATCTCCGCTTCCACCACCCTCGTAGGCAGCGATTTCCAGGTCATTATCACTCACGGTGTGAAAAGGTGCTTCTTCACATCTCGCCTGTATTTCTTGCCCAAAACCTTAAATCTGTGTCCCCTACTCCATGTACCATCAGCTAATAGAATCAGTTTTTCCTTGCCAACCTTAACTAAACCTGTCATAATCTTATACACCTCTATCAAATCTCCCCTCAATTTCCTTTGATCCAAGAACAACCCAAGCTTTTCCGACCTAACCTTGTAGCTAAAATCCTCCATCCCTGGAACCATTCTGGTAAACCTCCTCTGCACCCTCTCAAGGACCCTCACATCCTTCCTGACGTGTGGTGACCAGAACTGGATGCAATCGTCCAGTTGGGTCCTAACCAGAGCTTTATAAACTTCCCTGCTTTTGTACACAACCCGAGATCCCATATGCTTCATTAACCACTCTCTTGATATGTCCTGCCACCTTCAAAGATCACTGCACGTGCACCCCCAGGTCTGTCTGTTCCTGGGCACACTTTAGAACTGTGCCATTAAGTCTATATTGCCTCTCCCTATCCCTTCTGCCAAAATGCATCACCTCACACTTCTCCATATTAAATTTCATCTCCCACTTGTCTGCCCATTATGCTAGCCTATCTATATCCTATTGCAGTTGATTTGTATCATCCTCACTGTCTCCAACTTTGATATCATCGGCAAAATTTGAAATTCTACTCTTTTCCAATCCAAGTCATTTATTTATATATATATATTATATATCTCAAAGAGGCAGTGATCTTAACACTGTCCCTTGGGGAACACCACTGTCTACTATCCTCCAGTCTGAAAAACAACCATTTTCCATGACTTGCTGTTTTCTGTCCTTCAGCCAATTTTTTAATCCAAGCGGACACTGAACCTCCTATTCCACGAGTCTCAATTTTGTTAACCAGCCTTTTGTCTGGTACTTTGTCAAATGTTCTCTTAATATCCAAATAAACAACATCCACTGCATTCCCTTCATCAATCTTCTCTGTTACTTCAGTAAAAAATTAAACTAATTTAGTCAAGCATGGTCTGTCTTTTACAAATCAGTGCTGGCTATCCTTAATTAACTCAAACCTCTCCAAGTGCCTGTTGATCTTTTCCACGATTATTGTTTCTGAAACCTTACCCACCACTGATGTTAAACTGACCGAACTGTAGTTCTGAGGAATATCCTTACACCCTTACACATTTGCCACTCTCCAATCCTCTGGAACTGCCCCATATTTAGGGAAGATTGAAAGATTATGGCAAGCCCTTCCGCTATCTCCACCCCACTTCTTTACGTAACCTGGGATGCAAGCCATCTGGACCAGGGGACTTATCGACTCTAAGCATAGCCAGCCTATCCAGTACATCCTTCCTATCAATTTTCACCCCATCCATTACCTCTAACGTCACCACTTCTACTGATATTTTGTCAGCATCCTCTTCCTGAGTAAACACTGATACAAAGGACTCATTAAGTATTCTAGCCTTGCCCTGTATCTCTAAGCATATATCACCCTCTTTGTCCCTAATAGACCCCATCCTGCCTCTTACTACCCACTTACTATTGACATACTGGTAGAAGATTTTTGAGTTGCCTTTTATTTCATTCTCATATTCTCTCATATACAGTTTTTCCTGTTAATCTTTAGTTCCATTTTACTCTGGCTAGATCCCCTCTCATTCCCATTGAAGTTAGCCCTCTTCCAATTTCGAAGTTCTACCTTTGATTGTTCCTTGCTCTTCTCTAAACCTTATGATATGATGATCACTCTTACCCAAGTGCTCCCCCACAGACACTTCGTCCCCTTGGCCCACCTCATTCCCCAGCAGCAGATCCAGAAATGCCTCCTTCCTAGTTGGGCCAAGAAAATACTAGTCGAGGAAAGTTTTCCTAACATATTTCAGAAATTCCTACCCCTCCTTACTCATTCCTCTAATATTATCCCAATTGATATCTGGGTAATTAAAGCCCCCCCAATGTCACTACTCTGTAGTTCTTGCACATCTCTGTGATTTCCCTGCAGATTTGCTCCTTTATGTCTCTCACTGTTTGGAGGTAGTTGATTTGTATCATCCTCACTGTCTTCAACTTTGATATCATCGGCAAAATCGGCCCAGTAGTGCGATCATCCCCTTTTTGCTTCTCAACTGAGCTTGGAAACTGAGGATCACCAGGGTATTGGACTGCCGGTAGCATCGCGGCCGAAGCCATTCTTCTCCCTCAACCAGCACCTGTGTGGTGCACTTTTCAACATGGCACTGACTGGCATTGCCCGAGGCTACATGGTTGAATGCATCATTGGCGTCACAGAGTGGATATTGCCTGGCCAAGGTAGCCTCCATTCAGCTCAGTTGCACTGAGTCACCAGTGGATGTCACTCTTTAACCAAGTCACCTCCAATCTCTTCCTTCCCATCCTATCTCAGTTTTACCATGTCAGCACTCTCACCTCTGAACCTCAAACCTCAGAGCCTTGAGTTTATGAACCAGGCTGACACTCCCAGTGCAGTGCTGAGGGAGCTCTACACTGTCAGAGGTGATGCCTTTCGAATGAGAGCTTAAACCGAGACCCTACCAGCTGGATGTAAAAGATCCCATGGCACTATTTTGAAGAAGAGCAGGAGAGCTCTCCCCAGTATCCTGGCTGATATTTATCCCTCAACCAACATCACGAAAACAGATGAGCTGGTCATTCTCACATTGCTGTTTGTGGGAGCTTGCTGTGCGCAAATTGGCTGCTGCAGTTCCTACATTACACAAGAACACAGGAAATAGGAGCTGAAATAGACCATATGGCCCATCGAGCCTGCTCCGCCATTCAATACGATCATGGCTGATGTTGGGCTTCAATTCCACTTTCCTGCCCGCTCCCCATATCCCTTGATTCCCTGCGAGACCAAAAATCTATCTATCCCAGCCTTAAATGTATTCAATGATGGAGCATCCACAATCCTCTGGGATAGAGAATTCCAAAGATTCACAACCCTTTGAGTGAAGTAATTTCTCCTCATCTCAGTCCTGAATGATTGATCCCTTATCCTGAGACTGTGTCCCCGTGTTCCAGATTCCCCGACCAGTAGGAACAATCTTTCAGCTTCTACCCTATCGAGCCCTTTCAGAATCTTGTATGTCTCAATTAGATCGCCTCTCATTCTTCTAAACTCCAGAGAATATCGGCCCGATTTACTCAGCCTCTCATCATAGGACAACCCCCTTATCCCAGGGACCAATCTAGTAATTCTTCACTGCACTTCTCCAGTGCAAGTATAATCTTTCTTAAATGTGGAGACCAAAACTGCACACAGTATTCCAGGTGCGTCTTACCAAAGCCCTGTACAATTTTAGTAAGACTTCTTTATTCCTCTACTCCAATCCCCTTGCAATAATGGTCAACATGCCATTTACCTTCCTAATAGCCTGCTGCACCTGCATGTTAACATTACAACAGCAACTACACTTCAAAAGTACTTCATTGCTGTAATGCGATCTGGGATGTTCTGAGATTGTGAAAGGCGCCATATAAATGCAAGTTCTTTCTTTATTTAATTTAACTCAGGAACAATGAGCTCCCAGGACGAATATCCAGCCTTCCGGACTCTCCTCTGGCAAGAATCCAGGACAACATTCAGGCATAAAGAAGTCAAAGATTGAGCAAAACCATAGGCCTTTGTTGTGTATTTTTTTATTTTGGTTTTTCAACATTTGCAGCCTTGTCATAGCAATTATCTGCCAGGCCGTCACATAGCAAGATGACCTGCTCACTGCACACTCCAGTTATTGTCGGGCTTTATTTTTTAACTTATTTTCCTTGTTGAATGACATATAAGATGGTTATTTTATAACCCGGTACTGTACCCCTCTTCATTCCGTGTCTTGTGTGTTGCTTAGTAAATGTGTTCCATAGTCTAAAGGGGGCTTTACGTTAACAACCGTTGTCTGATAATGCTGCAATCAGTTCAATTTGTCTGATGCAAGAAACGACGGTGGAGTTTTGTAAGTAGAGGCCAAGACTGACTGCTTTGTACAACATTTTAAACATTAATAAAGTTATTCCTTTTTGAAATTGGTGTTGGATGGCACGAACAAGCTTGAAATGAAAGTGTCACTGCACCCATTTTTCCATCATGTGCCAGTGAGAAATGACCATTCCAAAGTGCTAAATGAATCAAGTTCCACTTTACACCTCATGCCAATTTGTGCGGCTCCCAAAATAAAAGCAGAAAGTGCTGGTAATACTGGGCAGGTCCGGCGGCATCTGTGCAGAGAGGAACAGAGTTACCGTTTCTGGTCTGTGACTTTTCATCAGAACTGGTGCAGCTCCCAGTGTGTTTTTTTTTTAGTGGTACCCAACATAAAGATTTTCTACCAGAGCCGAGCGCTAACTCACCACCAACCAAGACGCAGCTAGGAATCTAGAGTAACTGGGATACCAGTATGCAAGATTCCCTCTAGTGTTGCACGGAGTGTCCTTGTGGGCATTGAGCCTCACACATATAGTCAATGAAGCTCAACAGAAATTCGAGGAACAACACCTCATTCTTGCAATTAGGAACTTATACCACCTTCTGGACTCAACATTGAGTTCAACAATTTCAGATCATAACCTCTGCTCGCGCTTTTTCAAACAGTAGTTGGGGGTAATGATTCTGCTGTTACCATTTACACCTCCTCTAGACTCATCTTCTCCTTCATTACTTATCTCATTATCACCCCCTTTAGCCTTGCACCATCATTGCTTTTATCATTTAATCTCTCCTGTCTTCCACCTTATCACAAACCTTCCCTTCCCGTTGCTTTCTCCCTGTCCCTGCTTTCCCGGCCCCTGTATCGGCTAAAGGTTTGTTACGTTTTCCAGTTCTGACAATAGGTTATCCACCTGAAACGTTAACTGTTTCTCTCTCTCCACAGATGCAGCCTGACCTGTTGAGTGTTTCCGGCTTTTACTGTTCATACACTGACTTCCTGCATCCACATTATTTTGCCTTCTGTCACACTCTGGAACTCCCTGCCCGAAACTCCTCGCCTCAATCTCTCTTTATCCCCTCCTTTACGATGCTCCTCAAAATCTACCTCTGACCAAGCAATAAGGCACACATCCTAATATTTCCTTATGTGGCTCAGTCTCAAATGTTGTCCGTAAACGCTCCAGTGGAGCGCCTGGGGTGTTTTATTCCATGAAAGGCGCTATGTAGATGCAAGTTGGTGTTTCGTCCTTGTGTGATCCAGCAACAGTACTCCGGCCGCTTTCTTGCGTTGTTGCCATGTGCAGGCACAGTCCTCCAGCCGCCTGGTGGTGTCCTTGCCGGGTTTGGGCTCAGTCCTCCAGCCGTCAGTTGGTGTTGTTCCCGGGTATGATGTTGGTCCTCTGGCCTCCAGGTGTCGCTGTTCCCCAGGTACGGCCTCGGTACTCCAGCCAAATGGTGGCACTGTTGTTGGATGCGAGGTCAGTCCTCTAGCCACCTGGTGGCGCTACTGCCCCGTGTGCACTTGGTCCCTCAACCACCCAGCGCCATTGTTCCATACTGGTTTTTTAATTATTTATTTCATGGGATGTGGGCGTTGCTGGCAAAGCCAGCATTTGTTTCCCATTCATAATTGCCCTTGTGAAGGTGGTGTTGAGCTGCCTTCTGGAACCGCTCCAGTCCATGTGAGGTAAGTACACCCACAGTGCGGTTAGGCAGGGAGTTCCAGGATTTTGATCCAGTGACAGTGAAGGAATGGTGCTATAGTTCCAAGTCAGGATGGTGTGTGATCTGAGAGGAACTTGCAGGAAGTGGTATTCCCATGCATCTGCTGCCCTTGTCCTTCTCGGTGGTAGAGGTTTCCGGTTTGGAAGGTGCTGTTGAAGGAGCCTTGGTGTATTGCTGCAGTACATCTTGTAGATGGTACACACTGCTGCCACTGTGCGTCGGTGGTGGAGGGAGTGAATGTTTGTGCATGGGATGCCAATCAAGCGGGCTGCTTTGTCCCGGACGGTGTCGAGCTTCTTGAGTGTTGTTGGAGCTGCACCCATCCAGGCAAGTGGAGAATATTCCATCGCACTCCTGACTTGTGCCTTGTTGTGGTGTTGTCCCTGGTTAGGTATGGATCATCAAGCCGCTCAGTGGCGCTGTTCCCCAATGCGCCTTCCGCCTCCAGCCGCACGGTGCCGCTGCTCCGTGTGCGTTGCAGATCCTCCAGCCACGTGGGGGCGCGGCAGAGGACTGCGGTTGGTCATTAAGTCATAGAGATACAGCACTGAAACAAGCCCTTCGGCCCACCGAGTCTGTGCCAACCAACAGCCACCGATTTATACTAATCCTACATTAATCCCATATTCTTTACCACATCCCAACCTTCCCTCAATTCTCCAACCACCTACCTACACTAGGGGCAATTTACATGGCCAATTTACCTATCAAGCCAATATACAGCAGCAAGAATATTTTGCAATAAAAAATTAGTGCTCATAAAATATTGGAACTTGGAGAGTGCAGTAAATCAGATTACTATAAAGTTTGGTGTACAAATTGTAGCTCATGCATTAATGTACACTAAATGTACTACAGGAGAAATGCAGCGAACAATAGATGCCCCTCATATGCTTTCATAGATTGAGCCTTTGACTTCGTCAGCAGGCATGGTCTCTTCAGACGACGAGCAAAGATTGGATGTCCACCAAAGCGACTAAGTATCATCACCTCATTCCATGGTCCTCCGGTCACACGGTGGCACTGCTCCACGGTGGCACTGCTCCACGGTGCGGATTCAGTCCTCAGCCGCCCGGTGCCGCTGTTTCCTGGTTAGGGCTTATTCCACCGGCCACTCGGCATCTCAGTTCCCGGTAGGAGTTGTTCATTCCGATGGTTGGTGGCGCTGTTACATATGCAGATACGGCCTCCAGCCACCAGGTGGTGATGTTGCCGACTACGATGCAAGTCCTCCACCGCCTGGTGGCGCTGTGGCCCACTGCGAGGCCGGTCCTCCAGCCGCCTGGTGGCGGTGTCGGCCACTGCAATGCCGGTCCTCCAGTCTCCTGGTGGTGGGGTGACCTTATGCAATGCCGGTGCTCCAGCCGCCGAGTGGCGGTGATGCCGGTCCTCCAGCCGCCTGGTGGCGGTGTGGCCCACTGCGACACCAGTCCTCCAGACGCCTGGTGTCGGTATGCCCCACTGCACTGCCGGTCCTCCGTGTGGCCCATTGCGATGCCGGTCATCCAGTCGCCTGGTGGTGGGGTGGCCCACTGTGCTGACGGTCCTCCAGTCGCCTGGTGGCTGTGTGGCCCACTGCGCTGCCGGTCCTCCAGGCGCCTGGGGTAGTGTGGGCCACTGCGATGACTGTCCACCAGTTCCTTGGTGGCGGTGTGACCAGCAGCGATGCCGATCTTCCAGTCGCCTGGAGGCAGTGTGGCCCACTGCGCTGCTGGTCCTCCAGTCGCCTGGGGTGGTGTGGGCCACTGCGATGACTGTCCACCAGTTCCTTGGTGGCGGTGTGTCTCACGGCGATGCCTTTCCTCCAGTCGCCTGGTGGCGATTTGGGACACTGCGATGCGGCCCTCCAGCCGCCTGGTGGCGGTGTGGCGCACTGCGATGCCGATTTTCCAGCCGCCTGGTGGCGGTGTGGCCCACTGCGATAGCGATGCTCCAGCCGCCTGGTGGCGGTGTGGCCCACTGCGATGACGATCCTCCAGCCGCCTGGTGGCGGTGTGGCGCACTGCGATGCCGATTTTCCAGCCGCCTGGTGGCGGTGTGGCCCACTGCGATAGCGATGCTCCAGCCGCCTGGTGGCGGTGTGGCCCACTGCGATGACGATCCTCCAGCCGCCTGGTGGCGGTGCAGCCCACTGCGATAGCGTTCCTCCAGCCGCCTGGTGGCGGTGCAGCCCACTGCGATGCCGATCCTCCAACCGCCTGGTGGCCGTGTAGCCCACTGCGATGCCGATCCTCCAACCGCCTGGTGGCGGTGTAGCCCACTGCGATGCCGATCCTCCAACCGCCTGGTGGCGGTGTAGCCCACTGCGATGACGATTCTCCAGCCGCCTGGTGGCGGTGCAGCCCACTGCGATGCCGATCCTCCAACCGCCTGGTGGCGGTGTAGCCCACTGCGATAACGTTCCTCCAGCCGCCTGGTGGCGGCGCAGCCCACTGCGATAACGTTCCTCCAGCCGCCTGGTGGCGGTGTAGCCCACTGCGATGACGATCCTCCAGCCGCCTGGTGGCGGTGTGGCCCACTGCGATGACGATCCTCCAACCAGTTCGATTCCTGTTGTCCATCCAACCCGGTCTTTGTCCATCGGAGCTTCGGCCGAGCAGCGATCGGTGACCGGCTGCTGGATTTCCCACGCTCAGACATTGAGAAACGGGTGTCGGGCACCGAGAGGCTGAAATGGCGTCGGCTCAGCAGCAACAGACGCCGGCGCCGGGCCTGAGCCTGGAGCAGGCCAAAGGTGAGGAGAGGAAGGAGGAGAATCGCAGGAAAGCCCGGGGATGGGATCGGGGCCGCGGATAGGCGTGTGATCACACCCTTCCCCCTCGGACAGAGATCCCTCACTCCCTCCGACAGAGATCCCTCCCTCCCTCCGACAGAGATCCCTCACTCCCTCCGACAGAGATCCCTCACTCCCTCCGACAGAGATCCCTCACTCCCTCCGACAGAGATCCCTCACTCCCTCGGACAGAGATCCCTCACTCCCTCCGACAGAGATCACTCACTCCCTCGGACAGAGATCCCTCACTCCCTCCGACAGAGATCCCTCACTCCCTCCGACAGAGATCCCTCCCTCCCTCCGACAGAGATCCCTCACTCCCTCGGACAGAGATCCCTCACTCCCTCCGACAGAGATCCCTCACTCCCTCCAACACAGATCCCTCACTCACTCCGACAGAGATCCCTCACTCCCTCCGACAGAGATCCCTCACTCCCTCCGACAGAGATCCCTCACTCCCTCCGACAGAGATCCCTCACTCCCTCCGACAGAGATCCCTCACTCCCTCCGACAGAGATCCCTCCCTCCCTCCGACAGAGATCCCTCACTCCCTCGGACAGAGATCCTTCACTCCCTCCGACAGAGATCCCTCACTCCCTCCGACAGAGATCCCTCACTCCCTCCGACACAGATCCCTCACTCACTCCGACAGAGATCCCTCACTCCCTTCGACAGAGATCCCTCACTCCCTCCGACAGAGATCCCTCACTCCCTCCGACAGAGATCCCTCACTCCTTCCGACAGAGATCCCTCACTCCCTCCGACACAGATCCCTCACTCCCTCCGACACAGATCCCTCACTCCCTCCGACACAGTTCCCTCACTCCCTCCGACACTGATCCCTCACTCCCTCGGACAGAGATCCCTCACTCCCTCCGACAGAGATCCCTCACTCCCTCCGACACTGATCCCTCACTCCCTCCGACACAGATCCCTCACTCCCTCGGACAGAGATCCCTCACTCCCTCCGACAGAGATCCCTCACTCCCTCCGACAGAGATCCCTGACTCCCTCCGACACTGATCCCTCACTCCCTCGGACAGAGATCCCTCACTCCCTCCGACAGAGATCCCTCACTCCCTCCGACAGAGATCCCTCACTCCCTCCGACAGAGATCCCTCACTCCCTCCAACACAGATCCCTCACTCCCTCCGACACAGATCCCTCACTCCCTCCGACACAGTTCCCTCACTCCCTCCGACACTGATCCCTCACTAACTCCGACAGAGATCCCTCACTCCCTCCGACACTGATCCCTCATTCCCTCCGACACAGATCCCTCACTCCCTCGGGCACTGATCCCGCACTCCCTCCGACACTGATCCCTCACTCCCTCCGACACTGATCCCTCACTCCCTCCGACACTGATCCCTCACTCCCTCCGACAGAGATGCCTCACTCCCTCCGACACAGATCCCTCACTCCCTCGGACACTGATCCCTCACTCCCTCCGACACAGATCCCTCACTCCCTCCGACACAGATCCCTCACTCCCTCCGACAGAGATCCCTCACTCCCTCCGACAGAGGTCCCTCACTCCCTCCCACACAGATCCCTCACTCCCTCCAACACAGATCCCTCACTCCCTCCGACACCGTTCCCTCACTCCCTCCGACACTGATCCCTCACTCCCTCGGACAGAGATCCCTCACTCCCTCCGACAGAGATCCCTCACTCCCTCGGACAGAGATCCCTCACTCCCTCCGAGAGAGATCTTTCACTCCCTCCGACAGAGATCCCTGACTCCCTCCGACACAGATCCCTCACTCCCTCCGACACTGATCCCTCACTCCCTCCGACACAGATCCCTCTCTCCCTCCGACACAGATCCCTCACTTCCTCCGACACTGGTCCCTCACTCCCTCGGACACTGATCCCTCATTCCCTCCGACACTGATCCCTCACTCCCTCCGACACTGATCCCTCACTCCCTCCGACACTGATCCCTCACTCCCTCGGACAGAGATCCCTCACTATCTCCGACAGAGATCCCTCACTCCCACCGACACTGATCCCTCACTCCCGCCGACACAGATCCCTCACTCCCTCGGACAGAGATCCCTCACTCCCTCCGACAGAGATCCCTCACTCCCTCCGACACAGATCCCTCACTCCCTCCGACACAGATCCCTCACTCCCTCCGACACAGATCCCTCACTAACTCCGACAGAGATCCCTCACTCCCTCCGACACTGATCCCTCACTCCCTCCGACACAGATCCCTCACTCCCTCGGACACTGATCTCACACTCCCTCCGACACTGATCCCTCACTCCCTCCGACACTGATCCCTCACTCCCTCCGACACTGATCCCTCACTCCCTCCGACAGAGATCCCTCACTCCTTTCGACACAGATCCCTCACTCCCTCGGACACTGATCCCTCACTCCCTCCGACACAGATCCCTCACTCCCTCCGACACAGATCCCTCGCTCCCTCCGACAGAGATCCCTCACTCCCTCCGACAGAGATCCCTCACTCCCTCCGACAGAGATCCCTCACTCCCTCCGACACAGATCCCTCACTCCCTCCGACACTGATCCCTCACTCCCTCCGACACAGTTCCCTCACTCCCTCCGACACTGATCCCTCACTCCCTCGGACAGAGATCCCTCACTCCCTCCGACAGAGATCCCTCACTCCCTCCGACACTGATCCCTCACTCCCTCCGACACAGATCCCTCACTCCCTCGGACAGAGATCCCTCACTCCCTCCGACAGAGATCCCTCACTCCCTCCGACAGAGATCCCTGACTCCCTCCGACACTGATCCCTCACTCCCTCGGACAGAGATCCCTCACTCCCTCCGACAGAGATCCCTCACTCCCTCCGACAGAGATCCCTCACTCCCTCCGACAGAGATCCCTCACTCCCTCCAACACAGATCCCTCACTCCCTCCGACACAGATCCCTCACTCCCTCCGACACAGTTCCCTCACTCCCTCCGACACTGATCCCTCACTAACTCCGACAGAGATCCCTCACTCCCTCCGACACTGATCCCTCACTCCCTCCGACACAGATCCCTCACTCCCTCGGACACTGATCCCACACTCCCTCCGACACTGATCCCTCACTCCCTCCGACACTGATCCCTCACTCCCTCCGACACTGATCCCTCACTCCCTCCGACAGAGATCCCTCACTCCTTTCGACACAGATCCCTCACTCCCTCGGACACTGATCCCTCACTCCCTCCGACACAGATCCCTCACTCCCTCCGACACAGATCCCTCGCTCCCTCCGACAGAGATCCCTCACACCCTCCGACAGAGATCCCTCACTCCCTCCGACAGAGATCCCTCACGCCCTCCAACACAGATCCCTCACTCCCTCCGACACAGTTCCCTCACTCCCTCCGACACTGATCCCTCACTCCCTCGGACAGAGATCCCTCACTCCCTCCGACAGAGATCCCTCACTCCCTCCGACACTGATCCCTCACTCCCTCCGACACTGATCCCTCACTCCCTCCGACACTGATCCCTCACTCCCTCTTACAGAGATCCCTCACTCCCTCCGACAGAGATCCCTCACACCCTCCGACACTGATCCCTCACTCCCGCCGACACAGATCCCTCACTCCCTCCGACAGAGATCCCTCACTCCCTCCGACAGAGATCCCTCACTCCCTCCGACACTGATCCCTCACTCCCTCCGACACAGATCCCTCACTCCCTCCGACACAGATCTCTCACTAACTCCGGCAGAGATCCCTCACTCCCTCTGACACTGATCCCTCACGCCCTCTGACGCAGATCCCTCACTCCCTCGGACACTGATCCCTCACTCCCTCCGACACTGATCCCTCACTCCTTCGCACACTGATCCCTCACTCCCTCCGACACAGAACCCTCACTCTCTCCGACACAGATCCCTCACTCCCTCGGACACTGATCCCTCACTCCCCCCGACACAAATCCCTCACTCCCTCGGACACAGATCCCTCACTCCCTCCGACAGAGATCCCTCACTCCCTCCGACAGAGATCCCTCACACTCCAACACAGATCCCTCACTCCGTCCAACACAGATCCCTCACTCAATCCGACACAGTTCCCTCACTCCCTCCGGCACAGATCCCTCACTCCCTCGGACAGAGATCCCTCACTCCCTCCGACAGAGATCCCTCACTCCCTCCGACAGAGATCCCTGTCTCCCTCCGACACAGATCCCTCACTCCCTCCGACACTGATCCCTCAATCCCTCCGACACTGATCCCTCACTCCCTCGGACAGAGATCCCTCATTCCCTCCGACAGAGATCCCTCACTCCCTCCGACACTGATCCCTCACTCCCGCCGACACAGATCCCTCACTCCCTCGGACAGAGATCCGTCTCTCCCACCGACAGAGATCCCTCACTCCCTCCGACACAGATCCCTCACTCCCTCCGACACTGATCCCTCACTCCCTCCGACAGAGATCCCTCACTCCCTCCGACAGAGATCCCTCACTCCCTCCGACACAGATCCCTCACTCCCTCCGACACTGATCCCGCACTACCTCCGACAGAGATCCCTCACTCCCTCCGACAGAGATCCCTCACTCCCTCCGACTGAGATCCCTCACTCCCTCCGACACTGATCCCTCACTCCCTCGGACACAGATCCCTCAGCCCCTCCGACACTGATCCCTCACTCCCTCCGACACTGATCCCTCACTCCCTCCGACAGAGGTCCCTCACTCCCTTGGACACTGATCACTCACTCCCTCCGACACTGATCCCTCACTCCCTCCGGCACTGATCCCTCTCCCCCTCTGACAGAGATCCCTCTCTCCCTCCGACACTGATCACGCACTCCCTCCGACACTGATGCCTCACTCCCTCCGACACTGATCCCTCACTCCCTCCGACACTGATCCCTATCCCTTTTTGACACTGATCACTCACTCCCTCCGACACTGATCCCTCACTCCCTCCGAGACAGACCACTCTCCCCCTCTGACAGAGATCCCTCACTCCCTCCGACACTGATCACGCACTCCCTGCGACACTGATCCCTCACTCCCTCCGACACTGATCCCTCACTCCCTCGGACACTGAGCCCTCACTCCCTCGGACACTGATCCCTCACTCCCTCCGACACTGATCCCTCATTCCCTCCGACACTGATCCCTCACTCCCTCCGACACTGATCCCTCACTCCCTCCGACACTGATCCCTCACTCCCTCTTACAGAGATCCCTCACTCCCTCCGACAGAGATCCCTCACTCCCTCCGACACTGATCCCTCACTCCCGCCGACACAGATCCCTCACTCCCTCGGACAGAGAACCCTCACTCCCTCCGACAGAGATCCCTCACTCCCTCCGACACTGATCCCTCACTCCCTCTGACACAGATCCCTCACTCCCTCGGACACTGATCTCGCACTCCCTCCGACACTGATCCCTCACTCCCTCCGACACAGATCCCTCACTCCCTCGGACACAGATCCCTCACTCCCTCCGACAGAGATCCCTCACTCCCTCCGACAGAGATCCCTCACTCCCTCCCACACAGATCCCTCACTCCCTCCGACACAGATCCCTCACTCCCTCCGACACCGTTCCCTCACTCCCTCCGACACTGATCCCTCACTCCCTCGGACAGAGATCCCTCACTCCCTCCGACAGAGATCCCTCACTCCCTCCGACACTGATCCCTCACTCCCTCCGAAACAGATCCCTCACTCCCTCGGACAGAGATCCCTCACTCCCTCCGAGAGAGATCCTTCACTCCCTCCGACAGAGATCCCTGACTCCCTCCGACACAGATCCCTCACTCCCTCCGACACTGATCCCTCACTCCCTCCGACACAGATCCCTCTCTCCCTCCGACACAGTTCCCTCACTCCCTCCGACACTGATCCCTCACTCCCTCGGACACTGATCCCTCATTCCCTCCGACACTGATCCCTCACTCCCTCCGACACTGATCCCTCACTCCCTCGGACAGAGATCCCTCACTCCCTCCGACAGAGATCCCTCACTCCCGCCGACACTGATCCCTCACTCCCGCCGACACAGATCCCTCACTCCCTCGGACAGAGATCCCTCACTCCCTCCGACAGAGATCCCTCACTCCCTCCGACACAGATCCCTCACTCCCTCCGACACAGATCCCTCACTCCCTCCGACACAGATCCCTCACTAACTCCGACAGAGATCCCTCACTCCCTCCGACACTGATCCCTCACTCCCTCAGACACAGATCCCTCACTCCCTCGGACACTGATCTCACACTCCCTCCGACACTGATCCCTCACTCCCTCCGACACTGATCCCTCACTCCCTCCGACACTGATCCCTCACTCCCTCCGACAGAGATCCCTCACTCCTTTCGACACAGATCCCTCACTCCCTCGGACACCGATCCCTCACTCCCTCCGACACCGATCCCTCACTCCCTCCGACACAGATCCCTCGCTCCCTCCGACAGAGATCCCTCACTCCCTCCGACAGAGATCCCTCACTCCCTCCGACAGAGATCCCTCACTCCCTCCAACACAGATCCCTCACTCCCTCCGACACAGATCCCTCACTCCCTCCGACACAGTTCCCTCACTCCCTCCGACACTGATCCCTCACTCCCTCGGACAGAGATCCCTCACTCCCTCCGACAGAGATCCCTCACTCCCTCCGACACTGATCCCTCACTCCCTCCGGCACAGATCCCTCACTCCCTCGGACAGAGATCCCTCACTCCCTCCGACAGAGATCCCTCACTCCCTCCGACAGAGATCCCTGACTCCCTCCGACACAGATCCCTCACTCCCTCCGACACTGATCCCTCACTCCCTCCGACACAGATCCCTCTCTCCCTCCGACAGAGATCTTTGACTCCCTCCGACACTGATCCCTCACTCCCTCCGACACTGATCCCTCACTCCCTCCGACACTGATCCCTCACTCCCTCTTACAGAGATCCCTCACTCCCTCCGACAGAGATCCCTCACACCCTCCGACACTGATCCCTCACTCCCGCCGACACAGATCCCTCACTCCCTCCGACAGAGATCCCTCACTCCCTCCGACACTGATCCCTCACTCCCTCCGACACAGATCCCTCACTCCCTCCGACACAGATCTCTCACTAACTCCGACAGAGATCCCTCACTCCCTCTGACACTGATCCCTCACTCCCTCTGACACAGATCCCTCACTCCCTCGGACACTGATCCCTCACTCCCTCCGACACTGATCCCTCACTCCTTCGCACACTGATCCCTCACTCCCTCCGACACAGAACCCTCACTCTCTCCGACACAGATCCCTCACTCCCTCGGACACTGATCCCTCACTCCCTCCGACACAGATCCCTCTCTCCCTCGGACACAGATCCCTCACTCCCTCCGACAGAGATCCCTCACACTCCAACACAGATCCCTCACTCCGTCCAACACAGATCCCTCACTCAATCCGACACAGTTCCCTCACTCCCTCCGGCACAGATCCCTCACTCCCTCGGACAGAGATCCCTCACTCCCTCGGACAGAGATCCCTCACTCCCTCCGACAGAGATCCCTGACTCCCTCCGACACAGATCCCTCACTCCCTCCGACACTGATCCCTCAATCCCTCCGACACTGATCCCTCACTCCCTCGGACAGATATCCCTCATTCCCTCCGACAGAGATCCCTCACTCCCTCCGACACTGATCCTTCACTCCCGCCGACACAGATCCCTCACTCCCTCGGACAGAGATCCGTCTCTCCCTCCGACAGAGATCCCTCACTCCCTCCGAGAGAGATCCCTCACTCCCTCCGACAGAGATCCCTCACTCCCTCCGACACAGATCCCTCACTCCCTCCGACACAGTTCCCTCACTCCCTCCGACACTGATCCCTCACTCCCTCCGACAGAGATCCCTCACTCCCTCCGACAGAGATCCCTCACTCCCTCCGACACTGATCCCTCACTCCCTCCGACACAGATCCCTCACTCCCTCGGACAGAGATCCCTCACTCCCTCCGACAGAGATCCCTCACTCCCTCCGACAGAGATCCCTGTTTCCCTCCGACACAGATCCCTCACTCCCTCCGACACTGATCCCTCACTCCCTCCGACACAGATCCCTCTCTCCCTCCGACAGAGATCCCTCACTCCCTCCGACACTGATCCCTCACTCCCTCCGACACTGATCCCTCACTCCCTCCGACACTGATCCCTCACTCCCTCTTACAGAGATCCCTCACTCCCTCCGACAGAGATCCCTCACTCCCTCCGACAGAGATCCCTCACACCCTCCGACACTGATCCCTCACTCCCGCCGACACAGATCCCTCACTCCCTCCGACAGAGATCCCTCACTCCCTCCGACAGAGATCCCTCACTCCCTCCGACAGAGATCCCTCCCTCCCTCCGACAGAGATCCCTCACTCCCTCGGACAGAGATCCCTCACTCCCGCCGACAGAGATCACTCACTCCCTCGGACAGAGATCCCTCACTCCCTCCGACAGAGATCCCTCCCTCCCTCCGACAGAGATCCCTCACTCCCTCCGACAGAGATCCCTCCCTCCCTCCGACAGAGATCCCTCACTCCCTCGGACAGAGATCCCTCACTCCCTCCGACAGAGATCCCTCACTCCCTCCGACAGAGATCCCTCACTCCCTCCAACACAGATCCCTCACTCCCTCCGACAGAGATCCCTCACTCCCTCCGACAGAGATCCCTCACTCCCTCCGACAGAGATCCCTCACTCCCTCCGACAGAGATCCCTCACTCCCTCCGACAGAGATCCCTCACTCCCTCCGACACAGATCCCTCACTCCCTCCGACACAGATCCCTCACTCCCTCCGACACAGTTCCCTCACTCCCTCCGACACTGATCCCTCACTCCCTCCGACACAGTTCCCTCACTCCCTCCGACACTGATCCCTCACTCCCTCGGACAGAGATCCCTCACTCCCTCCGACAGAGATCCCTCACTCCCTCCGACACTGATCCCTCACTCCCTCCGACACAGATCCCTCACTCCCTCGGACAGAGATCCCTCACTCCCTCCGACAGAGATCCCTCACTCCCTCCGACAGAGATCCCTGACTCCCTCCGACACTGATCCCTCACTCCCTCGGACAGAGATCCCTCACTCCCTCCGACAGAGATCCCTCACTCCCTCCGACAGAGATCCCTCACTCCCTCCGACACAGATCCCTCACTCCCTCCGACACAGATCCCTCACTCCCTCCGACACAGATCCCTCACTCCCTCCGACACAGTTCCCTCACTCCCTCCGACACTGATCCCTCACTAACTCCGACAGAGATCCCTCACTCCCTCCGACACTGATCCCTCATTCCCTCCGACACAGATCCCTCACTCCCTCGGGCACTGATCCCACACTCCCTCCGACACTGATCCCTCACTCCCTCCGACACTGATCCCTCACTCCCTCCGACACTGATCCCTCACTCCCTCCGACAGAGATGCCTCACTCCCTCCGACACAGATCCCTCACTCCCTCGGACACTGATCCCTCACTCCCTCCGACACAGATCCCTCACTCCCTCGGACACAGATCCCTCACTCCCTCCGACAGAGATCCCTCACTCCCTCCGACAGAGGTCCCTCACTCCCTCCCACACAGATCCCTCACTCCCTCCAACACAGATCCCTCACTCCCTCCGACACCGTTCCCTCACTCCCTCCGACACTGATCCCTCACTCACTCGGACAGAGATCCCTCACTCCCTCCGACAGAGATCCCTCACTCCCTCGGACAGAGATCCCTCACTCCCTCCGAGAGAGATCTTTCACTCCCTCCGACAGAGATCCCTGACTCCCTCCGACACAGATCCCTCACTCCCTCCGACACTGATCCCTCACTCCCTCCGACACAGATCCCTCTCTCCCTCCGACACAGATCCCTCACTTCCTCCGACACTGATCCCTCACTCCCTCGGACACTGATCCCTCATTCCCTCCGACACTGATCCCTCACTCCCTCCGACACTGATCCCTCACTCCCTCCGACACTGATCCCTCACTCCCTCGGACAGAGATCCCTCACTACCTCCGACAGAGATCCCTCACTCCCACCGACACTGATCCCTCACTCCCGCCGACACAGATCCCTCACTCCCTCGGACAGAGATCCCTCACTCCCTCCGACAGAGATCCCTCACTCCCTCCGACACAGATCCCTCACTCCCTCCGACACAGATCCCTCACTCCCTCCGACACAGATCCCTCACTAACTCCGACAGAGATCCCTCACTCCCTCCGACACTGATCCCTCACTCCCTCCGACACAGATCCCTCACTCCCTCGGACACTGATCTCACACTCCCTCCGACACTGATCCCTCACTCCCTCCGACAGTGATCCCTCACTCCCTCCGACACTGATCCCTCACTCCCTCCGACAGAGATCCCTCACTCCTTTCGACACAGATCCCTCACTCCCTCGGACACTGATCCCTCACTCCCTCCGACACAGATCCCTCACTCCCTCCGACACAGATCCCTCGCTCCCTCCGACAGAGATCCCTCACTCCCTCCGACAGAGATCCCTCACTCCCTCCGACAGAGATCCCTCACTCCCTCCGACACAGATCCCTCACTCCCTCCGACACTGATCCCTCACTCCCTCCGACACAGTTCCCTCACTCCCTCCGACACTGATCCCTCACTCCCTCGGACAGAGATCCCTCACTCCCTCCGACAGAGATCCCTCACTCCCTCCGACACTGATCCCTCACTCCCTCCGACACAGATCCCTCACTCAGTCGGACAGAGATCCCTCACTCCCTCCGACAGAGATCCCTCACTCCCTCCGACAGAGATCCCTGACTCCCTCCGACACTGATCCCTCACTCCCTCGGACAGAGATCCCTCACTCCCTCCGACAGAGATCCCTCACTCCCTCCGACAGAGATCCCTCACTCCCTCCGACAGAGATCCCTCACTCCCTCCAACACAGATCCCTCACTCCCTCCGACACAGATCCCTCACTCCCTCCGACACAGTTCCCTCACTCCCTCCGACACTGATCCCTCACTAACTCCGACAGAGATCCCTCACTTCCTCCGACACTGATCCCTCACTCCCTCCGACACAGATCCCTCACTCCCTCGGACACTGATCCCACACTCCCTCCGACACTGATCCCTCACTCCCTCCGACACTGATCCCTCACTCCCTCCGACACTGATCCCTCACTCCCTCCGACAGAGATCCCTCACTCCTTTCGACACAGATCCCTCACTCCCTCGGACACTGATCCCTCACTCCCTCCGACACAGATCCCTCACTCCCTCCGACACAGATCCCTCGCTCCCTCCGACAGAGATCCCTCACTCCCTCCGACAGAGATCCCTCACTCCCTCCGACAGAGATCCCTCACGCCCTCCAACACAGATCCCTCACTCCCTCCGACACAGTTCCCTCACTCCCTCCGACACTGATCCCTCACTCCCTCGGACAGAGATCCCTCACTCCCTCCGACAGAGATCCCTCACTCCCTCCGACACTGATCCCTCACTCCCTCCGACACAGATCCCTCACTCCCTCGGACAGAGATCCCTCACTCCCTCCGACAGAGATCCCTCACTCCCTCCGACAGAGATCCCTGACTCCCTCCGACACAGATCCCTCACTCCCTCCGACACTGATCCCTCACTCCCTCCGACACAGATCCCTCTCTCCCTCCGACAGAGATCCCTCACTCCCTCCGACACTGATCCCTCACTCCCTCCGACACTGATCCCTCACTCCCTCCGACACTGATCCCTCACTCCCTCTTACAGAGATCCCTCACTCCCTCCGACAGAGATCCCTCACACCCTCCGACACTGATCCCTCACTCCCGCCGACACAGATCCCTCACTCCCTCCGACAGAGATCCCTCACTCCCTCCGACAGAGATCCCTCACTCCCTCCGACACTGATCCCTCACTCCCTCCGACACAGATCCCTCACTCCCTCCGACACAGATCTCTCACTAACTCCGGCAGAGATCCCTCACACCCTCCGACACTGATCCCTCACTCCCGCCGACACAGATCCCTCACTCCCTCCGACAGAGATCCCTCACTCCCTCCGACAGAGATCCCTCACTCCCTCGGACACTGATCCCTCACTCCCTCCGACACTGATCCCTCACTCCTTCGCACACTGATCCCTCACTCCCTCCGACACAGAACCCTCACTCTCTCCGACACAGATCCCTCACTCCCTCGGACACTGATCCCTCACTCCCCCCGACACAAATCCCTCACTCCCTCGGACACAGATCCCTCACTCCCTCCGACAGAGATCCCTCACTCCCTCCGACAGAGATCCCTCACACTCCAACACAGATCCCTCACTCCGTCCAACACAGATCCCTCACTCAATCCGACACAGTTCCCTCACTCCCTCCGGCACAGATCCCTCACTCCCTCGGACAGAGATCCCTCACTCCCTCCGACAGAGATCCCTCACTCCCTCCGACAGAGATCCCTGACTCCCTCCGACACAGATCCCTCACTCCCTCCGACACTGATCCCTCAATCCCTCCGACATTGATCCCTCACTCCCTCCGACACTGATCTCTCACTCCCTCGGACAGAGATCCCTCATTCCCTCCGACAGAGATCCCTCACTCCCTCCGACACTGATCCCTCACTCCCGGCGACACAGATCCCTCACTCCCTCGGACAGAGATCCGTCTCTCCCACCGACAGAGATCCCTCAATCCCTCCGACACAGATCCCTCACTCCCTCCGACACTGATCCCTCACTCCCTCCGACAGAGATCCCTCACTCCCTCCGACAGAGATCCCTCACTCCCTCCGACACAGATCCCTCACTCCCTCCGACACTGATCCCGCACTACCTCCGACTGAGATCCCTCACTCCCTCCGACTGAGATCCCTCACTCCCTCCGACACTGATCCCTCACTCCCTCGGACACAGATCCCTCAGCCCCTCCGACACTGATCCCTCACTCCCTCCGACACTGATCCCTCACTCCCTCCGACAGAGGTCCCTCACTCCCTTGGACACTGATCACTCACTCCCTCCGACACTGATCCCTCACTCCCTCCGGCACTGATCCCTCTCCCCCTCTGACAGAGATCCCTCACTCCCTCCGACACTGATCACGCACTCCCTCCGACACTGATGCCTCACTCCCTCCGACACTGATCCCTCACTCCCTCCGACACTGATCCCTATCCCTTTTTGACACTGATCACTCACTCCCTCCGACACTGATCCCTCACTCCCTCCGAGACAGACCACTCTCCCCCTCTGACAGAGATCCCTCACTCCCTCCGACACTGATCACGCACTCCCTGCGACACTGATCCCTCACTCCCTCCGACACTGATCCCTCACTCCCTCGGACACTGAGCCCTCACTCCCTCGGACACTGATCCCTCACTCCCTCCGACACTGATCCCTCATTCCCTCCGACACTGATTGCTCACTCCCTCCGACACTGATCCCTCACTCCCTCGGACAGAGATCCCTCACTCCCTCGGACAGAGATCCCTCACTCCCTCCGACAGAGATCCCTCACTCCCTCCGACACTGATCCCTCACTCCCGCCGACACAGATCCCTCACTCCCTCGGACAGAGAACCCTCACTCCCTCCGACAGAGATCCCTCACTCCCTCCGACACTGATCCCTCACTCCCTCTGACACAGATCCCTCACTCCCTCGGACACTGATCTCGCACTCCCTCCGACACTGATCCCTCACTCCCTCCGACACAGATCCCTCACTCCCTCGGACACAGATCCCTCACTCCCTCCGACAGAGATCCCTCACTCCCTCCGACAGAGATCCCTCACTCCCTCCCACACAGATCCCTCACTCCCTCCGACACAGATCCCTCACTCCCTCCGACACCGTTCCCTCACTCCCTCCGACACTGATCCCTCACTCCCTCGGACAGAGATCCCTCACTCCCTCCGACAGAGATCCCTCACTCCCTCCGACACAGATCCCTCACTCCCTCCGACACTGATCCCTCACTCCCTCCGACAGAGATCCCTCTCTCCCTCCGACAGAGATCCCTTACTCCCTCCGACACTGATCCCTCACTCCCTCCGACAGAGATCCCTCACTCCCTCCGACAGAGATCCCTCACTCCCTCCGACACTGATCCGTCACTCCCTCGGACACAGATCCCTCAGCCCCTCCGACACTGATCCCTCACTCCCTCCGACACTGATCCCTCACTCCCTCCGACAGAGGTCCCTCACTCCCTTGGACACTGATTCCTCACTCCCTCGGACACTGATCCCTCACTCCCTCCGACACTGATCCCTCACTCCCTCCGGCACTGATCCCTCTCCCCCTCTGACAGAGATCCCTCTCTCCCTCCGACACTGATCACGCACTCCCTCCGACACTGATCCCTCACTCCCTCCGACACTGCTCCCTCACTCCCTCGGACACTGATCCCTCACTCCCTCCGACACTGATCCCTCACTCCCTCCGAGACTGATCCCTCACTCCCTCCGACACTGATCACTCACTCCCTCCGACACTGATGCCTCACTCCCTCCGACACTGATCCTCACTCCCTCCGACACTGATCCCTCTCCCTTTTTGACACTGATTCCTCACTCCCTCCGACACTGATCCCTCACTCCCTCCGACACTGTTCCCTCACTCCCTCCGACATTGATCCCTCACCCGCTTCAACACTGAACCCTCACTCCCTCCGAGACTGATCCCCCACTCCCTCCGAGACTGATCCCTCACTCCCTGCGAGACTGACCCCTCACTCCCTCCGACACTGATCCCTCACCCCCTCTGACAGAGATCCCTCACTCCCTCCGACACTGATCCCTCACTCCCTCCGACATTGATCCCTCACCCGCTCCGACAAAGATCCCTCACTCCCTCCGACACTGTTCCCTCACTCCCTCCAACACTGATCCCTCTCCCTTTCTGACATTGATCCCTCACTCCCTCCGACATTGATCCCTCACTCCCTCCGACACTGATCCCTCACTCCCTCCGACACTGATCCCTCACTCCTTCGGACTCTGATACCTCACTCCCTCCGACAGAGAACCCTCACTCCCTCCGACAGAGATCCCTCACTCCCTCCGACACTGATCCCTCACTCCCTCTGACACAGATCCCTCACTCCCTCGGACACTGATCCCTCACTCCCTCCGACAGAGATCCCTCACTCCCTCCGACACAGATCCATCACTCCCTCGGACACTGATCCCTCACTCCCTCCGACACAGATCCCTCACTCCCTCGGACACTGATCCCTCACTCCCTCCGACACAGATCCCTCACTCCCTCGGACACCGATCCCTCACTCCCTCCGACAGAGATCCCTCACTCCCTCCGACAGAGATCCCTCACTCCCTCCGACACAGATCCCTCACTCCCTCCAACACAGATCCCTCACTCCCTCCGACACAGTTCCCTCACTCCCTCCGACACTGATCCCTCACTCCCTCGGACAGAGATCCCTCACTCCCTCCGACAGAGATCCCTCACTCCCTCTGACACAGATCCCTCACTCCCTCGGACACTGATCCCTCACTCCCTCCGACAGAGATCCCTCACTCCCTCCGACACAGATCCCTCACTCCCTCGGACACTGATCCCTCACTCCCTCCGACACAGATCCCTCACTCCCTCGGACACTGATCCCTCACTGCCTCCGACACTGTTACCTCACTCTCTCCGACACAGATTCCTCACTCCCTCCGACACTGATCCCTCACTCCCTCCGACACTGTTACCTCACTCCCTCCGACACAGATTCCTCACTCCCTCCGACACTGATCCCTCACTCCCTCCGACAGAGATCCCTCACTCCCTCCGACAGAGATCCCTCACTCCCTCCGACACAGATCCCTCACTCCCTCCGACAGAGATCCCTCACTCCCTCCGACACAGATCCCTCACTCCCTCTGACACTGATCCCTCACTCCCTCGGACACAGATCCCTCAGCCCCTCCGACACTGATCCCTCACTCCCTCCGACACTGATCCCTCACTCCCTCCGACAGAGGTCCCTCAGTCCCTTGGACACTGATCCCTCACTCCCTCGGACACTGATCCTTCACTCCCTCCGGCACTGATCCCTCTCCCCCTCTGACAGAGATCCCTCTCTCCCTCCGACACTGATCACGCACTCCCTCCGACACTGATCCCTCACTCCTTCGCACACTGATCCCTCACTCCCTCTGACACAGAACCCTCACTCCCTCCGACACAGATCCCTCACTCCCTCGGACACTGATCCCTCACTCCCTCTGAGACAGACCACTCTCCCCCTCTGACAGAGATCCCTCACTCCCTCCGACACTGATCACGCACTCCCTCCGACACTGATCCCTCACTCCCTCCGACACTGATCCCTCACTCCCTCGGACACTGATCCCTCACTCCCTCCGAGACTGATCCCTCACTCCCTCCGAGACTGATCCCTTACTCCCTCCGACACTGATCCCTCACTCCCTCCGACACTGATGCCTCACTCCCTCCGACACTGATCCCTCACTCCCTCCGACACTGATCCCTCTCCCTTTTTGACACTGATTCCTCACTCCCTCCGACACTGATCCCTCACTCCCTCCGACACTGTTCCCTCACTCACTTCGACAATGATCCCTCACCCGCTTCAACACTGAACCCTCACTCCCTCCGAGACTGATCCCCCACTCCCTCCGAGACTGATCCCTCACTCCCTGCGAGACTGACCCCTCACTCCCTCCGACACTGATCCCTCACTCCCTCCGACATTGATCCCTCACCCGCTCCGACAAAGATCCCTCACTCCCTCCGACACTGTTCTCTCACTCCCTCCGACACTGATCCCTCTCCCTTTCTGACACTGATCCCTCACTCCCTCCGACATTGATCCCTCACTTCCTCCGACACTGATCCCTCACTCCCTCCGACACTGATCCCTCACTCCCTCCGACACTGATCCCTCACTCCTTCGGACACTGATACCTCACTCCCTCCGACAGAGAACCCTCACTCCCTCCGACAGAGATCCCTCACTCCCTCCGACACTGATCCCTCACTCCCTCCGACACAGATCCCTCACTCCCTCGGACACTGATCTCACACTCCCTCCGACACTGATCCCTCACTCCCTCCGACACAGATCCCTCACTCCCTCGGACACTGAACCCTCACTCCCTCCGACAGAGATTGCTCACTCCCTCCGACACAGTTCCCTCACTCCCTCGGACACTGATCCCTCACTCCCTCCGACACAGATCCCTCACTCCCTCGGACACCGATCCCTCACTCCCTCCGACAGAGATCCCTCACTCCCTCCGACAGAGATCCCTCACTCCCTCCAACACAGATCCCTCACTCCCTCCGACATAGTTCCCTCACTCCCTCCGACACTGATCCCTCACTCCCTCTGACAGAGATACCTCACTCACTCCGACAGAGATCCCTCACTCCTTCCGACACTGATCCCTCACTCCCGCCGACACAGATCCCTCACTCCCTCCGACACAGATCTCTCACTAACTCCGACAGAGATCCCTCACTCCCTCCGACACTGATCCCTCACTCCCTCTGACACAGATCCCTCACTCCCTCGGACACTGATCTCACACTCCCTCCAACACTGATCCCTCACTCCCTCCGACACTGATCCCTCACTTCTTTGCACACTGATCCCTCACTCCCTCTGACACAGAACCCTCACTCCCTCCGACACAAATCCCTCACTCCCTCCGACACTGATCCGTCACTCCCTCCCACACAGATCCCTCACTCCCTCCGACAGAGATCCCTCACTCCCTCCGACAGAGATCCCTCACTCCCTCCGACAGAGATCCCTCACTCTCGGACACAGATCCCTCACTCCCTCCAACACAGATCCCTCACTCAATCCGACACAGTTCCCTCACTCCCTCCGGCACAGATCCCTCACTCCCTCGGACAGAGATCCCTCACTCCCTCCGACAGAGATCCCTCACTCCCTCCGACAGAGATCCCTGACTCCCTCCGACACAGATCCCTCACTCCCTCCAACACTGATCCCTCACTCCCTCCGACACTGATCCCTCACTCCCTCCGACAGAGATCCCTCATTCCCTCCGACAGAGATCCCTCACTCCCTCCGACACTGATCCCTCACTCCCGCCGACACAGATCCCTCACTCCCTCGGACAGAGATCCCTCACTCCCACCTACAGAGATCCCTCACTCCCTCCGACACAGATCCCTCACTCCCTCCGACACTGATCCCTCACTCCCTCCGACAGAGATCCCTCACTCCCTCCGACAGAGATCCCTTACTCCCTCCGACACTGATCCCTCACTCCCTCCGACAGAGATCCCTCACTCCCTCCGACAGAGATCCCTCACTCCCTCCGACACTGATCCGTCACTCCCTCGGACACAGATCCCTCAGCCCCTCCGACACTGATCCCTCACTCCCTCCGACACTGATCCCTCACTCCCTCCGACAGAGGTCCCTCACTCCCTCGGACACTGATCCCTCACTCCCTCGGACAGAGATCCCTCACTCCCTCCGACACTGATCCCTCGCTCCCTCCGGCACTGATCCCTCTCCCCCTCTGACAGAGATCCCTCTCTCCCTCCGACACTGATCACGCACTCCCTCCGACACTGATCCCTCACTCCCTCCGACACTGCTCCCTCACTCCCTCGGACACTGATCCCTCACTCCCTCCGACACTGATCCCTCACTCCCTCCGAGACTGATCCCTCACTCCCTCCGACACTGATCCCTCACTCCCTCCGACACTGATGCCTCACTCTCTCCGACACTGATCCCTCACTCCCTCCGACACTGATCCCTCTCCCTTTTTGACACTGATTCCTCACTCCCTCCGACACTGATCCCTCACTCCCTCCGACACTGTTCCCTCACTCCCTCCGACATTGATCCCTCACCCGCTTCAACACTGAACCCTCACTCCCTCCGAGACTGATCCCCCACTCCCTCCGAGACTGATCCCTCACTCCCTGCGAGACTGACCCCTCACTCCCTCCGACACTGATCCCTCACTCCCTCCGACATTGATCCCTCACCCGCTCCGACAAAGATCCCTCACTCCCTCCGACACTGTTCCCTCACTCCCTCCAACACTGATCCCTCTCCCTTTCTGACACTGATCCCTCACTCCCTCCGACATTGATCCCTCACTCCCTCCGACACTGATCCCTCACTCCCTCCGACACTGATCCCTCACTCCTTCGGACTCTGATACCTCACTCCCTCCGACAGAGAACCCTCACTCCCTCCGACAGAGATCCCTCACTCCCTCCGACACTGATCCCTCACTCCCTCTGACACAGATCCCTCACTCCCTCGGACACTGATCCCTCACTCCCTCCGACAGAGATCCCTCACTCCCTCCGACACAGATCCATCACTCCCTCGGACACTGATCCCTCACTCCCTCCGACACAGATCCCTCACTCCCTCGGACACTGATCCCTCACTCCCTCCGACACAGATCCCTCACTCCCTCGGACACCGATCCCTCACTCCCTCCGACAGAGATCCCTCACTCCCTCCGACAGAGATCCCTCACTCCCTCCGACACAGATCCCTCACTCCCTCCAACACAGATCCCTCACTCCCTCCGACACAGTTCCCTCACTCCCTCCGACACAGTTCCCTCACTCCCTCCGACACTGATCCCTCACTCCCTCGGACAGAGATCCCTCACTCCCTCCGACAGAGATCCCTCACTCCCTCTGACACAGATCCCTCACTCCCTCGGACACTGATCCCTCACTCCCTCCGACAGAGATCCCTCACTCGCTCCGACACAGATCCCTCACTCCCTCGGACACTGATCCCTCACTCCCTCCGACACAGATCCCTCACTCCCTCGGACACTGATCCCTCACTGCCTCCGACACAGATCCCTCAATCCCTCGGACACCAATCCCTCACTCCCTCCGACAGAGATCCCTCACTCCCTCCGACACAGATCCCTCACTCCCTCCAACACAGATCCCTCACTCCCTCCGACACAGTTCCCTCACTCCCTCCGACACTGATCCCTCACTCCCTCGGACAGAGATCCCTCACTCCCTCCGACAGAGATCCCTCACTCCCTCCGACACTGATCCCTCACTCCCTCCGACACTGATCCTTCACTTCCTCCGACATTGATCCCTCTCCCTTTCTGACACTGATCCCTCACTCCCTCCGACATTGATCCCTCACTCCCTCCGACACTGATCCCTCACTCCCTCCGACATTGATCCCTCACTCCCTCCGACACAGATCCCTCACTCCCTCCGACATTGATCCCTCTCCCTTTCTGACACTGATCCCTCACTCCCTCCGATATTGATCCCTCACTCCCTCCGACACTGATCTATCACTCCCTCCGACACTGATCCCTCACTCCTTCGGACACTGATACCTCAAAACCTCCGACAGAGAACCCTCACTCCCTCCGAGACTGATCCCTCACTCCCTCCGACAGAGATCCCTCACTCCCTCCGACACTGATCCCTCACTCCCTCCGACAGAGATCCCTCACTCCCCCCGACAGAGATCCCTCACTCCCTCCGACACTGATCCCTCACTCCCTCGGACACAGATCCCTCAGCCCCTCCGACACTGATCCCTCACTCCCTCCGACACTGATCCCTCACTCCCTCCGACAGAGGTCCCTCACTCCCTTGGACACTGATCCCTCACTCCCTCGGACACTGATCCCTCACTCCCTCCGACACTGATCCCTCACTCCCTCCGGCACTGATCCCTCTCCCCCTCTGACAGAGATCCCTCTCTCCCTCCGACACTGATCACGCACTCCCTCTGACACTGATGCCTCACTCCCTCCGACACTGATCCCTCACTCCCTCCGACACTGATCCCTCTCCCTTTTTGACACTGATCCCTCACTCCCTCCGACACTGATCCCTCACTCCCTCCGAGATAGACCACTCTCCCCCTCTGACAGAGATCCCTCACTCCCTCCGACACTGATCACGCACTCCCTCCGACACTGATCCCTCACTCCCTCCGACACTAATCCCTCACTCCCTCGGACACTGATCCCACACTCCCTCCGACACTGACCCCTCACTCCCTCCGAGACTGATCCCTCACTCCCTCTGACACTGATCCCTCACTCCCTCCGACACTGATCCCTCACTCCCTCCGACACTGATGCCTCACTCCCTCCGACACTGATCCCTCACTCCCTCCGACACTGATCCCTCTCCCTTTTTGACACTGATTCCTCACTCCCTCCGAGACTGATCCCTCACTCCCTTCGACACTGTTCCCTCACTCCCTCCGACATTGATCCCTCACCCGCTTCAACACTGAACCCTCACTCCCTCCGAGACTGATCCCCCACTCCCTCCGAGACTGATCCCTCACTCCCTGCGAGACTGACCCCTCACTCCCTCCGACACTGATCCCTCACTCCCTCCGACACTGATCCCTCACTCCTTCGGACTCTGATACCTCACTCCCTCCGACAGAGAACCCTCACTCCCTCCGACAGAGATCCCTCACTCCCTCTGACACTGATCCCTCACTCCCTCTGACACAGATCCCTCACTCCCTCGGACACTGATCACACACTCCCTCCGACAGAGATCCCTCACTCCCTCCGACACAGATCCCTCACTCCCTCGGACACTGATCCCTCACTCCCTCCGACACAGATCCCTCACTCCCTCGGACACTGATCCCTCACTCCCTCCGACACAGATCCCTCACTCCCTCGGACACCGATCCCTCACTCCCTCCGACAGAGATCCTTCACTCCCTCCGACAGAGATCCCTCACTCCCTCCAACACAGATCCCTCACTCCCTCCGACACAGTTCCCTCACTCCCTCCGACACTGATCCCTCACTCCCTCGGACAGAGATCCCTCACTCCCTCCGACAGAGATCCCTCACTCCCTCCGACACTGATCCCTCACCCCCTCTGACAGAGATCCCTCACTCCCTCCGACACTGATCCCTCACTCCCTCCGACACTGATCCTTCACTTCCTCCGACATTGATCCCTCTCCCTTTCTGACACTGATCCCTCACTCCCTCCGACATTGATCCCTCACTCCCTCTGACACTGATCCCTCACTCCCTCCGACATTGATCCCTCACTCCCTCCGACACAGATCCCTCACTCCCTCCGACATTGATCCCTCTCCCTTTCTTACACTGATCCCTCACTCCCTCCGATATTGATCCCTCACTCCCTCCGACAGAGATCCCTCACTCCCTCTGACACAGATCCCTCACTCCCTCGGACACTGATCCCTCACTCCCTCCGACAGAGATCCCTCACTCGCTCCGACACAGATCCCTCACTCCCTCGGACACTGATCCCTCACTCCCTCCGACACAGATCCCTCACTCCCTCGGACACTGATCCCTCACTGCCTCCGACACAGATCCCTCAATCCCTCGGACACCGATCCCTCACTCCCTCCGACAGAGATCCCTCACTCCCTCCGACACAGATCCCTCACTCCCTCCAACACAGATCCCTCACTCCCTCCGACACAGTTCCCTCACTCCCTCCGACACTGATCCCTCACTCCCTCGGACAGAGATCCCTCACTCCCTCCGACAGAGATCCCTCACTCCCTCCGACACTGATCCCTCACTCCCTCCGACACTGATCCTTCACTTCCTCCGACATTGATCCCTCTCCCTTTCTGACACTGATCCCTCACTCCCTCCGACATTGATCCCTCACTCCCTCCGACACTGATCCCTCACTCCCTCCGACATTGATCCCTCACTCCCTCCGACACAGATCCCTCACTCCCTCCGACATTGATCCCTCTCCCTTTCTGACACTGATCCCTCACTCCCTCCGATATTGATCCCTCACTCCCTCCGACACTGATCTATCACTCCCTCCGACACTGATCCCTCACTCCTTCGGACACTGATACCTCAAAACCTCCGACAGAGAACCCTCACTCCCTCCGAGACTGATCCCTCACTCCCTCCGACAGAGATCCCTCACTCCCTCCGACACTGATCCCTCACTCCCTCCGACAGAGATCCCTCACTCCCTCCGACAGAGATCCCTCACTCCCTCCGACACTGATCCCTCACTCCCTCGGACACAGATCCCTCAGCCCCTCCGACACTGATCCCTCACTCCCTCCGACACTGATCCCTCACTCCCTCCGACAGAGGTCCCTCACTCCCTTGGACACTGATCCCTCACTCCCTCGGACACTGATCCCTCACTCCCTCCGACACTGATCCCTCACTCCCTCCGGCACTGATCCCTCTCCCCCTCTGACAGAGATCCCTCTCTCCCTCCGACACTGATCACGCACTCCCTCTGACACTGATGCCTCACTCCCTCCGACACTGATCCCTCACTCCCTCCGACACTGATCCCTCTCCCTTTTTGACACTGATCCCTCACTCCCTCCGACACTGATCCCTCACTCCCTCCGAGATAGACCACTCTCCCCCTCTGACAGAGATCCCTCACTCCCTCCGACACTGATCACGCACTCCCTCCGACACTGATCCCTCACTCCCTCCGACACTAATCCCTCACTCCCTCGGACACTGATCCCACACTCCCTCCGACACTGACCCCTCACTCCCTCCGAGACTGATCCCTCACTCCCTCCGACACTGATCCCTCACTCCCTCCGACACTGATCCCTCACTCCCTCCGACACTGATGCCTCACTCCCTCCGACACTGATCCCTCACTCCCTCCGACACTGATCCCTCTCCCTTTTTGACACTGATTCCTCACTCCCTCCGAGACTGATCCCTCACTCCCTTCGACACTGTTCCCTCACTCCCTCCGACATTGATCCCTCACCCGCTTCAACACTGAACCCTCACTCCCTCCGAGACTGATCCCCCACTCCCTCCGAGACTGATCCCTCACTCCCTGCGAGACTGACCCCTCACTCCCTCCGACACTGATCCCTCACTCCCTCCGACACTGATCCCTCACTCCTTCGGACTCTGATACCTCACTCCCTCCGACAGAGAACCCTCACTCCCTCCGACAGAGATCCCTCACTCCCTCTGACACTGATCCCTCACTCCCTCTGACACAGATCCCTCACTCCCTCGGACACTGATCACACACTCCCTCCGACAGAGATCCCTCACTCCCTCCGACACAGATCCCTCACTCCCTCGGACACTGATCCCTCACTCCCTCCGACACAGATCCCTCACTCCCTCGGACACTGATCCCTCACTCCCTCCGACACAGATCCCTCACTCCCTCGGACACCGATCCCTCACTCCCTCCGACAGAGATCCTTCACTCCCTCCGACAGAGATCCCTCACTCCCTCCAACACAGATCCCTCACTCCCTCCGACACAGTTCCCTCACTCCCTCCGACACTGATCCCTCACTCCCTCGGACAGAGATCCCTCACTCCCTCCGACAGAGATCCCTCACTCCCTCCGACACTGATCCCTCACCCCCTCTGACAGAGATCCCTCACTCCCTCCGACACTGATCCCTCACTCCCTCCGACACTGATCCTTCACTTCCTCCGACATTGATCCCTCTCCCTTTCTGACACTGATCCCTCACTCCCTCCGACATTGATCCCTCACTCCCTCTGACACTGATCCCTCACTCCCTCCGACATTGATCCCTCACTCCCTCCGACACAGATCCCTCACTCCCTCCGACATTGATCCCTCTCCCTTTCTTACACTGATCCCTCACTCCCTCCGATATTGATCCCTCACTCCCTCCGACACTGATCCCTCACTCCCTCCGACACTGATCCCTCACTCCTTCGGACACTGATACCTCACTCCCTCCGACAGAGAACCCTCACTCCCTCCGAGACTGATCCCTCACTCCCTCCGACACAGATCCCTCACTCCCTCCGACAGAGATCCCTCACTCCCTCCGACAGAGATCCCTCACTCCCTCCGACAGAGATCCCTCACTCCCTCTGACACAGATCCCTCACTCCTTCCGACACTGATCCCTCACTCCCTCCGACACAGATCCCTCACTCCCTCTGAGACTGAGCACTTACTCCCTCCGAGACAGACCACTCACCCCCTCTGACACTGGTACCTCACTCCCTCCGACACAGATCCCTCTCTCCCTCCGACACTGATCCCTCTCCCTTTCTCACACTGATCCCTCACTCCCTCCGACACTGATCCCTCACTCCTTCGGACACTGATACCTCAAAACCTCCGACAGAGAACCCTCACTCCCTCCGAGACTGATCCCTCACTCCCTCCGACACAGATCCCTCACTACCTCCGACAGAGATCACTCACTCCCTCCGACAGAGATCCCTCACTCCCTCTCACACAGATCCCTCACTCCTTCCGACACTGATCCCTCACTCCCTCCGACACAGATCCCTCACTCCCTCTGAGACTGAGCACTTACTCCCTCCGAGACAGACCACTCACTCCCTCTGACACTGGTACCTCATTCCCTCCGACACAGATCCCTCACTAACTCCGTCAGAGATCCCTCACTCCCTCCGACACTGATCCCTCACTCCCTCTGACACAGATCCCTCACTCCCTCGGACACTGATCTCACACTCCCTCCGACACTGATCCCTCACTCCCTCCGACACAGATCCCTCACTCCCTCGGACACTGATCCCTCACTCCCTCCGACAGAGATCCATCACTCCCTCCGACACAGATCCCTCACTCCCTCGGACATTGATCCCTTGCTCCCTCCGACACTGATCCCTCACTCCCTCCGACAGAGATCCCTCACTCCCTCCGACAGAGATCCCTCACTCCCTCCGACACTGATCCCTCACTCCCTCGGACACAGATCCCTCAGCCCCTCCGACACTGATCCCTCACTCCCTCCGACACTGATCCCTCACTCCCTCCGACAGAGGTCCCTCACTCCCTTGGACACTGATCCCTCACTCCCTCCGACACTGATCCCTCACTCCCTCCGACACTGATCCCTCACTCCCTCCGGCACTGATCCCTCTCCCCCTCTGACAGAGATCCCTCTCTCCCTCCGACACTGATCACGCACTCCCTCTGACACTGATGCCTCACCCCCTCCGACACTGATCCCTCACTCCCTCCGACACTGATCCCTCTCCCTTTTTGACACTGATCCCTCACTCCCTCCGACACTGATCCCTCACTCCCTCCGAGATAGACCACTCTCCCCCTCTGACAGAGATCCTTCACTCCCTCCGACACTGATCACGCACTCCCTCCGACACTGATCCCTCACTCCCTCCGACACTAATCCCTCACTCCCTCGGACACTGATCCCACACTCCCTCCGACACTGACCCCTCACTCCCTCCGAGACTGATCCCTCACTCCCTCCGACACTGATCCCTCACTCCCTCCGACACTGATCCCTCACTCCCTCCGACACTGATGCCTCACTCCCTCCGACACTGATCCCTCACTCCCTCCGACACTGATCCCTCTCCCTTTTTGACACTGATTCCTCACTCCCTCCGAGACTGATCCCTCACTCCCTTCGACACTGTTCCCTCACTCCCTCCGACATTGATCCCTCACCCGCTTCAACACTGAACCCTCACTCCCTCCGAGACTGATCCCCCACTCCCTCCGAGACTGATCCCTCACTCACTGCGAGACTGACCCCTCACTCCCTCCGACACTGATCCCTCACTCCCTCCGACACTGATCCCTCACTCCTTCGGACTCTGATACCTCACTCCCTCCGACAGAGAACCCTCACTCCCTCCGACAGAGATCCCTCACTCCCTCCGACACTGATCCCTCACTCCCTCTGACACAGATCCCTCACTCCCTCGGACACTGATCCCTCACTCCCTCCGACAGAGATCCCTCACTCCCTCCGACACAGATCCCTCACTCCCTCGGACACTGATCCCTCACTCCCTCCGACACAGATCCCTCACTCCCTCGTACACTGATCCCTCACTCCCTCCGACACAGATCCCTCACTCCCTCGGACACCGATCCCTCACTCCCTCCGACAGAGATCCTTCACTCCCTCCGACAGAGATCCCTCACTCCCTCCAACACAGAACCCTCACTCCCTCCGACACAGTTCCCTCACTCCCTCCGACACTGATCCCTCACTCCCTCGGACAGAGATCCCTCACTCCCTCCGACAGAGATCCCTCACTCCCTCCGACACTGATCCCTCACCCCCTCTGACAGAGATCCCTCACTCCCTCCGACACTGATCCCTCACTCCCTCCGACACTGATCCTTCACTTCCTCCGACATTGATCCCTCTCCCTTTCTGACACTGATCCCTCACTCCCTCCGACATTGATCCCTTACTCCCTCTGACACTGATCCCTCACTCCCTCCGACATTGATCCCTCACTCCCTCCGACACAGATCCCTCACTCCCTCCGACATTGATCCCTCTCCCTTTCTGACACTGATCCCTCACTCCCTCCGATATTGATCCCTCACTCCCTCCGACACTGATCCCTCACTCCCTCCGACACTGATCCCTTACTCCTTCGGACACTGATACCTCACTCCCTCCGACAGAGAACCCTCACTCCCTCCGAGACTGATCCCTCACTCCCTCCGACACAGATCCCTCACTCCCTCCGACAGAGATCCCTCACTCCCTCTGACAGAGATCCCTCACTCCCTCCGACAGAGATCCCTCACTCCCTCTGACACAGATCCCTCACTCCTTCCGACACTGATCCCTCACTCCCTCCGACACAGATCCCTCACTCCCTCTGAGACTGAGCACTTACTCCCTCCGAGACAGACCACTCACCCCCTCTGACACTGGTACCTCACTCCCTCCGACACAGATCCCTCACTCCCTCCGACACTGATCCCTCTCCCTTTCTGACACTGATCCCTCACTGCCTCCGACACTGATCCCTCACTCCTTCGGACACTGATACCTCAAAACCTCCGCCAGAGAACCCTCACTCCCTCCGAGACTGATCCCTCACTCCCTCCGACACAGATCCCTCACTACCTCCGACAGAGATCACTCACTCCCTCCGACAGAGATCCCTCACTCCCTCTCACACAGATCCCTCACTCCTTCCGACACTGATCCCTCACTCCCTCCTACACAGATCCCTCACTCCCTCTTAGACTGAGCACTTACTCCCTCCGAGACAGACCACTCACTCCCTCTGACACTGGTACCTCATTCCCTCCGACACAGATCCCTCACTAACTCCGTCAGAGATCCCTCACTCCCTCCGACACTGATCTCACACTCCCTCCGACACTGATCCCTCACTCCCTCCGACACAGATCCCTCACTCCCTCGGACACTGATCCCTCACTCCCTCCGACAGAGATCCCTCACTCCCTCCGACACAGATCCCTCACTCCCTCGGACATTGATCCCTTACTCCCTCCGACACTGATCCCTCACTCCCTCCGACAGAGATCCCTCACTCCCTCCGACAGAGATCCCTCACTCCCTCCGACACTGATCCCTCACTCCCTCGGACACAGATCCCTCAGCCCCTCCGACACTGATCCCTCACTCCCTCCGACACTGATCCCTCACTCCCTCCGACAGAGGTCCCTCACTCCATTGGACATTGATCCCTCACTCCCTCGGACACTGATCCCTCACTCCCTCCGACACTGATCCCTCACTCCCTCCGGCACTGATCCCTCTCCCCCTCTGACAGAGATCCCTCTCTCCCTCCGACACTGATCACGCACTCCCTCTGACACTGATGCCTCACTCCCTCCGACACTGATCCCTCACTCCCTCCGACACTGATCCCTCTCCCTTTTTGACACTGATCCCTCACTCCCTCCGACACTGATCCCTCACTCCCTCCGAGATAGACCACTCTCCCCCTCTGACAGAGATCCCTCACTCCCTCCGACACTGATCACGCACTCCCTCCGACACTGATCCCTCACTCCCTCTGACACAGATCCCTCACTCCCTCGGACACTGATCCCTCACTCCCTCCGACAGAGATCCCTCACTCCCTCCGACACAGATCCCTCACTCCCTCGGACACTGATCCCTCACTCCCTCCGACACAGATCCCTCACTCCCTCGTACACTGATCCCTCACTCCCTCCGACACAGATCCCTCACTCCCTCGGACACCGATCCCTCACTCCCTCCGACAGAGATCCTTCACTCCCTCCGACAGAGATCCCTCACTCCCTCCAACACAGAACCCTCACTCCCTCCGACACAGTTCCCTCACTCCCTCCGACACTGATCCCTCACTCCCTCGGACAGAGATCCCTCACTCCCTCCGACAGAGATCCCTCACTCCCTCCGACACTGATCCCTCACTCCCTCCGACACTGATCCCTCACTCCCTCCGACACTGATCCTTCACTTCCTCCGACATTGATCCCTCTCCCTTTCTGACACTGATCCCTCACTCCCTCCGACATTGATCCCTCACTCCCTCTGACACTGATCCCTCACTCCCTCCGACATTGATCCCTCACTCCCTCCGACACAGATCCCTCACTCCCTCCGACATTGATCCCTCTCCCTTTCTGACACTGATCCCTCACTCCCTCCGATATTGATCCCTCACTCCCTCCGACACTGATCCCTCACTCCCTCCGACACTGATCCCTCACTCCTTCGGACACTGATACCTCACTCCCTCCGACAGAGAACCCTCACTCCCTCCGAGACTGATCCCTCACTCCCTCCGACACAGATCCCTCACTCCCTCCGACAGAGATCCCTCACTCCCTCCGACAGAGATCCCTCACTCCCTCCGACAGAGATCCCTCACTCCCTCTGACACAGATCCCTCACTCCTTCCGACACTGATCCCTCACTCCCTCCGACACAGATCCCTCACTCCCTCTGAGACTGAGCACTTACTCCCTCCGAGACAGACCACTCACCCCCTCTGACACTGGTACCTCACTCCCTCCGACACAGATCCCTCTCTCCCTCCGACACTGATCCCTCTCCCTTTCTCACACTGATCCCTCACTCCCTCCGACACTGATCCCTCACTCCTTCGGACACTGATACCTCAAAACCTCCGACAGAGAACCCTCACTCCCTCCGAGACTGATCCCTCACTCCCTCCGACACAGATCCCTCACTACCTCCGACAGAGATCACTCACTCCCTCCGACAGAGATCCCTCACTCCCTCTCACACAGATCCCTCACTCCTTCCGACACTGATCCCTCACTCCCTCCGACACAGATCCCTCACTCCCTCTGAGACTGAGCACTTACTCCCTCCGAGACAGACCACTCACTCCCTCTGACACTGGTACCTCATTCCCTCCGACACAGATCCCTCACTAACTCCGTCAGAGATCCCTCACTCCCTCCGACACTGATCCCTCACTCCCTCTGACACAGATCCCTCACTCCCTCGGACACTGATCTCACACTCCCTCCGACACTGATCCCTCACTCCCTCCGACACAGATCCCTCACTCCCTCGGACACTGATCCCTCACTCCCTCCGACAGAGATCCATCACTCCCTCCGACACAGATCCCTCACTCCCTCGGACATTGATCCCTTACTCCCTCCGACACTGATCCCTCACTCCCTCCGACAGAGATCCCTCACTCCCTCCGACAGAGATCCCTCACTCCCTCCGACACTGATCCCTCACTCCCTCGGACACAGATCCCTCAGCCCCTCCGACACTGATCCCTCACTCCCTCCGACACTGATCCCTCACTCCCTCCGACAGAGGTCCCTCACTCCCTTGGACACTGATCCCTCACTCCCTCCGACACTGATCCCTCACTCCCTCCGACACTGATCCCTCACTCCCTCCGGCACTGATCCCTCTCCCCCTCTGACAGAGATCCCTCTCTCCCTCCGACACTGATCACGCACTCCCTCTGACACTGATGCCTCACCCCCTCCGACACTGATCCCTCACTCCCTCCGACACTGATCCCTCTCCCTTTTTGACACTGATCCCTCACTCCCTCCGACACTGATCCCTCACTCCCTCCGAGATAGACCACTCTCCCCCTCTGACAGAGATCCCTCACTCCCTCCGACACTGATCACGCACTCCCTCCGACACTGATCCCTCACTCCCTCCGACACTAATCCCTCACTCCCTCGGACACTGATCCCACACTCCCTCCGACACTGACCCCTCACTCCCTCCGAGACTGATCCCTCACTCCCTCTGACACTGATCCCTCACTCCCTCCGACACTGATCCCTCACTCCCTCCGACACTGATGCCTCACTCCCTCCGACACTGATCCCTCACTCCCTCCGACACTGATCCCTCTCCCTTTTTGACACTGATTCCTCACTCCCTCCGAGACTGATCCCTCACTCCCTTCGACACTGTTCCCTCACTCCCTCCGACATTGATCCCTCACCCGCTTCAACACTGAACCCTCACTCCCTCCGAGACTGATCCCCCACTCCCTCCGAGACTGATCCCTCACTCACTGAGAGACTGACCCCTCACTCCCTCCGACACTGATCCCTCACTCCCTCCGACACTGATCCCTCACTCCTTCGGACTCTGATACCTCACTCCCTCCGACAGAGAACCCTCACTCTCTCCGAGACTGATCCCTCACTCCCTCCGACACAGATCCCTCACTACCTCCGACAGAGATCACTCACTCCCTCCGACAGAGATCCCTCACTCCCTCTCACACAGATCCCTCACTCCTTCCGACACTGATCCCTCACTCCCTCCTACACAGATCCCTCACTCCCTCTTAGACTGAGCACTTACTCCCTCCGAGACAGACCACTCACTCCCTCTGACACTGGTACCTCATTCCCTCCGACACAGATCCCTCACTAACTCCGTCAGAGATCCCTCACTCCCTCCGACACTGATCTCACACTCCCTCCGACACTGATCCCTCACTCCCTCCGACACAGATCCCTCACTCCCTCGGACACTGATCCCTCACTCCCTCCGACAGAGATCCCTCACTCCCTCCGACACAGATCCCTCACTCCCTCGGACATTGATCCCTTACTCCCTCCGACACTGATCCCTCACTCCCTCCGACAGAGATCCCTCACTCCCTCCGACAGAGATCCCTCACTCCCTCCGACACTGATCCCTCACTCCCTCGGACACAGATCCCTCAGCCCCTCCGACACTGATCCCTCACTCCCTCCGACACTGATCCCTCACTCCCTCCGACAGAGGTCCCTCACTCCATTGGACATTGATCCCTCACTCCCTCGGACACTGATCCCTCACTCCCTCCGACACTGATCCCTCACTCCCTCCGGCACTGATCCCTCTCCCCCTCTGACAGAGATCCCTCTCTCCCTCCGACACTGATCACGCACTCCCTCTGACACTGATGCCTCACTCCCTCCGACACTGATCCCTCACTCCCTCCGACACTGATCCCTCTCCCTTTTTGACACTGATCCCTCACTCCCTCCGACACTGATCCCTCACTCCCTCCGAGATAGACCACTCTCCCCCTCTGACAGAGATCCCTCACTCCCTCCGACACTGATCACGCACTCCCTCCGACACTGATCCCTCACTCCCTCTGACACAGATCCCTCACTCCCTCGGACACTGATCCCTCACTCCCTCCGACAGAGATCCCTCACTCCCTCCGACACAGATCCCTCACTCCCTCGGACACTGATCCCTCACTCCCTCCGACACAGATCCCTCACTCCCTCGTACACTGATCCCTCACTCCCTCCGACACAGATCCCTCACTCCCTCGGACACCGATCCCTCACTCCCTCCGACAGAGATCCTTCACTCCCTCCGACAGAGATCCCTCACTCCCTCCAACGCAGAACCCTCACTCCCTCCGACACAGTTCCCTCACTCCCTCCGACACTGATCCCTCACTCCCTCGGACAGAGATCCCTCACTCCCTCCGACAGAGATCCCTCACTCCCTCCGACACTGATCCCTCACCCCCTCTGACAGAGATCCCTCACTCCCTCCGACACTGATCCCTCACTCCCTCCGACACTGATCCTTCACTTCCTCCGACATTGATCCCTCTCCCTTTCTGACACTGATCCCTCACTCCCTCCGACATTGATCCCTCACTCCCTCTGACACTGATCCCTCACTCCCTCCGACATTGATCCCTCACTCCCTCCGACACAGATCCCTCACTCCCTCCGACATTGATCCCTCTCCCTTTCTGACACTGATCCCTCACTCCCTCCGATATTGATCCCTCACTCCCTCCGACACTGATCCCTCACTCCCTCCGACACTGATCCCTCACTCCTTCGGACACTGATACCTCACTCCCTCCGACAGAGAACCCTCACTCCCTCCGAGACTGATCCCTCACTCCCTCCGACACAGATCCCTCACTCCCTCCGACACAGATCCCTCACTCCCTCCGACAGAGATCCCTCACTCCCTCCGACAGAGATCCCTCACTCCCTCCGACAGAGATCCCTCACTCCCTCTGACACAGATCCCTCACTCCTTCCGACACTGATCCCTCACTCCCTCCGACACAGATCCCTCACTCCCTCTGAGACTGAGCACTTACTCCCTCCGAGACAGACCACTCACCCCCTCTGACACTGGTACCTCACTCCCTCCGACACAGATCCCTCTCTCCCTCCGACACTGATCCCTCTCCCTTTCTCACACTGATCCCTCACTCCCTCCGACACTGATCCCTCACTCCTTCGGACACTGATACCTCAAAACCTCCGACAGAGAACCCTCACTCCCTCCGAGACTGATCCCTCACTCCCTCCGACACAGATCCCTCACTACCTCCGACAGAGATCACTCACTCCCTCCGACAGAGATCCCTCACTCCCTCTCACACAGATCCCTCACTCCTTCCGACACTGATCCCTCACTCCCTCCGACACAGATCCCTCACTCCCTCTGAGACTGAGCACTTACTCCCTCCGAGACAGACCACTCACTCCCTCTGACACTGGTACCTCATTCCCTCCGACACAGATCCCTCACTAACTCCGTCAGAGATCCCTCACTCCCTCCGACACTGATCCCTCACTCCCTCTGACACAGATCCCTCACTCCCTCGGACACTGATCTCACACTCCCTCCGACACTGATCCCTCACTCCCTCCGACACAGATCCCTCACTCCCTCGGACACTGATCCCTCACTCCCTCCGACAGAGATCCATCACTCCCTCCGACACAGATCCCTCACTCCCTCGGACATTGATCCCTTACTCCCTCCGACACTGATCCCTCACTCCCTCCGACAGAGATCCCTCACTCCCTCCGACAGAGATCCCTCACTCCCTCCGACACTGATCCCTCACTCCCTCGGACACAGATCCCTCAGCCCCTCCGACACTGATCCCTCACTCCCTCCGACACTGATCCCTCACTCCCTCCGACAGAGGTCCCTCACTCCCTTGGACACTGATCCCTCACTCCCTCCGACACTGATCCCTCACTCCCTCCGACACTGATCCCTCACTCCCTCCGGCACTGATCCCTCTCCCCCTCTGACAGAGATCCCTCTCTCCCTCCGACACTGATCACGCACTCCCTCTGACACTGATGCCTCACCCCCTCCGACACTGATCCCTCACTCCCTCCGACACTGATCCCTCTCCCTTTTTGACACTGATCCCTCACTCCCTCCGACACTGATCCCTCACTCCCTCCGAGATAGACCACTCTCCCCCTCTGACAGAGATCCCTCACTCCCTCCGACACTGATCACGCACTCCCTCCGACACTGATCCCTCACTCCCTCCGACACTAATCCCTCACTCCCTCGGACACTGATCCCACACTCCCTCCGACACTGACCCCTCACTCCCTCCGAGACTGATCCCTCACTCCCTCCGACACTGATCCCTCACTCCCTCCGACACTGATCCCTCACTCCCTCCGACACTGATGCCTCACTCCCTCCGACACTGATCCCTCACTCCCTCCGACACTGATCCCTCTCCCTTTTTGACACTGATTCCTCACTCCCTCCGAGACTGATCCCTCACTCCCTTCGACACTGTTCCCTCACTCCCTCCGACATTGATCCCTCACCCGCTTCAACACTGAACCCTCACTCCCTCCGAGACTGATCCCCCACTCCCTCCGAGACTGATCCCTCACTCCCTGCGAGACTGACCCCTCACTCCCTCCGACACTGATCCCTCACTCCCTCCGACACTGATCCCTCACTCCTTCGGACTCTGATACCTCACTCCCTCCGACAGAGAACCCTCACTCCCTCCGACAGAGATCCCTCACTCCCTCTGACACTGATCCCTCACTCCCTCTGACACAGATCCCTCACTCCCTCGGACACTGATCCCTCACTCCCTCCGACAGAGATCCCTCACTCCCTCCGACACAGATCCCTCACTCCCTCGGACACTGATCCCTCACTCCCTCCGACACAGATCCCTCACTCCCTCGTACACTGATCCCTCACTCCCTCCGACACAGATCCCTCACTCCCTCGGACACCGATCCCTCACTCCCTCCGACAGAGATCCTTCACTCCCTCCGACAGAGATCCCTCACTCCCTCCAACACAGAACCCTCACTCCCTCCGACACAGTTCCCTCACTCCCTCCGACACTGATCCCTCACTCCCTCGGACAGAGATCCCTCACTCCCTCCGACAGAGATCCCTCACTCCCTCCGACACTGATCCCTCACCCCCTCTGACAGAGATCCCTCACTCCCTCCGACACTGATCCCTCACTCCCTCCGACACTGATCCTTCACTTCCTCCGACATTGATCCCTCTCCCTTTCTGACACTGATCCCTCACTCCCTCCGACATTGATCCCTCACTCCCTCTGACACTGATCCCTCACTCCCTCCGACATTGATCCCTCACTCCCTCCGACACAGATCCCTCACTCCCTCCGACATTGATCCCTCTCCCTTTCTGACACTGATCCCTCACTCCCTCCGATATTGATCCCTCACTCCCTCCGACACTGATCCCTCACTCCCTCCGACACTGATCCCTCACTCCTTCGGACACTGATACCTCACTCCCTCCGACAGAGAACCCTCACTCCCTCCGAGACTGATCCCTCACTCCCTCCGACACAGATCCCTCACTCCCTCCGACAGAGATCCCTCACTCCCTCTGACAGAGATCCCTCACTCCCTCCGACAGAGATCCCTCACTCCCTCTGACACAGATCCCTCACTCCTTCCGACACTGATCCCTCACTCCCTCCGACACAGATCCCTCACTCCCTCTGAGACTGAGCACTTACTCCCTCCGAGACAGACCACTCACCCCCTCTGACACTGGTACCTCACTCCCTCCGACACAGATCCCTCACTCCCTCCGACACTGATCCCTCTCCCTTTCTGACACTGATCCCTCACTCCCTCCGACACTGATCCCTCACTCCTTCGGACACTGATACCTCAAAACCTCCGCCAGAGAACCCTCACTCCCTCCGAGACTGATCCCTCACTCCCTCCGACACAGATCCCTCACTACCTCCGACAGAGATCACTCACTCCCTCCGACAGAGATCCCTCACTCCCTCTCACACAGATCCCTCACTCCTTCCGACACTGATCCCTCACTCCCTCCTACACAGATCCCTCACTCCCTCTTAGACTGAGCACTTACTCCCTCCGAGACAGACCACTCACTCCCTCTGACACTGGTACCTCATTCCCTCCGACACAGATCCCTCACTAACTCCGTCAGAGATCCCTCACTCCCTCCGACACTGATCTCACACTCCCTCCGACACTGATCCCTCACTCCCTCCGACACAGATCCCTCACTCCCTCGGACACTGATCCCTCACTCCCTCCGACAGAGATCCCTCACTCCCTCCGACACAGATCCCTCACTCCCTCGGACATTGATCCCTTACTCCCTCCGACACTGATCCCTCACTCCCTCCGACAGAGATCCCTCACTCCCTCCGACAGAGATCCCTCACTCCCTCCGACACTGATCCCTCACTCCCTCGGACACAGATCCCTCAGCCCCTCCGACACTGATCCCTCACTCCCTCCGACACTGATCCCTCACTCCCTCCGACAGAGGTCCCTCACTCCATTGGACATTGATCCCTCACTCCCTCGGACACTGATCCCTCACTCCCTCCGACACTGATCCCTCACTCCCTCCGGCACTGATCCCTCTCCCCCTCTGACAGAGATCCCTCTCTCCCTCCGACACTGATCACGCACTCCCTCTGACACTGATGCCTCACTCCCTCCGACACTGATCCCTCACTCCCTCCGACACTGATCCCTCTCCCTTTTTGACACTGATCCCTCACTCCCTCCGACACTGATCCCTCACTCCCTCCGAGATAGACCACTCTCCCCCTCTGACAGAGATCCCTCACTCCCTCCGACACTGATCACGCACTCCCTCCGACACTGATCCCTCACTCCCTCTGACACAGATCCCTCACTCCCTCCTACACAGATCCCTCACTCCCTCTTAGACTGAGCACTTACTCCCTCCGAGACAGACCACTCACTCCCTCTGACACTGGTACCTCATTCCCTCCGACACAGATCCCTCACTAACTCCGTCAGAGATCCCTCACTCCCTCCGACACTGATCTCACACTCCCTCCGACACTGATCCCTCACTCCCTCCGACACAGATCCCTCACTCCCTCGGACACTGATCCCTCACTCCCTCCGACAGAGATCCCTCACTCCCTCCGACACAGATCCCTCACTCCCTCGGACATTGATCCCTTACTCCCTCCGACACTGATCCCTCACTCCCTCCGACAAGAGATCCCTCACTCCCTCCGACAGAGATCCCTCACTCCCTCCGACACTGATCCCTCACTCCCTCGGACACAGATCCCTCAGCCCCTCCGACACTGATCCCTCACTCCCTCCGACACTGATCCCTCACTCCCTCCGACAGAGGTCCCTCACTCCATTGGACATTGATCCCTCACTCCCTCGGACACTGATCCCTCACTCCCTCCGACACTGATCCCTCACTCCCTCCGGCACTGATCCCTCTCCCCCTCTGACAGAGATCCCTCTCTCCCTCCGACACTGATCACGCACTCCCTCTGACACTGATGCCTCACTCCCTCCGACACTGATCCCTCACTCCCTCCGACACTGATCCCTCTCCCTTTTTGACACTGATCCCTCACTCCCTCCGACACTGATCCCTCACTCCCTCCGAGATAGACCACTCTCCCCCTCTGACAGAGATCCCTCACTCCCTCCGACACTGATCACGCACTCCCTCCGACACTGATCCCTCACTCCCTCTGACACAGATCCCTCACTCCCTCGGACACTGATCCCTCACTCCCTCCGACAGAGATCCCTCACTCCCTCCGACACAGATCCCTCACTCCCTCGGACACTGATCCCTCACTCCCTCCGACACAGATCCCTCACTCCCTCGTACACTGATCCCTCACTCCCTCCGACACAGATCCCTCACTCCCTCGGACACCGATCCCTCACTCCCTCCGACAGAGATCCTTCACTCCCTCCGACAGAGATCCCTCACTCCCTCCAACACAGAACCCTCACTCCCTCCGACACAGTTCCCTCACTCCCTCCGACACTGATCCCTCACTCCCTCGGACAGAGATCCCTCACTCCCTCCGACAAGAGATCCCTCACTCCCTCCGACACTGATCCCTCACCCCCTCTGACAGAGATCCCTCACTCCCTCCGACACTGATCCCTCACTCCCTCCGACACTGATCCTTCACTTCCTCCGACATTGATCCCTCTCCCTTTCTGACACTGATCCCTCACTCCCTCCGACATTGATCCCTCACTCCCTCTGACACTGATCCCTCACTCCCTCCGACATTGATCCCTCACTCCCTCCGACACAGATCCCTCACTCCCTCCGACATTGATCCCTCTCCCTTTCTGACACTGATCCCTCACTCCCTCCGATATTGATCCCTCACTCCCTCCGACACTGATCCCTCACTCCCTCCGACACTGATCCCTCACTCCTTCGGACACTGATACCTCACTCCCTCCGACAGAGAACCCTCACTCCCTCCGAGACTGATCCCTCACTCCCTCCGACACAGATCCCTCACTCCCTCCGACAGAGATCCCTCACTCCCTCTGACAGAGATCCCTCACTCCCTCCGACAGAGATCCCTCACTCCCTCTGACACAGATCCCTCACTCCTTCCGACACTGATCCCTCACTCCCTCCGACACAGATCCCTCACTCCCTCTGAGACTGAGCACTTACTCCCTCCGAGACAGACCACTCACCCCCTCTGACACTGGTACCTCACTCCCTCCGACACAGATCCCTCACTCCCTCCGACACTGATCCCTCTCCCTTTCTGACACTGATCCCTCACTCCCTCCGACACTGATCCCTCACTCCTTCGGACACTGATACCTCAAAACCTCCGCCAGAGAACCCTCACTCCCTCCGAGACTGATCCCTCACTCCCTCCGACACAGATCCCTCACTACCTCCGACAGAGATCACTCACTCCCTCCGACAGAGATCCCTCACTCCCTCTCACACAGATCCCTCACTCCTTCCGACACTGATCCCTCACTCCCTCCTACACAGATCCCTCACTCCCTCTGAGACTGAGCACTTACTCCCTCCGAGACAGACCACTCACTCCCTCTGACACTGGTACCTCATTCCCTCCGACACAGATCCCTCACTAACTCCGTCAGAGATCCCTCACTCCCTCCGACACTGATCTCACACTCCCTCCGACACTGATCCCTCACTCCCTCCGACACAGATCCCTCACTCCCTCGGACACTGATCCCTCACTCCCTCCGACAGAGATCCCTCACTCCCTCCGACACAGATCCCTCACTCCCTCGGACATTGATCCCTTACTCCCTCCGACACTGATCCCTCACTCCCTCCGACAGAGATCCCTCACTCCCTCCGACAGAGATCCCTCACTCCCTCCGACACTGATCCCTCACTCCCTCGGACACAGATCCCTCAGCCCCTCCGACACTGATCCCTCACTCCCTCCGACACTGATCCCTCACTCCCTCCGACAGAGGTCCCTCACTCCATTGGACATTGATCCCTCACTCCCTCGGACACTGATCCCTCACTCCCTCCGACACTGATCCCTCACTCCCTCCGGCACTGATCCCTCTCCCCCTCTGACAGAGATCCCTCTCTCCCTCCGACACTGATCACGCACTCCCTCTGACACTGATGCCTCACTCCCTCCGACACTGATCCCTCACTCCCTCCGACACTGATCCCTCTCCCTTTTTGACACTGATCCCTCACTCCCTCCGACACTGATCCCTCACTCCCTCCGAGATAGACCACTCTCCCCCTCTGACAGAGATCCCTCACTCCCTCCGACACTGATCACGCACTCCCTCCGACACTGATCCCTCACTCCCTCCGACACTAATCCCTCACTCCCTCGGACACTGATCCCACACTCCCTCCGACACTGACCCCTCACTCCCTCCGAGACTGATCCCTCACTCCCTCCGACACTGATCCCTCACTCCCTCCGACACTGATCCCTCACTCCCTCCGACACTGATGCCTCACTCCCTCCGACACTGATCCCTCACTCCCTCCGACACTGATCCCTCTCCCTTTTTGACACTGATTCCTCACTCCCTCCGAGACTGATCCCTCACTCCCTTCGACACTGTTCCCTCACTCCCTCCGACATTGATCCCTCACCCGCTTCAACACTGAACCCTCACTCCCTCCGAGACTGATCCCCCACTCTCTCCGAGACTGATCCCTCACTCCCTGCGAGACTGACCCCTCACTCCCTCCGACACTGATCCCTCACTCCCTCCGACACTGATCCCTCACTCCTTCGGACTCTGATACCTCACTCCCTCCGACAGAGAACCCTCACTCCCTCCGACAGAGATCCCTCACTCTCTCCGACACTGATCCCTCACTCCCTCTGACACAGATCCCTCACTCCCTCGGACACTGATCCCTCACTCCCTCCGACACTGATCCCTCTCCCTTTTTGACACTGATCCCTCACTCCCTCCGACACTGATCCCTCACTCCCTCCGAGATAGACCACTCTCCCCCTCTGACAGAGATCCCTCACTCCCTCCGACACTGATCACGCACTCCCTCCGACACTGATCCCTCACTCCCTCTGACACAGATCCCTCACTCCCTCGGACACTGATCCCTCACTCCCTCCGACAGAGATCCCTCACTCCCTCCGACACAGATCCCTCACTCCCTCGGACACTGATCCCTCACTCCCTCCGACACAGATCCCTCACTCCCTCGTACACTGATCCCTCACTCCCTCCGACACAGATCCCTCACTCCCTCGGACACCGATCCCTCACTCCCTCCGACAGAGATCCTTCACTCCCTCCGACAGAGATCCCTCACTCCCTCCAACACAGAACCCTCACTCCCTCCGACACAGTTCCCTCACTCCCTCCGACACAGTTCCCTCACTCCCTCGGACAGAGATCCCTCACTCCCTCCGACAGAGATCCCTCACTCCCTCCGACACTGATCCCTCACCCCCTCTGACAGAGATCCCTCACTCCCTCCGACACTGATCCCTCACTCCCTCCGACACTGATCCTTCACTTCCTCCGACATTGATCCCTCTCCCTTTCTGACACTGATCCCTCACTCCCTCCGACATTGATCCCTCACTCCCTCTGACACTGATCCCTCACTCCCTCCGACATTGATCCCTCACTCCCTCCGACACAGATCCCTCACTCCCTCCGACATTGATCCCTCTCCCTTTCTGACACTGATCCCTCACTCCCTCCGATATTGATCCCTCACTCCCTCCGACACTGATCCCTCACTCCCTCCGACACTGATCCCTCACTCCTTCGGACACTGATACCTCACTCCCTCCGACAGAGAACCCTCACTCCCTCCGAGACTGATCCCTCACTCCCTCCGACACAGATCCCTCACTCCCTCCGACAGAGATCCCTCACTCCCTCTGACAGAGATCCCTCACTCCCTCCGACAGAGATCCCTCACTCCCTCTGAAACAGATCCCTCACTCCTTCCGACACTGATCCCTCACTCCCTCCGACACAGATCCCTCACTCCCTCTGAGACTGAGCACTTACTCCCTCCGAGACAGACCACTCACCCCCTCTGACACTGGTACCTCACTCCCTCCGACACAGATCCCTCACTCCCTCCGACACTGATCCCTCTCCCTTTCTGACACTGATCCCTCACTCCCTCCGACACTGATCCCTCACTCCTTCGGACACTGATACCTCAAAACCTCCGCCAGAGAACCCTCACTCCCTCCGAGACTGATCCCTCACTCCCTCCGACACAGATCCCTCACTACCTCCGACAGAGATCACTCACTCCCTCCGACAGAGATCCCTCACTCCCTCTCACACAGATCCCTCACTCCTTCCGACACTGATCCCTCACTCCCTCCTACACAGATCCCTCACTCCCTCTGAGACTGAGCACTTACTCCCTCCGAGACAGACCACTCACTCCCTCTGACACTGGTACCTCATTCCCTCCGACACAGATCCCTCACTAACTCCGTCAGAGATCCCTCACTCCCTCCGACACTGATCTCACACTCCCTCCGACACTGATCCCTCACTCCCTCCGACACAGATCCCTCACTCCCTCGGACACTGATCCCTCACTCCCTCCGACAGAGATCCCTCACTCCCTCCGACACAGATCCCTCACTCCCTCGGACATTGATCCCTTACTCCCTCCGACACTGATCCCTCACTCCCTCCGACAGAGATCCCTCACTCCCTCCGACAGAGATCCCTCACTCCCTCCGACACTGATCCCTCACTCCCTCGGACACAGATCCCTCAGCCCCTCCGACACTGATCCCTCACTCCCTCCGACACTGATCCCTCACTCCCTCCGACAGAGGTCCCTCACTCCATTGGACATTGATCCCTCACTCCCTCGGACACTGATCCCTCACTCCCTCCGACACTGATCCCTCACTCCCTCCGGCACTGATCCCTCTCCCCCTCTGACAGAGATCCCTCTCTCCCTCCGACACTGATCACGCACTCCCTCTGACACTGATGCCTCACTCCCTCCGACACTGATCCCTCACTCCCTCCGACACTGATCCCTCTCCCTTTTTGACACTGATCCCTCACTCCCTCCGACACTGATCCCTCACTCCCTCCGAGATAGACCACTCTCCCCCTCTGACAGAGATCCCTCACTCCCTCCGACACTGATCACGCACTCCCTCCGACACTGATCCCTCACTCCCTCCGACACTAATCCCTCACTCCCTCGGACACTGATCCCACACTCCCTCCGACAGAGATCCTTCACTCCCTCCGACAGAGATCCCTCACTCCCTCCAACACAGAACCCTCACTCCCTCCGACACAGTTCCCTCACTCCCTCCGACACAGTTCCCTCACTCCCTCGGACAGAGATCCCTCACTCCCTCCGACAGAGATCCCTCACTCCCTCCGACACTGATCCCTCACCCCCTCTGACAGAGATCCCTCACTCCCTCCGACACTGATCCCTCACTCCCTCCGACACTGATCCTTCACTTCCTCCGACATTGATCCCTCTCCCTTTCTGACACTGATCCCTCACTCCCTCCGACATTGATCCCTCACTCCCTCTGACACTGATCCCTCACTCCCTCCGACATTGATCCCTCACTCCCTCCGACACAGATCCCTCACTCCCTCCGACATTGATCCCTCTCCCTTTCTGACACTGATCCCTCACTCCCTCCGATATTGATCCCTCACTCCCTCCGACACTGATCCCTCACTCCCTCCGACACTGATCCCTCACTCCTTCGGACACTGATACCTCACTCCCTCCGACAGAGAACCCTCACTCCCTCCGAGACTGATCCCTCACTCCCTCCGACACAGATCCCTCACTCCCTCCGACAGAGATCCCTCACTCCCTCTGACAGAGATCCCTCACTCCCTCCGACAGAGATCCCTCACTCCCTCTGACACAGATCCCTCACTCCTTCCGACACTGATCCCTCACTCCCTCCGACACAGATCCCTCACTCCCTCTGAGACTGAGCACTTACTCCCTCCGAGACAGACCACTCACCCCCTCTGACACTGGTACCTCACTCCCTCCGACACAGATCCCTCACTCCCTCCGACACTGATCCCTCTCCCTTTCTGACACTGATCCCTCACTCCCTCCGACACTGATCCCTCACTCCTTCGGACACTGATACCTCAAAACCTCCGCCAGAGAACCCTCACTCCCTCCGAGACTGATCCCTCACTCCCTCCGACACAGATCCCTCACTACCTCCGACAGAGATCACTCACTCCCTCCGACAGAGATCCCTCACTCCCTCTCACACAGATCCCTCACTCCTTCCGACACTGATCCCTCACTCCCTCCTACACAGATCCCTCACTCCCTCTGAGACTGAGCACTTACTCCCTCCGAGACAGACCACTCACTCCCTCTGACACTGGTACCTCATTCCCTCCGACACAGATCCCTCACTAACTCCGTCAGAGATCCCTCACTCCCTCCGACACTGATCTCACACTCCCTCCGACACTGATCCCTCACTCCCTCCGACACAGATCCCTCACTCCCTCGGACACTGATCCCTCACTCCCTCCGACAGAGATCCCTCACTCCCTCCGACACAGATCCCTCACTCCCTCGGACATTGATCCCTTACTCCCTCCGACACTGATCCCTCACTCCCTCCGACAGAGATCCCTCACTCCCTCCGACAGAGATCCCTCACTCCCTCCGACACTGATCCCTCACTCCCTCGGACACAGATCCCTCAGCCCCTCCGACACTGATCCCTCACTCCCTCCGACACTGATCCCTCACTCCCTCCGACAGAGGTCCCTCACTCCATTGGACATTGATCCCTCACTCCCTCGGACACTGATCCCTCACTCCCTCCGACACTGATCCCTCACTCCCTCCGGCACTGATCCCTCTCCCCCTCTGACAGAGATCCCTCTCTCCCTCCGACACTGATCACGCACTCCCTCTGACACTGATGCCTCACTCCCTCCGACACTGATCCCTCACTCCCTCCGACACTGATCCCTCTCCCTTTTTGACACTGATCCCTCACTCCCTCCGACACTGATCCCTCACTCCCTCCGAGATAGACCACTCTCCCCCTCTGACAGAGATCCCTCACTCCCTCCGACACTGATCACGCACTCCCTCCGACACTGATCCCTCACTCCCTCCGACACTAATCCCTCACTCCCTCGGACACTGATCCCACACTCCCTCCGACACTGACCCCTCACTCCCTCCGAGACTGATCCCTCACTCCCTCCGACACTGATCCCTCACTCCCTCCGACACTGATCCCTCACTCCCTCCGACACTGATGCCTCACTCCCTCCGACACTGATCCCTCACTCCCTCCGACACTGATCCCTCTCCCTTTTTGACACTGATTCCTCACTCCCTCCGAGACTGATCCCTCACTCCCTTCGACACTGTTCCCTCACTCCCTCCGACATTGATCCCTCACCCGCTTCAACACTGAACCCTCACTCCCTCCGAGACTGATCCCCCACTCTCTCCGAGACTGATCCCTCACTCCCTGCGAGACTGACCCCTCACTCCCTCCGACACTGATCCCTCACTCCCTCCGACACTGATCCCTCACTCCTTCGGACTCTGATACCTCACTCCCTCCGACAGAGAACCCTCACTCCCTCCGACAGAGATCCCTCACTCCCTCCGACACTGATCCCTCACTCCCTCTGACACAGATCCCTCACTCCCTCGGACACTGATCCCTCACTCCCTCCGACAGAGATCCCTCACTCCCTCCGACACAGATCCCTCACTCCCTCGGACACTGATCCCTCACTCCCTCCGACACAGATCCCTCACTCCCTCGGACACTGATCCCTCACTCCCTCCGACACAGATCCCTCACTCCCTCGGACACCGATCCCTCACTCCCTCCGACAGAGATCCTTCACTCCCTCCGACAGAGATCCCTCACTCCCTCCAACACAGATCCCTCACTCCCTCCGACACAGTTCCCTCACTCCCTCCGACACTGATCCCTCACTCCCTCCGACACTGATCCCTCACCCCCTCTGACAGAGATCCCTCACTCCCTCCGACACTGATCCCTCACTCCCTCCGACACAGATCCCTCACTCCCTCCGACACAGATCCTTCACTTCCTCCGACATTGATCCCTCTCCCTTTCTGACACTGATCCCTCACTCCCTCCGACATTGATCCCTCACTCCCTCTGACACTGATCCCTCACTCCCTCCGACATTGATCCCTCACTCCCTCCGACACAGATCCCTCACTCCCTCCGACATTGATCCCTCTCCCTTTCTGACACTGATCCCTCACTCCCTCCGATATTGATCCCTCACTCCCTCCGACACTGATCCCTCACTCCCTCCGACACTGATCCCTCACTCCTTCGGACACTGATACCTCACTCCCTCCGACAGAGAACCCTCACTCCCTCCGAGACTGATCCCTCACTCCCTCCAACACAGATCCCTCACTCCCTCCGACAGAGATCCCTCACTCCCTCCGACAGAGATCCCTCACTCCCTCCGACAGAGATCCCTCACTCCCTCCGACAGAGATCCCTCACTCCCTCTGACACAGATCCCTCACTCCTTCCGACACTGATCCCTCACTCCCTCCGACACAGATCCCTCACTCCCTCTGAGACTGAGCACTTACTCCCTCCGAGACAGACCACTCACCCCCTCTGACACTGGTACCTCACTCCCTCCGACACAGATCCCTCACTAACTCCGTCAGAGATCCCTCACTCCCTCCGACACTGATCCCTCACTCCCTCTGACACAGATCCCTCACTCCCTCGGACACTGATCTCACACTCCCTCCGACACTGATCCCTCACTCCCTCCGACACAGATCCCTCACTCCCTCAGACACTGATCCCTCACTCCCTCCGACAGAGATCCCTCACTCCCTCCGACAGAGATCCCTCACTCCCTCCGACACAGATCCCTCACTCCCTCGGACATTGATCCCTTACTTCCTCCGACACTGATCCCTCACTCCCTCCGACAGAGATCCCTCACTCCCTCCGACAGAGATCCCTCACTCCCTCCGACACTGATCCCTCACTCCCTCGGACACAGATCCCTCAGCCCCTCCGACACTGATCCCTCACTCCCTCCGACACTGATCCCTCACTGCCTCCGACAGAGGTCCCTCACTCCCTTGGACACTGATCCCTCACTCCCTCGGACACTGATCCCTCACTCCCTCCGACACTGATCCCTCACTCCCTCCGGCACTGATCCCTCTCCCCCTCTGAAAGAGATCCCTCTCTCCCTCCGACATTGATCACGCACTCCCTCTGACACTGATGCCTCACTCCCTCCGACACTGATCCCTCACTCCCTCCGACACGGATCCCTCTCCCTTTTTGACACTGATCCCTCACTCCCTCCGACACTGATCCCTCACTCCCTCCGAGACAGACCACTCTCCCCCTCTGACAGAGATCCCTCACTCCCTCCGACACTGATCACGCACTCCCTCCGACACTGATCCCTCACTCCCTCCGACACTGATCCCTCACTCCCTCGGACACTGATCCCTCACTCCCTCCGACACTGATCCCTCACTCCCTCCGAGACTGATCCCTCACTCCCTCCGACACTGATCCCTCACTCCCTCCGACACTGATGCCTCACTCTCTCCGACACTGATCCCTCACTCCCTCCGACACTGATCCCTCTCCCTTTTTGACACTGATTTCTCACTCCCTCCGACACTGATCCCTCACTCCCTCCGACACTGTTCCCTCACTCCCTCCGACATTGAACCCTCACCCGCTTCAACACTGAACCCTCACTCCCTCCGAGACTGATCCCCCACTCCCTCCGAGACTGATCCCTCTCCAGCGAGACTGACCCCTCACTCCCTCCGACACTGATCCCTCACCCCCTCTGACAGAGATCTCTCACTCCCTCCGACACTGATCCCTCACTCCCTCCGACATTGATCCCTCACCCGCTCCGACAAAGATCCCTCACTCCCTCCGACACTGTTCCCTCACTCCCTCCAACACTGATCCCTCACTCCCTCCGACAGAGATCCCTCACTCCCTCCGACAGAGATCCCTCACTCCCTCCGACAGAGATCCCTCACTCCCTCCGACAGAGATCCCTCACTCCCTCCGACAGAGATCCCTCACTCCCTCTGACACAGATCCCTCACTCCTTCCGACACTGATCCCTCACTCCCTCCGACACAGATCCCTCACTCCCTCTGAGACTGAGCACTTACTCCCTCCGAGACAGACCACTCACCCCCTCTGACACTGGTACCTCACTCCCTCCGACACAGATCCCTCACTAACTCCGTCAGAGATCCCTCACTCCCTCCGACACTGATCCCTCACTCCCTCTGACACAGATCCCTCACTCCCTCGGACACTGATCTCACACTCCCTCCGACACTGATCCCTCACTCCCTCCGACACAGATCCCTCACTCCCTCGGACACTGATCCCTCACTCCCTCCGACAGAGATCCCTCACTCCCTCCGACAGAGATCCCTCACTCCCTCCGACACAGATCCCTCACTCCCTCGGACATTGATCCCTCACTTCCTCCGACACTGATCCCTCACTCCCTCCGACAGAGATCCCTCACTCCCTCCGACAGAGATCCCTCACTCCCTCCGACACTGATCCCTCACTCCCTCGGACACAGATCCCTCAGCCCCTCCGACACTGATCCCTCACTCCCTCCGACACTGATCCCTCACTCCCTCCGACAGAGGTCCCTCACTCCCTTGGACACTGATCCCTCACTCCCTCGGACACTGATCCCTCACTCCCTCCGACACTGATCCCTCACTCCCTCCGGCACTGATCCCTCTCCCCCTCTGAAAGAGATCCCTCTCTCCCTCCGACATTGATCACGCACTCCCTCTGACACTGATGCCTCACTCCCTCCGACACTGATCCCTCACTCCCTCCGACACGGATCCCTCTCCCTTTTTGACACTGATCCCTCACTCCCTCCGACACTGATCCCTCACTCCCTCCGAGACAGACCACTCTCCCCCTCTGACAGAGATCCCTCACTCCCTCCGACACTGATCACGCACTCCCTCCGACACTGATCCCTCACTCCCTCCGACACTGATCCCTCACTCCCTCGGACACTGATCCCTCACTCCCTCCGACACTGATCCCTCACTCCCTCCGAGACTGATCCCTCACTCCCTCGGACACTGATCCCTCACTCCCTCCGACACTGATGCCTCACTCTCTCCGACACTGATCCCTCACTCCCTCCGACACTGATCCCTCTCCCTTTTTGACACTGATTTCTCACTCCCTCCGACACTGATCCCTCACTCCCTCCGACACTGTTCCCTCACTCCCTCCGACATTGAACCCTCACCCGCTTCAACACTGAACCCTCACTCCCTCCGAGACTGATCCCCCACTCCCTCCGAGACTGATCCCTCTCCAGCGAGACTGACCCCTCACTCCCTCCGACACTGATCCCTCACCCCCTCTGACAGAGATCTCTCACTCCCTCCGACACTGATCCCTCACTCCCTCCGACATTGATCCCTCACCCGCTCCGACAAAGATCCCTCACTCCCTCCGACACTGTTCCCTCACTCCCTCCAACACTGATCCCTCTCCCTTTCTGACACTGATCCCTCACTCCCTCCGACATTGATCCCTCACTCCCTCCGACACTGATCCCTCACTCCCTCCGACACTGATCCCTCACCCCCTCCGACACAGATCCCTCACTCCCTCAGACACTGATCCCTCACTCCCTCCGACAGAGATCCCTCACTCCCTCCGACACAGATCCCTCACTCCCTCGGACATTGATCCCTCACTCCCTCCGACACTGATCCCTCACTCCCTCGGACACAGATCCCTCACTCACTCCGACAGAGATCCCTCACTCCCTCCGACACAGATCCCGCACTCCCTCCGACACAGATCCCTCACTCCCTCCGACACAGTTCCCTCACTCCCTCCGACACTGATCCCTCACTCCCTCGGACAGAGATCCCTCACTCCCTCCGACAGAGATCCCTCACTCCCTTCGACACTGATCCCTCACTCCCTCAGACACAGATCCCTGACTCCCTCGGACAGAGATCCCTCACTCCCTCCGACAGAGATCCCTCACTCCCTCCGACAGAGATCCCTGACTCCCTCCGACACAGATCCCTCACTCCCTCCGACACTGATCCCTCACTCCCTCCGACACAGATCCTTCACTCCCTCCGACACTGATCCCTCACTCCCTCGGACACTGATCCCTCACTCCCTCCGACACTGATCCCTCACTCCCTCCGACACTGATCCCTCACTCCCTCCGACACTGATCCCTCACTCCCTCCGACACAGATCCCTGACTCCCTCGGACAGAGATCCCTCACTCCCTCCGACAGAGATCCCTCACTCCCTCCGACAGAGATCCCTGACTCCCTCCGACACAGATCCCTCACTCCCTCCGACACTGATCCCTCACTCCCTCCGACACAGATCCTTCACTCCCTCCGACAGAGAACCCTCACTCTCTCCGAGACTGATACCTCACTCCCTCCGACACAGATCCCTCACTCCCTCCGACAGAGATCCCTCACTCCCTCCGACAGAGATCCCTCACTCCCTCCGACAGAGATCCCTCACTCCCTCTGACACAGATCCCTCACTCCTTCCGACACTGATCCCTCACTCCCTCTGACACAGATCCCTCACTCCCTCTGAGACTGAGCACTTACTCCCTCCGCAACAGACCACTCACTCCCTCTGACACTGGTACCTCACTCCCTCCGACACAGATCCCTCACTAACTCCGTCAGAGATCCCTCACTCCCTCCGACACTGATCCCTCACTCCCTCTGACACTGATCCCTCACTCCCTCCGACAGAGATCCCTCACTCCCTCCGACACAGATCCCTCACTCCCTCGGACATTGATCCCTCACTCCCTCCGACACTGATCCCTCACTCCCTCGGACACAGATCCCTCACTCCCTCCGACAGAGATCCCTCACTCCCTCCGACAGAGATCCCGCACTCCCTCCGACACAGATCCCTCACTCCCTCCGACACAGTTCCCTCACTCCCTCCGACACTGATCCCTCACTCCCTCGGACAGAGATCCCTCACTCCCTCCGACAGAGATCCCTCACTCCCTCCGACAGAGATCCCTCACTCCCTCCGACACTGATCCCTCACTCCCTCCGACACAGATCCCTGACTCCCTCGGACAGAGATCCCTCACTCCCTCCGACAGAGATCCCTCACTCCCTCCGACAGAGATCCCTGACTCCCTCCGACACAGATCCCTCACTCCCTCCGACACTGATCCCTCACTCCCTCCGACACAGATGCTTCACTCCCTCCGACACTGATCCCTCACTCCCTCGGACACTGATCCCTCACTCCCTCCGACACTGATCCCTCACTCCCTCCGACACTGATCCCTCACTCCCTCCGACACAGATCCCTGACTCCCTCGGACAGAGATCCCTCACTCCCTCCGACAGAGATCCCTCACTCCCTCCGACAGAGATCCCTGACTCCCTCCGACACAGATCCCTCACTCCCTCCGACACTGATCCCTCACTCCCTCCGACACAGATCCTTCACTCCCTCCGACAGAGATCCCTCACTCCCTCCGACACTGATCCCTCACTCCTTCGGACACTGATCCCTCACTCCCTCGGACAGAGATCCCTCACTCCCTCCGAATGAGATCCCTCACTCCCTCCGACACTGATCCCTCACTCCTGCCGACACAGATCCCTCACTCCCTCGGACAGAGATCCCTCACTCCCTCCGACAGAGATCCCTCACTCCCTCCGACAGAGATCCCTCACTCCCTCCGACACTGATCCCTCACTCCCTCGGACAGAGATCCCTCACTCCCTCCGAAAGTGATCCCTCACTCCCTCCGACATCTATCCCTCACTCCCTCCGACACTGAGCCCTCACTCCCTCGGACAGAGATCCCTCACTCCCTCCGACAGAGATCCCTCACGCCCTCCGACACAGATCCCTCACTCCCTCCAACACAGATCCCTCACTCCCTCCGACACAGTTCCCTCACTCCCTCCGACACTGATCCCTCACTCCCTCGGACAGAGATCTCTCACTCCCTCTGACAGAGATCCCTCACTCCCTCCGACACTGATCCCTCACCCCCTCTGACAGAGATCCCTCACTCCCTCCGACACTGATCCCTCACTCCCTCCGACACTGATCCTTCACTTCCTCCGACATTGATCCCTCTCCCTTTCCGACACTGATCCCTCACTCCCTCCGACATTGATCCCTCACTCCCTCCGACACTGATCCCTCACTCCCTCCGACACAGATCCCTCACTCCCTCCGACATTGGTCCCTCTCCCTTTCTGACACTGATCCCTCACTCCCTCTGATATTGATCCCTCACTCCCTCCAACACTGATCCCTCACTCCCTCGGACACTGATCCCTCTTTCCTTCGGACACTGATACCTCACTCCCTCCGACAGAGAACCCTCACTCTCTCCGAGACTGATCCCTCACTCCCTCCGACACAGATCCCTCACTCCCTCCGACAGAGATCCCTCACTCCCTCCGACAGAGATCCCTGACTCCCTCCGACACAGATCCCTCACTCCCTCCGACACTGATGCCTCACTCCCTCCGACACAAATCCCTCACTCACTCCGACAGAGATCCCTCACTCCCTCCGACACTGATCCTTCATTCCCTCTGACACTGATCCCTCACTCCCTCCGACACTGATCCCTCACTCCCTCCGACACTTATCCCTCACTCCCTCCGACACAGATCCTTCACTCCCTCGGACACTGATCCCTCACTCCCTCGGACACTGATCCCTCACTCCCTCCGACACTGATCCCTCACTCCCTCCGACACTGATCCCTCACTCCCTCCGACACTGATCCCTCACTCCCTCCGACACAGATCCCTGACTCCCTCGGACAGAGATCCCTCACTCCCTCCGACAGAGATCCCTCACTCCCTCCGACAGAGATCCCTGACTCCCTCCGACACAGATCCCTCACTCCCTCCGACACTGATCCCTCACTCCCTCCGACACAGATCCTTCATTCCCTCCGACAGAGAACCCTCACTCTCTCCGAGACTGATACCTCACTCCCTCCGACACAGATCCCTCACTCCCTCCGACAGAGATCCCTCACTCCCTCCGACAGAGATCCCTCACTCCCTCCGACAGAGATCCCTCACTCCCTCTGACACAGATCCCTCACTCCTTCCGACACTGATCCCTCACTCCCTCTGACACAGATCCCTCACTCCCTCTGAGACTGAGCACTTACTCCCTCCGCAACAGACCACTCACTCCCTCTGACACTGGTACCTCACTCCCTCCGACACAGATCCCTCACTAACTCCGTCAGAGATCCCTCACTCCCTCCGACACTGATCCCTCACTCCCTCTGACACTGATCCCTCACTCCCTCCGACAGAGATCCCTCACTCCCTCCGACACAGATCCCTCACTCCCTCGGACATTGATCCCTCACTCCCTCCGACACTGATCCCTCACTCCCTCGGACACAGATCCCTCACTCCTTCGGACACTGATACCTCACTCCCTCCGACAGAGAACCCTCACTCTCTCCGAGACTGATCCCTCACTCCCTCCAACACAGATCCCTCACTCCCTCCGACAGAGATCCCTCACTCCCTCCGACAGAGATCCCTCACTCCCTCCGACAGAGATCCCTCACTCCCTCTGACACAGATCCCTCACTCCTTCCGACACTGATCCCTCACTCCCTCTGACACAGATCCCTCACTCCCTCTGAGACTGAGCACTTACTCCCTCCGCAACAGACCACTCACTCCCTCTGACACTGGTACCTCACTCCCTCCGACACAGATCCCTCACTAACTCCGGCAGAGATCCCTCACTCCCTCCGACACTGATCCCTCACTCCCTCCGACACAGATCCCTCACTCCCTCAGACACTGATCCCTCACTCCCTCCGACAGAGATCCCTCACTCCCTCCGACACAGATCCCTCACTCCCTCGGACATTGATCCCTCACTCCCTCCGACACTGATCCCTCACTCCCTCGGACACAGATCCCTCACTCACTCCGACAGAGATCCCTCACTCCCTCCGACACAGATCCCGCACTCCCTCCGACACAGATCCCTCACTCCCTCCGACACAGTTCCCTCACTCCCTCCGACACTGATCCCTCACTCCCTCGGACAGAGATCCCTCACTCCCTCCGACAGAGATCCCTCACTCCCTTCGACACTGATCCCTCACTCCCTCAGACACAGATCCCTGACTCCCTCGGACAGAGATCCCTCACTCCCTCCGACAGAGATCCCTCACTCCCTCCGACAGAGATCCCTGACTCCCTCCGACACAGATCCCTCACTCCCTCCGACACTGATCCCTCACTCCCTCCGACACAGATCCTTCACTCCCTCCGACACTGATCCCTCACTCCCTCGGACACTGATCCCTCACTCCCTCGGACACTGATCCCTCACTCCCTCCGACACTGATCCCTCACTCCCTCCGACACTGATCCCTCACTCCCTCCGACACAGATCCCTGACTCCCTCGGACAGAGATCCCTCACTCCCTCCGACAGAGATCCCTCACTCCCTCCGACAGAGATCCCTGACTCCCTCCGACACAGATCCCTCACTCCCTCCGACACTGATCCCTCACTCCCTCCGACACAGATCCTTCACTCCCTCCGACAGAGAACCCTCACTCTCTCCGAGACTGATACCTCACTCCCTCCGACACAGATCCCTCACTCCCTCCGACAGAGATCCCTCACTCCCTCCGACAGAGATCCCTCACTCCCTCCGACAGAGATCCCTCACTCCCTCTGACACAGATCCCTCACTCCTTCCGACACTGATCCCTCACTCCCTCTGACACAGATCCCTCACTCCCTCTGAGACTGAGCACTTACTCCCTCCGCAACAGACCACTCACTCCCTCTGACACTGGTACCTCACTCCCTCCGACACAGATCCCTCACTAACTCCGTCAGAGATCCCTCACTCCCTCCGACACTGATCCCTCACTCCCTCTGACACTGATCCCTCACTCCCTCCGACAGAGATCCCTCACTCCCTCCGACACAGATCCCTCACTCCCTCGGACATTGATCCCTCACTCCCTCCGACACTGATCCCTCACTCCCTCGGACACAGATCCCTCACTCCCTCCGACAGAGATCCCTCACTCCCTCCGACAGAGATCCCGCACTCCCTCCGACACAGATCCCTCACTCCCTCCGACACAGTTCCCTCACTCCCTCCGACACTGATCCCTCACTCCCTCGGACAGAGATCCCTCACTCCCTCCGACAGAGATCCCTCACTCCCTCCGACAGAGATCCCTCACTCCCTCCGACACTGATCCCTCACTCCCTCCGACACAGATCCCTGACTCCCTCGGACAGAGATCCCTCACTCCCTCCGACAGAGATCCCTCACTCCCTCCGACAGAGATCCCTGACTCCCTCCGACACAGATCCCTCACTCCCTCCGACACTGATCCCTCACTCCCTCCGACACAGATGCTTCACTCCCTCCGACACTGATCCCTCACTCCCTCGGACACTGATCCCTCACTCCCTCCGACACTGATCCCTCACTCCCTCCGACACTGATCCCTCACTCCCTCCGACACAGATCCCTGACTCCCTCGGACAGAGATCCCTCACTCCCTCCGACAGAGATCCCTCACTCCCTCCGACAGAGATCCCTGACTCCCTCCGACACAGATCCCTCACTCCCTCCGACACTGATCCCTCACTCCCTCCGACACAGATCCTTCACTCCCTCCGACAGAGATCCCTCACTCCCTCCGACACTGATCCCTCACTCCTTCGGACACTGATCCCTCACTCCCTCGGACAGAGATCCCTCACTCCCTCCGAATGAGATCCCTCACTCCCTCCGACACTGATCCCTCACTCCTGCCGACACAGATCCCTCACTCCCTCGGACAGAGATCCCTCACTCCCTCCGACAGAGATCCCTCACTCCCTCCGACAGAGATCCCTCACTCCCTCCGACACTGATCCCTCACTCCCTCGGACAGAGATCCCTCACTCCCTCCGAAAGTGATCCCTCACTCCCTCCGACATCTATCCCTCACTCCCTCCGACACTGAGCCCTCACTCCCTCGGACAGAGATCCCTCACTCCCTCCGACAGAGATCCCTCACGCCCTCCGACACAGATCCCTCACTCCCTCCGACACTGATCCCTCACTCCCTCGGACAGAGATCTCTCACTCCCTCTGACAGAGATCCCTCACTCCCTCCGACACCGATCCCTCACCCCCTCTGACAGAGATCCCTCACTCCCTCCGACACTGATCCCTCACTCCCTCCGACACTGATCCTTCACTTCCTCCGACATTGATCCCTCTCCCTTTCCGACACTGATCCCTCACTCCCTCCGACATTGATCCCTCACTCCCTCCGACACTGATCCCTCACTCCCTCCGACACAGATCCCTCACTCCCTCCGACATTGGTCCCTCTCCCTTTCTGACACTGATCCCTCACTCCCTCTGATATTGATCCCTCACTCCCTCCAACACTGATCCCTCACTCCCTCGGACACTGATCCCTCTTTCCTTCGGACACTGATACCTCACTCCCTCCGACAGAGAACCCTCACTCTCTCCGAGACTGATCCCTCACTCCCTCCGACACAGATCCCTCACTCCCTCCGACAGAGATCCCTCACTCCCTCCGACAGAGATCCCTCACTCCCTCCGACAGAGATCCCTGACTCCCTCCGACACAGATCCCTCACTCCCTCCGACACTGATGCCTCACTCCCTCCGACACAAATCCCTCACTCACTCCGACAGAGATCCCTCACTCCCTCCGACACTGATCCTTCATTCCCTCTGACACTGATCCCTCACTCCCTCCGACACTGATCCCTCACTCCCTCCGACACTGATCCCTCACTCCCTCCGACACAGATCCTTCACTCCCTCGGACACTGATCCCTCACTCCCTCGGACACTGATCCCTCACTCCCTCCGACACTGATCCCTCACTCCCTCCGACACTGATCCCTCACTCCCTCCGACACAGATCCCTGACTCCCTCGGACAGAGATCCCTCACTCCCTCCGACAGAGATCCCTCACTCCCTCCGACAGAGATCCCTGACTCCCTCCGACACAGATCCCTCACTCCCTCCGACACTGATCCCTCACTCCCTCCGACACAGATCCTTCATTCCCTCCGACAGAGAACCCTCACTCTCTCCGAGACTGATACCTCACTCCCTCCGACACAGATCCCTCACTCCCTCCGACAGAGATCCCTCACTCCCTCCGACAGAGATCCCTCACTCCCTCCGACAGAGATCCCTCACTCCCTCTGACACAGATCCCTCACTCCTTCCGACACTGATCCCTCACTCCCTCTGACACAGATCCCTCACTCCCTCTGAGACTGAGCACTTACTCCCTCCGCAACAGACCACTCACTCCCTCTGACACTGGTACCTCACTCCCTCCGACACAGATCCCTCACTAACTCCGTCAGAGATCCCTCACTCCCTCCGACACTGATCCCTCACTCCCTCTGACACTGATCCCTCACTCCCTCCGACAGAGATCCCTCACTCCCTCCGACACAGATCCCTCACTCCCTCGGACATTGATCCCTCACTCCCTCCGACACTGATCCCTCACTCCCTCGGACACAGATCCCTCACTCCCTCCGACAGAGATCCCTCACTCCCTCCGACAGAGATCCCGCACTCCCTCCGACACAGATCCCTCACTCCCTCCGACACAGTTCCCTCACTCCCTCCGACACTGATCCCTCACTCCCTCGGACAGAGATCCCTCACTCCCTCCGACAGAGATCCCTCACTCCCTCCGACAGAGATCCCTCACTCCCTCCGACACTGATCCCTCACTCCCTCCGACACAGATCCCTGACTCCCTCGGACAGAGATCCCTCACTCCCTCCGACAGAGATCCCTCACTCCCTCCGACAGAGATCCCTGACTCCCTCCGACACAGATCCCTCACTCCCTCCGACACTGATCCCTCACTCCCTCCGACACAGATGCTTCACTCCCTCCGACACTGATCCCTCACTCCCTCGGACACTGATCCCTCACTCCCTCCGACACTGATCCCTCACTCCCTCCGACACTGATCCCTCACTCCCTCCGACACAGATCCCTGACTCCCTCGGACAGAGATCCCTCACTCCCTCCGACAGAGATCCCTCACTCCCTCCGACAGAGATCCCTGACTCCCTCCGACACAGATCCCTCACTCCCTCCGACACTGATCCCTCACTCCCTCCGACACAGATCCTTCACTCCCTCCGACAGAGATCCCTCACTCCCTCCGACACTGATCCCTCACTCCTTCGGACACTGATCCCTCACTCCCTCGGACAGAGATCCCTCACTCCCTCCGAATGAGATCCCTCTCTCCCTCCGACACTGATCCCTCACTCCTGCCGACACAGATCCCTCACTCCCTCGGACAGAGATCCCTCACTCCCTCCGACAGAGATCCCTCACTCCCTCCGACAGAGATCCCTCACTCCCTCCGACACTGATCCCTCACTCCCTCGGACAGAGATCCCTCACTCCCTCCGAAAGTGATCCCTCACTCCCTCCGACATCTATCCCTCACTCCCTCCGACACTGAGCCCTCACTCCCTCGGACAGAGATCCCTCACTCCCTCCGACAGAGATCCCTCACGCCCTCCGACACAGATCCCTCACTCCCTCCAACACAGATCCCTCACTCCCTCCGACACAGTTCCCTCACTCCCTCCGACACTGATCCCTCACTCCCTCGGACAGAGATCCCTCACTCCCTCTGACAGAGATCCCTCACTCCCTCCGACACTGATCCCTCACCCCCTCTGACAGAGATCCCTCACTCCCTCCGACACTGATCCCTCACTCCCTCCGACACTGATCCTTCACTTCCTCCGACATTGATCCCTCTCCCTTTCCGACACTGATCCCTCACTCCCTCCGACAGAGTTCCCTCACTCCCTCCGACAGAGATCCCTGACTCCCTCCGACACAGATCCCTCACTCCCTCCGACACTGATCCCTCACTCCCTCCGACACAGATGCTTCACTCCCTCCGACACTGATCCCTCACTCCCTCGGACACTGATCCCTCACTCCCTCCGACACTGATCCCTCACTCCCTCCGACACTGATCCCTCACTCCCTCCGACACAGATCCCTGACTCCCTCGGACAGAGATCCCTCACTCCCTCCGACAGAGATCCCTCACTCCCTCCGACAGAGATCCCTGACTCCCTCCGACACAGATCCCTCACTCCCTCCGACACTGATCCCTCACTCCCTCCGACACAGATCCTTCACTCCCTCCGACAGAGATCCCTCACTCCCTCCGACACTGATCCCTCACTCCTTCGGACACTGATCCCTCACTCCCTCGGACAGAGATCCCTCACTCCCTCCGAATGAGATCCCTCACTCCCTCCGACACTGATCCCTCACTCCTGCCGACACAGATCCCTCACTCCCTCGGACAGAGATCCCTCACTCCCTCCGACAGAGATCCCTCACTCCCTCCGACAGAGATCCCTCACTCCCTCCGACTCTGATCCCTCACTCCCTCGGACAGAGATCCCTCACTCCCTCCGAAAGTGATCCCTCACTCCCTCCGACATCTATCCCTCACTCCCTCCGACACTGAGCCCTCACTCCCTCGGACAGAGATCCCTCACTCCCTCCGACAGAGATCCCTCACGCCCTCCGACACAGATCCCTCACTCCCTCCAACACAGATCCCTCACTCCCTCCGACACAGTTCCCTCACTCCCTCCGACACTGATCCCTCACTCCCTCGGACAGAGATCCCTCACTCCCTCTGACAGAGATCCCTCACTCCCTCCGACACTGATCCCTCACCCCCTCTGACAGAGATCCCTCACTCCCTCCGACACTGATCCCTCACTCCCTCCGACACTGATCCTTCACTTCCTCCGACATTGATCCCTCTCCCTTTCCGACACTGATCCCTCACTCCCTCCGACATTGATCCCTCACTCCCTCCGACACTGATCCCTCACTCCCTCCGACATTGATCCCTCACTCCCTCCGACACAGATCCCTCACTCCCTCCGACATTGGTCCCTCTCCCTTTCTGACACTGATCCCTCACTCCCTCTGATATTGATCCCTCACTCCCTCCAACACTGATCCCTCACTCCCTCGGACACTGATCCCTCTTTCCTTCGGACACTGATACCTCACTCCCTCCGACAGAGAACCCTCACTCTCTCCGAGACTGATCCCTCACTCCCTCCGACACAGATCCCTCACTCCCTCCGACAGAGATCCCTCACTCCCTCCGACAGAGATCCCTCACTCCCTCCGACAGAGATCCCTCACTCCCTCTGACACAGATCCCTCACTCCTTCCGACACTGATCCCTCACTCCCTCTGACACAGATCCCTCACTCCCTCTGAGACTGAGCACTTACTCCCTCCGAGACAGACCACTCACTCCCTCTGACACTGATCCCTCACTCCCTCGGACACTGATCCCTCACTCCCTCCGACACAGATCCCTCACTCCCTCCGACACAGATCCCTCACTCCCTCGGAAACTGATCCCTCACTCCCTCCGACAGAGATCCCTCACTCCCTCCGACACAGATCCCTCACTCCCTCGGACATTGATCCCTCACTCCCTCCTACACTGATCCCTCACTCCCTCGGACACAGATCCCTCACTCCCTCCGACAGAGATCCCTCACTCCCTCCGACAGAGATCCCTCACTCCCTCCGACAGAGATCCCGCACTCCCTCCGACACAGATCACTCACTCCCTCCGACACAGTTCCCTCACTCCCTCCGACACTGATCCCTCACTCCCTCGGACAGAGATCCCTCACTCCCTCCGACAGAGATCCCTCACTCCCTCCGACAGAGATCCCTCACTCCCTCCGACAGAGATCCCGCACTCCCTCCGACACAGATCACTCACTCCCTCCGACACAGTTCCCTCACTCCCTCCGACACTGATCCCTCACTCCCTCGGACAGAGATCCCTCACTCCCTCCGACAGAGATCCCTCACTCCCTTCGACACTGATCCCTCACTCCCTCCGACACAGATCCCTGACTCCCTCGGACAGAGATCCCTCACTCCCTCCGACAGAGATCCCTCACTCCCTCCGACAGAGATCCCTGACTCCCTCCGACACAGATCCCTCACTCCCTCCGACACTGATCCCTCACTCCCTCCGACACAGATCCTTCACTCCCTCCGACACTGATCCCTCACTCCCTCGGACACTGATCCCTCACTCCCTCCGACACTGATCCCTCACTCCCTCCGACACTGATCCCTCACTCCCTCCGACACAGATCCCTGACTCCCTCGGACAGAGATCCCTCACTCCCTCCGACAGAGATCCCTCACTCCCTCCGACAGAGATCCCTCACTCCCTCCGACAGAGATCCCTGACTCCCTCCGACACAGATCCCTCACTCCCTCCGACACTGATCCCTCACTCCCTCCGACACAGATCCTTCACTCCCTCCGACAGAGATCCCTCACTCCCTCCGACACTGATCCCTCACTCCTTCCGACACTGATCCCTCACTCCCTCGGACAGAGATCCCTCACTCCCTCCGAATGAGATCCCTCACTCCCTCCGACACTGATCCCTCACTCCTGCCGACACAGATCCCTCACTCCCTCGGACAGAGATCCCTCACTCCCTCCGACAGAGATCCCTCACTCCCTCCGACAGAGATCCCTCACTCCCTCCGACAGAGATCCCTCACTCCCTCCGACAGAGATCCCTCACTCCCTCCGACACTGATCCCTCACTCCCTCGGACAGAGATCCCTCACTCCCTCCGACAGATATCTCTCACTCCCTCCGAAAGTGATCCCTCACTCCCTCCGACATCTATCTCTCACTCCCTCCGACACTGAGCCCTCACTCCCTCGGACAGAGATCCCTCACTCCCTCCGACAGTGATCCCTCACTCCCTCCGACACTGATCCCTCGCTCCCTCATACACAGATCCCTCAGCCCCTCCGACACTGATACCTCACTCCCTCCGACAGAGATCCCTCACTTCCTCTGACACTGTTCCCTCACTCCCTCGGACAGAGTTCCCTCACTCCCTCCGACACTGATCCCTCACTCCCTCCGACACTGATCCCTCACTCCCTCCGACACAGATCCCTCTGCTCCACCGACACTGATCCCTCACTCCCTCGGACAGAGCTCCCTCACTCCCTCCGAAAGTGATCCCTCACTCCCTCCGACATCTATCCCTCACTCCCTCCGACACTGAGCCCTCACTCCCTCGGACAGAGAACCCTCACTCCCTCCGACAGAGATCCCTCACGCCCTCCGACACAGATCCCTCACTCCCTCCAACACAGATCCCTCACTCCCTCCGACACAGTTCCCTCACTCCCTCCGACACTGATCCCTCACTCCCTCGGACAGAGATCCCTCACTCCCTCTGACAGAGATCCCTCACTCCCTCCGACACTGATCCCTCACCCCCTCTGACAGAGATCCCTCACTCCCTCCGACACTGATCCCTCACTCCCTCCGACACTGATCCTTCACTTCCTCCGACATTGATCCCTCTCCCTTTCTGACACTGATCCCTCACTCCCTCCGACATTGATCCCTCACTCCCTCCGACACTGATCCCTCACTCCCTCCGACATTGATCCCTCACTCCCTCCGACACAGATCCCTCACTCCCTCCGACATTGGTCCCTCTCCCTTTCTGACACTGATCCCTCACTCCCTCTGATATTGATCCCTCACTCCCTCCAACACTGATCCCTCACTCCCTCCGACACTGATCCCTCTTTCCTTCGGACACTGATACCTCACTCCCTCCGACAGAGAACCCTCACTCTCTCCGAGACTGATCCCTCACTCCCTCCGACACAGATCCCTCACTCCCTCCGACAGAGATCCCTCACTCCCTCCGACAGAGATCCCTCACTCCCTCCGACAGAGATCCCTCACTCCCTCTGACACAGATCCCTCACTCCTTCCGACACTGATCCCTCACTCCCTCTGACACAGATCCCTCACTCCCTCTGAGACTGAGCACTTACTCCCTCCGAGACAGACCACTCACTCCCTCTGACACTGGTACCTCACTCCCTCCGACACAGATCCCTCACTAACTACGGCAGAGATCCCTCACACCCTCCGACACTGATCCCTCACTCCCTCCGACACAGATCCCTCACTCCCTCGGACACTGATCCCTCACTCCCTCCGACAGAGATCCCTCACTCCCTCCGACACAGATCCCTCACTCCCTCGGACATTGATCCCTCACTCCCTCCGACACTGATCCCTCACTCCCTCGGACACAGATCCCTCACTCCCTCCGACAGAGATCCCTCACTCCCTCCGACAGAGATCCCGCACTCCCTCCGACACAGATCCCTCACTCCCTCCGACACAGTTCCCTCACTCCCTCCGACACTGATCCCTCACTCCCTCGGACAGAGATCCCTCACTCCCTCCGACAGAGATCCCTCACTCCCTTCGACACTGATCCCTCACTCCCTCCTACACAGATCCCTGACTCCCTCGGACAGAGATCCCTCACTCCCTCCGACAGAGATCCCTCACTCCCTCCGACAGAGATCCCTGACTCCCTCCGACACAGATCCCTCACTCCCTCCGACACTGATCCCTCACTCCCTCCGACACAGATCCTTCACTCCCTCGGACACTGATCCCTCACTCCCTCGGACACTGATCCCTCACTCCCTCCGACACTGATCCCTCACTCCCTCCGACACTGATCCCTCACTCCCTCCAAAACGATCCCTGACTCCCTCGGACAGAGATCCCTCACTCCCTCCGACAGAGATCCCTCACTCCCTCCGACAGAGATCCCTCACTCCCTCCGACAGAGATCCCTGACTCCCTCCGACACAGATCCCTCACTCCCTCCGACACTGATCCCTCACTCCCTCCGACACAGATCCTTCACTCCCTCCGACAGAGATCCCTCACTCCCTCCGACACTGATCCCTCACTCCTTCCGACACTGATCCCTCACTGCCTCGGACAGAGATCCCTCACTCCCTCCGAATGAGATCCCTCACTCCCTCCGACACTGATCCCTCACTCCTGCCGACACAGATCCCTCACTCCCTCGGACAGAGATCCCTCACTCCCTCCGACAGAGATCCCTCACTCCCTCCGACAGAGATCCCTCACTCCCTCCGACAGAGATCCCTCACTCCCTCCGACACTGATCCCTCACTCCCTCGGACAGAGATCCCTCACTCCCTCCGACAGAGATCCCTCACTCCCTCCGAAAGTGATCCCTCACTCCCTCCGACATCTATCTCTCACTCCCTCCGACACTGAGCCCTCACTCCCTCGGACAGAGATCCCTCACTCCCTCCGACAGTGATCCCTCACTCCCTCCGACACTGATCCCTCGCTCCCTCATACACAGATCCCTCAGCCCCTCCGACACTGATACCTCACTCCCTCCGACAGAGATCCCTCACTTCCTCTGACACTGTTCCCTCACTCCCTCGGACAGAGTTCCCTCACTCCCTCCGACACTGATCCCTCACTCCCTCCGACACTGATCCCTCACTCCCTCCGACACAGATCCCTCTGCTCCACCGCCACTGATCCCTCACTCCCTCCGACAGAGATCCCTGACTCCCTCCGACACAGATCCCTCACTCCCTTCGACACTGATCCCTCACTGCCTCGGACACTGATCCCTCACTCCCTCCAAAACTGATCCCTCACTCCCTCTGGCACTGATCCTTCTCCCCCTCCGAGACTGATCCCTCACTCCCTCCGACACTGATCCCTCACTCCCTCGGACACTGATCCCTCACTCCCTCCGACACTGATCCCTCACTCCCTCCGAGACTGATCCCTCACTCCCTCCGACACTGATCCCTCACCCCCTCCGACAGAGATCCCTCACTCCCTCCAACACTGATCCCTCACTCCCTCCGACACTGATCCCTCACTCCGTCCGACACTGATCCCTCTCCCTTTTTGACACTGATCCCTCACTCCCTCCGACACTGATCCCTCACTCCCTCCGACATTGATCCCTCACCCGCTTCGACACTGAACCCGCACTCCCTCCGAGACTGATCCCTCACTCCCTCCGAGACTGAACCCTCACTCCCTCCGACACTGATCCCTCATCCCCTCTGACAGAGATCCCTCCCTCCGCCCGACACTGATCACTCACTCCTCCAACACTGATCCCTCACTCCCTCCAAGACAGACCACTCTCCCCCTCTGACAGATATCCCTCACTCCCTTTGACACTGATCACGCACTCCCTCCGACACTGATCCCTCACTCCCTCCGACACTGATCCCTCACTCCCTCGGACACTGATCCCTCACTCCCTCCGACACTGATCCCTCACTCCCTCCGAGACTGATCCCTCACTCCCTCCGACACTGATCCCTCACTCCCTCCGACACTGATGCCTCACTCTCTCCGACACTGATCCCTCACTCCCTCCGACACTGATCCCTCTCCCTTTTTGACACTGATTTCTCACTCCCTCCGACACTGATCCCTCACTCCCTCCGACACTGTTCCCTCACTCCCTCCGACATTGAACCCTCACCCGCTTCAACACTGAACCCTCACTCCCTCCGAGACTGATCCCCCACTCCCTCCGAGACTGATCCCTCACTCCCTGCGAGACTGACCCCTCACTCCCTCCGACACTGATCCCTCACCCCCTCTGACAGAGATCTCTCACTCCCTCCGACACTGATCCCTCACTCCCTCCGACATTGATCCTTCACCCGCTCCGACAAAGATCCCTCACTCCCTCCGACACTGTTCCCTCACTCCCTCCAACACTGATCCCTCTCCCTTTCTGACACTGATCCCTCACTCCCTCCGACATTGATCCCTCACTCCCTCCGACACTGATCCCTCACTCCCTCCGACACTGATCCCTCACCCCCTCCGACAGAGATCCCTCACTCCCTCCGACACTGATCCCTCACTCCCTCCGACATTGATCCCTCACCCGCTCCGACAAAGATCCCTCACTCCCTCCGACACTGTTCCCTCACTCCCTCTGACACTGATCCCTCTCCCTTTCTGACACTGATCCCTCACTCCCTCCGACATTGATCCCTCACTCCCTCCGACACTGATCCCTCACTCCCTTCGACACTGATCCCTCACTCCTTCGGACACTGATACCTCACTCCCTCCGACAGAGAACCCTCACTCCCTCCGACAGAGATCCCTCACTCCCTCCGACACTGATCCCTCACTCCCTCTGACACAGATCCCTCACTCCCTCGGACACTGATCTCACACTCCCTCCGACACTGATCCCTCACTCCCTCCGACACAGATCCCTCACTCCCTCGGACACTGATCCCTCTCTCCCTCCGACAGAGATCCCTCACTCCCTCCGACACAGATCCCTCACTCCCTCCGACACTGATCCCTCACTCCCTCCGACACAGATCCCTCACTCCCTCGGACACCGATCCCTCACTCCCTCCGACAGAGATCCCTCACTCCCTCCGACAGAGATCCCTCACTCCCTCCGACACAGATCCCTCACTCCCTCCAACACAGATCCCTCACTCCCTCCGACACAGTTCCCTCACTCCCTCCGACACTGATCCCTCACTCCCTCGGACAGAGATCCCTCACTCCCTCCGACATTGATCCCTCACTCCCTCCGACATTGATCCCTCACTCCCTCCGACATTGATCCCTCACTCCCTCCGACACAGATCCCTCACTCCCTCCGACATTGGTCCCTCTCCCTTTCTGACACTGATCCCTCACTCCCTCCGATATTGATCCCTCACTTCCTCCGACACTGATCCCTCACTCCCTCCGACACTGATCCCTCACTCCTTCGGACACTGATACCTCACTCCCTCCGACAGAGAACCCTCACTCTCTCCGAGACTGATCCCTCACTCCCTCCGACACAGATCCCTCACTCCCTCTGACAGAGATCTCTCACTCCCTCCGACACTGATCCCTCACTCCCTCCGACATTGATCCTTCACCCGCTCCGACAAAGATCCCTCACTCCCTCCGACACTGTTCCCTCACTCCCTCCAACACTGATCCCTCTCCCTTTCTGACACTGATCCCTCACTCCCTCCGACATTGATCCCTCACTCCCTCCGACACTGATCCCTCACTCCCTCCGACACTGATCCCTCACCCCCTCCGACAGAGATCCCTCACTCCCTCCGACACTGATCCCTCACTCCCTCCGACATTGATCCCTCACCCGCTCCGACAAAGATCCCTCACTCCCTCCGACACTGTTCCCTCACTCCCTCCAACACTGATCCCTCTCCCTTTCTGACACTGATCCCTCACTCCCTCCGACATTGATCCCTCACTCCCTCCGACACTGATCCCTCACTCCCTTCGACACTGATCCCTCACTCCTTCGGACACTGATACCTCACTCCCTCCGACAGAGAACCCTCACTCCCTCCGACAGAGATCCCTCACTCCCTCCGACACTGATCCCTCACTCCCTCTGACACAGATCCCTCACTCCCTCGGACACTGATCTCACACTCCCTCCGACACTGATCCCTCACTCCCTCCGACACAGATCCCTCACTCCCTCGGACACTGATCCCTCTCTCCCTCCGACAGAGATCCCTCACTCCCTCCGACACAGATCCCTCACTCCCTCCGACACTGATCCCTCACTCCCTCCGACACAGATCCCTCACTCCCTCGGACACCGATCCCTCACTCCCTCCGACAGAGATCCCTCACTCCCTCCGACAGAGATCCCTCACTCCCTCCGACACAGATCCCTCACTCCCTCCAACACAGATCCCTCACTCCCTCCGACACAGTTCCCTCACTCCCTCCGACACTGATCCCTCACTCCCTCGGACAGAGATCCCTCACTCCCTCCGACATTGATCCCTCACTCCCTCCGACATTGATCCCTCACTCCCTCCGACATTGATCCCTCACTCCCTCCGACACAGATCCCTCACTCCCTCCGACATTGGTCCCTCTCCCTTTCTGACACTGATCCCTCACTCCCTCCGATATTGATCCCTCACTTCCTCCGACACTGATCCCTCACTCCCTCCGACACTGATCCCTCACTCCTTCGGACACTGATACCTCACTCCCTCCGACAGAGAACCCTCACTCTCTCCGAGACTGATCCCTCACTCCCTCCGACACAGATCCCTCACTCCCTCCGACAGAGATCCCTCACTCCCTCCGACAGAGATCCCTCACTCCCTCTGACACAGATCCCTCACTCCTTCCGACACTGATCCCTCACTCCCTCTGACACAGATCCCTCACTCCCTCTGAGACTGAGCACTTACTCCCTCCGCAACAGACCACTCACTCCCTCTGACACTGGTACCTCACTCCCTCCGACACAGATCCCTCACTAACTCCGGCAGAGATCCCTCACTCCCTCCGACACTGATCCCTCACTCCCTCCGACACAGATCCCTCACTCCCTCGGACACTGATCCCTCACTCCCTCCGACAGAGTTCCCTCACTCCCTCCGACACAGATCCCTCACTCCCTCGGACATTGATCCCTCACTCCCTCCGACACTGATCCCTCACTCCCTCGGACACAGATCCCTCACTCCCTCCGACAGAGATCCCTCACTCCCTCCGACAGAGATCCCGCACTCCCTCCGACACAGTTCCCTCACTCCCTCCGACACAGTTCCCTCACTCCCTCCGACACTGATCCCTCACTCCCTCGGACAGAGATCCCTCACTCCCTCCGACAGAGATCCCTCACTCCCTTCGACACTGATCCCTCACTCCCTCCGACACAGATCCCTGACTCCCTCGGACAGAGATCCCTCACTCCCTCCGACAGAGATCCCTCACTCCCTCCGACAGATATCCCTGACTCCCTCCGACACAGATCCCTCACTCCCTCCGACACTGATCCCTCACTCCCTTCGACACAGATCCTTCACTCCCTCCGACACTGATCCCTCACTCCCTCGGACACTGATCCCTCACTCCCTCCGACACTGATCCCTCACTCCCTCCCACACTGATCCCTCACTCCCTCCGACACAGATCCCTGACTCCCTCGGACAGAGATCCCTCACTCCCTCCGACAGAGATCCCTCACTCCCTCCGACAGAGATCCCTGACTCCCTCCGACATAGATCCCTCACTCCCTCCGACACTGATCCCTCACTCCCTCCGACACAGATCCTTCACTCCCTCCGACAGAGATCCCTCACTCCCTCCGACACTGATCCCTCACTCCTTCGGACACTGATCCCTCACTCCCTCGGACAGAGATCCCTCACTCCCTCCGAATGAGATCCCTCACTCCCTCCGACACTTATCCCTCACTCCTGCCGACACAGATCCCTCACTCCCTCGGACAGAGATCCCTCACTCCCTCCGACAGAGATCCCTCACTCCCTCCGACAGAGATCCCTCACTCCCTCCGACACTGATCCCTCACTCCCTCGGACAGAGACCCCTCACTCCCTCCGAAAGTGATCCCTCACTCCCTCCGACATCTATCCCTCACTCCCTCCGACACTGAGCCCTCACTCCCTCGGACAGAGATCCCTCACTCCCTCCGACAGAGATCCCTCACGCCCTCCGACACAGATCCCTCACTCCCTCCAACACAGATCCCTCACTCCCTCCGACACAGTTCCCTCACTCCCTCCGACACTGATCCCTCACTCCCTCGGACAGAGATCCCTCACTCCCTCCGACAGAGATCCTTCACTTCCTCCGACATTGATCCCTCTCCCTTTCTGACACTGATCCCTCACTCCCTCCGATATTGATCCCTCACTCCCTCCGACACTGATCCCTCACTCCCTCCGACATTGATCCCTCACTCCGTCCGACACAGATCCCTCACTCCCTCCGACATTGGTCCCTCTCCCTTTCTGACACTGATCCCTCACTCCCTCTGATATTGATCCCTCACTCCCTCCGACACTGATCCCTCACTCCCTCCGACACTGATCCCTCTTTCCTTCGGACACTGATACCTCACTCCCTCCGACAGAGAACCCTCACTCTCTCCGAGACTGATCCCTCACTCCCTCCGACACAGATCCCTCACTCCCTCCGACAGAGATCCCTCACTCCCTCCGACAGAGATCCCTCACTCCCTCCGACAGAGATCCCTCACTCCCTCTGACACAGATCCCTCACTCCTTCCGACACTGATCCCTCACTCCCTCTGACACAGATCCCTCACTCCCTCTGAGACTGAGCACTTACTCCCTCCGAGACAGACCACTCACTCCCTCTGACACTGGTACCTCACTCCCTCCGACACAGATCCCTCACTAACTCCGGCAGAGATCCCTCACACCCTCCGACACTGATCCCTCACTCCCTCCGACACAGATCCCTCACTCCCTCGGACACTGATCCCTCACTCCCTCCGACAGAGATCCCTCACTACCCTCCGACACAGATCCCTCACTCCCTCGGACATTGATCCCTCTCTCCCTCCGACACTGATCCCTCACTCCCTCCCACACTGATCCCTCACTCCCTCCGACACAGATCCCTGACTCCCTCGGACAGAGATCCCTCACTCCCTCCGACAGAGATCCCTCACTCCCTCCGACAGAGATCCCTGACTCCCTCCGACATAGATCCCTCACTCCCTCCGACACTGATCCCTCACTCCCTCCGACACAGATCCTTCACTCCCTCCGACAGAGATCCCTCACTCCCTCCGACACTGATCCCTCACTCCTTCGGACACTGATCCCTCACTCCCTCGGACAGAGATCCCTCACTCCCTCCGAATGAGATCCCTCACTCCCTCCGACACTTATCCCTCACTCCTGCCGACACAGATCCCTCACTCCCTCGGACAGAGATCCCTCACTCCCTCCGACAGAGATCCCTCACTCCCTCCGACAGAGATCCCTCACTCCCTCCGACACTGATCCCTCACTCCCTCGGACAGAGACCCCTCACTCCCTCCGAAAGTGATCCCTCACTCCCTCCGACATCTATCCCTCACTCCCTCCGACACTGAGCCCTCACTCCCTCGGACAGAGATCCCTCACTCCCTCCGACAGAGATCCCTCACGCCCTCCGACACAGATCCCTCACTCCCTCCAACACAGATCCCTCACTCCCTCCGACACAGTTCCCTCACTCCCTCCGACACTGATCACTCACTCCCTCGGACAGAGATCCCTCACTCCCTCCGACAGAGATCCTTCACTTCCTCCGACATTGATCCCTCTCCCTTTCTGACACTGATCCCTCACTCCCTCCGATATTGATCCCTCACTCCCTCCGACACTGATCCCTCACTCCCTCCGACATTGATCCCTCACTCCCTCCGACACAGATCCCTCACTCCCTCCGACATTGGTCCCTCTCCCTTTCTGACACTGATCCCTCACTCCCTCTGATATTGATCCCTCACTCCCTCCGACACTGATCCCTCACTCCCTCCGACACTGATCCCTCTTTCCTTCGGACACTGATACCTCACTCCCTCCGACAGAGAACCCTCACTCTCTCCGAGACTGATCCCTCACTCCCTCCGACACAGATCCCTCACTCCCTCCGACAGAGATCCCTCACTCCCTCCGACAGAGATCCCTCACTCCCTCCGACAGAGATCCCTCACTCCCTCTGACACAGATCCCTCACTCCTTCCGACACTGATCCCTCACTCCCTCTGACACAGATCCCTCACTCCCTCTGAGACTGAGCACTTACTCCCTCCGAGACAGACCACTCACTCCCTCTGACACTGGTACCTCACTCCCTCCGACACAGATCCCTCACTAACTCCGGCAGAGATCCCTCACACCCTCCGACACAGATCCCTCACTCCCTCCGACACAGATCCCTCACTCCCTCGGACACTGATCCCTCACTCCCTCCGACAGAGATCCCTCACTACCCTCCGACACAGATCCCTCACTCCCTCGGACATTGATCCCTCTCTCCCTCCGACACTGATCCCTCACTCCCTCGGACACAGATCCCTCACTCCCTCCGACAGAGATCCCTCACTCCCTCCGACAGAGATCCCGCACTCCCTCCGACACAGATCCCTCACTCCCTCCGACACAGTTCCCTCACTCCCTCCGACACTGATCCCTCACTCCCTCGGACAGAGATCCCTCACTCCCTTCGACACTGATCCCTCACTCCCTCCGACACAGATCCCTGACTCCCTCGGACAGAGATCCCTCACTCCCTCCGACAGAGATCACTCACTCCCTCCGACAGAGATCCCTGACTCCCTCCGACACAGATCCCTCACTCCCTCCGACACTGATCCCTCACTCCCTCCGACACAGATCCTTCACTCCCTCCGACACTGATCCCTCACTCCCTCGGACACTGATCCCTCACTCCCTCCGACACTGATCCCTCACTCGCTCCGACACTGATCCCTCACTCCCTCCGACACAGATCCCTGACTCCCTCGGACAGAGATCCCTCACTCCCTCCGACAGAGATCCCTCACTCCCTCCGACAGAGATCCCTGACTCCCTCCGACACAGATCCCTCACTCCCTCCGACACTGATCCCTCACTCCCTCCGACACAGATCCTTTACTCCCTCCGACAGAGATCCCTCACTCCCTCCGACACTGATCCCTCACTCCCTCGGACAGAGATCCCTCACTCCCTCCGAATGAGATCCCTCACTCCCTCCGACACTGATCCCTCACTCCTGCCGACACAGATCCCTCACTCCCTCGGACAGAGATCCCTCACTCCCTCCGACAGAGATCCCTCACTCCCTCCGACAGAGATCCCTCACTCCCTCCGACAGAGATCCCTCACTCCCTCCGACACTGATCCCTCACTCCCTCGGACAGAGATCCCTCACTCCCTCGGACACTGATCCCTCACTCCCTCCAAAACTGATCCCTCACTCCCTCTGGCACTGATCCTTCTCCCCCTCCGAGACTGATCCCTCACTCCCTCCGACACTGATCCCTCACTCCCTCGGACAGAGATCCCTCACTCCCTCCGACAGAGATCCCTCACTCCCTCCGAAAGTGATCCCTCACTCCCTCCGACATCTATCCCTCACTCCCTCCGACACTGAGCCCTCACTCCCTCGGACAGAGATCCCTCACTCCCTCCGACAGTGATCCCTCGCTCCCTCATACACAGATCCCTCAGCCCCTCCGACACTGATACCTCACTCCCTCCGACAGAGATCCCTCACTTCCTCTGACACTGTTCCCTCACTCCCTCGGACAGAGTTCCCTCACTCCCTCCGACACTGATCCCTCACTCCCTCCGACACTGATCCCTCACTCCCTCCGACACAGATCCCTCTGCTCCACCGACACTGATCCCTCACTCCCTCCGACAGAGATCCCTGACTCCCTCCGACACAGATCCCTCACTCCCTTCGACACTGATCCCTCACTGCCTCGGACACTGATCCCTCACTCCCTCCAAAACTGATCCCTCACTCCCTCCAAAACAGATCCCTCACTCCCTCTGGCACTGATCCTTCTCCCCCTCCGAGACTGATCCCTCACTCCCTCCGACACTGATCCCTCACTCCCTCGGACACTGATCCCTCACTCCCTCCGACACTGATCCCTCACTCCCTCCGAGACTGATCCCTCACTCCCTCCGACACTGATCCCTCACCCCCTCCGACAGAGATCCCTCACTCCCTCCAACACTGATCCCTCACTCCCTCCGACACTGATCCCTCACTCCCTCCGACACTGATCCCTCTCCCTTTTTGACACTGATCCCTCACTCCCTCCGACACTGATCCCTCACTCCCTCCGACACTGATCCCTCACTCCCTCCGACATTGATCCCTCACCCGCTTCGACACTGAACCCGCTCTCCCTCCGAGACTGATCCCTCACTCCCTCCGAGACTGAACCCTCACTCCCTCCGACACTGATCCCTCATCCCCTCTGACAGAGATCCCTCCCTCCCCCCGACACTGATCACTCACTCCTCCAACACTGATCCCTCACTCCCTCCGACACTGATCGCTCTCCCTTTCTGACATTGATCCCTCACTCCCTCCGACATTGATCCCTCACTCCCTCCGACACTGATCCCTCACTCCCTCCGACATTGATCCCTCACCCGCTCCGACACTGATCCCTCACTCCCTCCGACATTGATCCCTCTCCCTTTGTGACACTGATCCCTCACTCCCTCCGACATTGATCCCTCACTCCCTCCGACACTGATTCCTCACTCCCTCCGACACTGATCCCTCACTCCTTCGGACACTAATACCTCACTCCCTCCGACAGAGATCCCTCACTCCCTCCGACACAGATCCCTCACTCCCTCCGACATTGATCCCTCACTCCCTCCTACACAGATCCCTCACTCCCTCCGACACTGATCCCTCACTCCCTCTGAGACAGAGCACTCACTCACTCCGAGACAGACCACTCACTCCCTCGGACACTGATCCCTCTCCCCCTCCGACAAAGATCCCTCACTCCCTCCGAGACTGATCCCTCACTCCCTCGGGCACTAATCCCTCACTCCCTCGGACACTGATCCCTCACTCTCTCCGACACTGATCCCTCACTCCCTCCGAGACTGATCCCTCACTCCCTCCGACACTGATCCCTCACCCCCTCCGACTGAGATCCCTCACTCCCTCCGACACTGATCCCTCACTCCCTCCGACACAGATCCATCACTCCCTCCGACACTGATCCCTCACTCCCTCGGACAGAGATCCCTCACTCCCTCCGACAGAGATCCCTCAGTCCCTCCGACCCTGATCCCTCACTCCCTCCGACACAGATCCCTCACTCCCTCCGACAGAGATCCCTCACTCCCTCCGACACAGATCCCTCACTCCATCCGACACTGATCCCTCACTCCCTCCGACACAGATTCCTCACTCCCTCCGACAAAGATCCCTCACTCCCTCCGACACTGATCCCTCACTCCCTCGGACAGAGATCCCTCACTCCCTCGGACAGAGATCCCTCACTCCCTCCGACACAGATCCCTCACTCCCTCCGACACAGATCCCTCACTCCCTCCGACACAGATCCCTCACTCCCTCCGACAGAGATCCCTCTCTCCCTCCGACAGAGATCCCTCTCTCCCTCCGACAGAGATCCCTCACTCTCTCCGACACATATCCCTCACTCCCTCCGACACTGAGCCCTTACACCCTCCGACAGAGATCCCTCACTCCCTCCGACACTGATCCCTCACTCCCTCCGACATCTATCCCTCACTCCCTCCGACACTGAGCCCTCACTCCCTCGGACAGAGATCCCTCACTCCCTCCGACATTGATCCCTCACTCCCTCCGACATTGATCCCTCACTCCCTCCGACATTGATCCCTCACTCCCTCCGACACAGATCCCTCACTCCCTCCGACATTGGTCCCTCTCCCTTTCTGACACTGATCCCTCACTCCCTCCGATATTGATCCCTCACTTCCTCCGACACTGATCCCTCACTCCCTCCGACACTGATCCCTCACTCCTTCGGACACTGATACCTCACTCCCTCCGACAGAGAACCCTCACTCTCTCCGAGACTGATCCCTCACTCCCTCCGACACAGATCCCTCACTCCCTCCGACAGAGATCCCTCACTCCCTCCGACAGAGATCCCTCACTCCCTCTGACACAGATCCCTCACTCCTTCCGACACTGATCCCTCACTCCCTCTGACACAGATCCCTCACTCCCTCTGAGACTGAGCACTTACTCCCTCCGCAACAGACCACTCACTCCCTCTGACACTGGTACCTCACTCCCTCCGACACAGATCCCTCACTAACTCCGGCAGAGATCCCTCCGACACTGATCCCTCACTCCCTCCGACACAGATCCCTCACTCCCTCGGACACTGATCCCTCACTCCCTCCGACAGAGTTCCCTCACTCCCTCCGACACAGATCCCTCACTCCCTCGGACATTGATCCCTCACTCCCTCCGACACTGATCCCTCACTCCCTCGGACACAGATCCCTCACTCCCTCCGACAGAGATCCCTCACTCCCTCCGACAGAGATCCCGCACTCCCTCCGACACAGTTCCCTCACTCCCTCCGACACAGTTCCCTCACTCCCTCCGACACTGATCCCTCACTGCCTCGGACAGAGATCCCTCACTCCCTCCGACAGAGATCCCTCACTCCCTTCGACACTGATCCCTCACTCCCTCCGACACAGATCCCTGACTCCCTCGGACAGAGATCCCTCACTCCCTCCGACAGAGATCCCTCACTCCCTCCGACAGAGATCCCTGACTCCCTCCGACACAGATCCCTCACTCCCTCCGACACTGATCCCTCACTCCCTTCGACACAGATCCTTCACTCCCTCCGACACTGATCCCTCACTCCCTCGGACACTGATCCCTCACTCCCTCCGACACTGATCCCTCACTCCCTCCCACACTGATCCCTCACTCCCTCCGACACAGATCCCTGACTCCCTCGGACAGAGATCCCTCACTCCCTCCGACAGAGATCCCTCACTCCCTCCGACAGAGATCCCTGACTCCCTCCGACATAGATCCCTCACTCCCTCCGACACTGATCCCTCACTCCCTCCGACACAGATCCTTCACTCCCTCCGACAGAGATCCCTCACTCCCTCCGACACTGATCCCTCACTCCTTCGGACACTGATCCCTCACTCCCTCGGACAGAGATCCCTCACTCCCTCCGAATGAGATCCCTCACTCCCTCCGACACTGATCCCTCACTCCTGCCGACACAGATCCCTCACTCCTGCCGACACAGATCCCTCACTCCCTCGGACAGAGATCCCTCACTCCCTCCGACAGAGATCCCTCACTCCCTCCGACAGAGATCCCTCACTCCCTCCGACACTGATCCCTCACTCCCTCGGACAGAGACCCCTCACTCCCTCCGAAAGTGATCCCTCACTCCCTCCGACATCTATCCCTCACTCCCTCCGACACTGAGCCCTCACTCCCTCCGACAGAGATCCCTCACTCCCTCCGACAGAGATCCCTCACGCCCTCCGACACTGATCCCTCACTCCCTCCAACACAGATCCCTCACTCCCTCCGACACAGTTCCCTCACTCCCTCCGACACTGATCCCTCACTCCCTCGGACAGAGATCCCTCACTCCCTCCGACAGAGATCCTTCACTTCCTCCGACATTGATCCCTCTCCCTTTCTGACACTGATCCCTCACTCCCTCTGATATTGATCCCTCACTCCCTCCGACACTGATCCCTCACTCCCTCCGACACTGATCCCTCTTTCCTTCGGACACTGATACCTCACTCCCTCCGACAGAGAACCCTCACTCTCTCCGAGACTGATCCCTCACTCCCTCCGACACAGATCCCTCACTCCCTCCGACAGAGATCCCTCACTCCCTCCGACAGAGATCCCTCACTCCCTCCGACAGAGATCCCTCACTCCCTCTGACACAGATCCCTCACTCCTTCCGACACTGATCCCTCACTCCCTCTGACACAGATCCCTCACTCCCTCTGAGACTGAGCACTTACTCCCTCCGAGACAGACCACTCACTCCCTCTGACACTGGTACCTCACTCCCTCCGACACAGATCCCTCACTAACTCCGGCAGAGATCCCTCACACCCTCCGACACTGATCCCTCACTCCCTCCGACACAGATCCCTCACTCCCTCGGACACTGATCCCTCACTCCCTCCGACAGAGATCCCTCACTACCCTCCGACACAGATCCCTCACTCCCTCGGACATTGATCCCTCTCTCCCTCCGACACTGATCCCTCACTCCCTCGGACACAGATCCCTCACTCCCTCCGACAGAGATCCCTCACTCCCTCCGACAGAGATCCCGCACTCCCTCCGACACAGATCCCTCACTCCCTCCGACACAGTTCCCTCACTCCCTCCGACACTGATCCCTCACTCCCTCGGACAGAGATCCCTCACTCCCTCCGACAGAGATCCCTCACTCCCTTCGACACTGATCCCTCACTCCCTCCGACACAGATCCCTGACTCCCTCGGACAGAGATCCCTCACTCCCTCCGACAGAGATCACTCACTCCCTCCGACAGAGATCCCTGACTCCCTCCGACACAGATCCCTCACTCCCTCCGACACTGATCCCTCACTCCCTCCGACACAGATCCTTCACTCCCTCCGACACTGATCCCTCACTCCCTCGGACACTGATCCCTCACTCCCTCCGACACTGATCCCTCACTCGCTCCGACACTGATCCCTCACTCCCTCCGACACAGATCCCTGACTCCCTCGGACAGAGATCCCTCACTCCCTCCGACAGAGATCCCTCACTCCCTCCGACAGAGATCCCTGACTCCCTCCGACACAGATCCCTCACTCCCTCCGACACTGATCCCTCACTCCCTCCGACACAGATCTTTTACTCCCTCCGACAGAGATCCCTCACTCCCTCCGACACTGATCCCTCACTCCCTCGGACAGAGATCCCTCACTCCCTCCGAATGAGATCCCTCACTCCCTCCAACACTGATCCCTCACTCCTGCCGACACAGATCCCTCACTCCCTCGGACAGAGATCCCTCACTCCCTCCGACAGAGATCCCTCACTCCCTCCGACAGAGATCCCTCACTCCCTCCGACAGAGATCCCTCACTCCCTCCGACACTGATCCCTCACTCCCTCGGACAGAGATCCCTCACTCCCTCGGACACTGATCCCTCACTCCCTCCAAAACTGATCCCTCACTCCCTCTGGCACTGATCCTTCTCCCCCTCCGAGACTGATCCCTCACTCCCTCCGACACTGATCCCTCACACCCTCGGACAGAGATCCCTCACTCCCTCCGACAGAGATCCCTCACTCCCTCCGAAAGTGATCCCTCACTCCCTCCGACATCTATCCCTCACTCCCTCCGACACTGAGCCCTCACTCCCTCGGACAGAGATCCCTCACTCCCTCCGACAGTGATCCCTCGCTCCCTCATACACAGATCCCTCAGCCCCTCCGACACTGATACCTCACTCCCTCCGACAGAGATCCCTCACTTCCTCTGACACTGTTCCCTCACTCCCTCGGACAGAGTTCCCTCACTCCCTCCGACACTGATCCCTCACTCCCTCCGACACTGATCCCTCACTCCCTCCGACACAGATCCCTCTGCTCCACCGACACTGATCCCTCACTCCCTCCGACAGAGATCCCTGACTCCCTCCGACACAGATCCCTCACTCCCTTCGACACTGATCCCTCACTGCCTCGGACACTGATCCCTCACTCCCTCCAAAACTGATCCCTCACTCCCTCCAAAACAGATCCCTCACTCCCTCTGGCACTGATCCTTCTCCCCCTCCGAGACTGATCCCTCACTCCCTCCGACACTGATCCCTCACTCCCTCGGACACTGATCCCTCACTCCCTCCGACACTGATCCCTCACTCCCTCCGAGACTGATCCCTCACTCCCTCCGACACTGATCCCTCACCCCCTCCGACAGAGATCCCTCACTCCCTCCAACACTGATCCCTCACTCCCTCCGACACTGATCCCTCACTCCCTCCGACACTGATCCCTCTCCCTTTTTGACACTGATCCCTCACTCCCTCCGACACTGATCCCTCACTCCCTCCGACACTGATCCCTCACTCCCTCCGACATTGATCCCTCACCCGCTTCGACACTGAACCCGCTCTCCCTCCGAGACTGATCCCTCACTCCCTCCGAGACTGAACCCTCACTCCCTCCGACACTGATCCCTCATCCCCTCTGACAGAGATCCCTCCCTCCCCCCGACACTGATCACTCACTCCTCCAACACTGATCCCTCACTCCCTCCGACACTGATCGCTCTCCCTTTCTGACATTGATCCCTCACTCCCTCCGACATTGATCCCTCACTCCCTCCGACACTGATCCCTCACTCCCTCCGACATTGATCCCTCACCCGCTCCGACACTGATCCCTCACTCCCTCCGACATTGATCCCTCTCCCTTTGTGACACTGATCCCTCACTCCCTCCGACATTGATCCCTCACTCCCTCCGACACTGATTCCTCACTCCCTCCGACACTGATCCCTCACTCCTTCGGACACTAATACCTCACTCCCTCCGACAGAGATCCCTCACTCCCTCCGACACAGATCCCTCACTCCCTCCGACACTGATCCCTCACTCCCTCCTACACAGATCCCTCACTCCCTCCGACACTGATCCCTCACTCCCTCTGAGACAGAGCACTCACTCACTCCGAGACAGACCACTCACTCCCTCGGACACTGATCCCTCTCCCCCTCCGACAAAGATCCCTCACTCCCTCCGAGACTGATCCCTCACTCCCTCGGGCACTAATCCCTCACTCCCTCGGACACTGATCCCTCACTCCCTCCGACACTGATCCCTCACTCCCTCCGACACTGATCCCTCACTCCCTCCGACACTGATCCCTCACCCCCTCCGACTGAGATCCCTCACTCCCTCCGACACTGATCCCTCACTCCCTCCGACACAGATCCATCACTCCCTCCGACACTGATCCCTCACTCCCTCGGACAGAGATCCCTCACTCCCTCCGACAGAGATCCCTCAGTCCCTCCGACCCTGATCCCTCACTCCCTCCGACACAGATCCCTCACTCCCTCCGACAGAGATCCCTCACTCACTCCGACACAGATCCCTCTCTCCCACAGACAGAGATCCCTCACTCCCTCCGACACAGATCCCTCACTCCATCCGACACTGATCCCTCACTCCCTCCGACCCAGATTCCTCACTCCCTCCGACAAAGATCCCTCACTCCCTCCGACACTGATCCCTCACTCCCTCGGACAGAGATCCCTCACTCCCTCGGACAGAGATCCCTCACTCCCTCCGACACAGATCCCTCACTCCCTCCGACACAGATCCCTCACTCCCTCCGACACAGATCCCTCACTCCCTCCGACAGAGATCCCTCTCTCCCTCCGACAGAGATCCCTCTCTCCCTCCGACAGAGATCCCTCACTCTCTCCGACACATATCCCTCACTCCCTCCGACACTGAGCCCTCACACCCTCCGACAGAGATCCCTCACTCCCTCCGACACTGATCCCTCACTCCCTCCGACATCTATCCCTCACTCCCTCCGACACTGAGCCCTCACTCCCTCGGACAGAGATCCCTCACTCCCTCCGACAGTGATCCCTCACTCCCTCCGACACTGATCCCTCGCTCCCTCATACACAGATCCCTCAGCCCCTCCGACACTGATCCCTCACTCCCTCCGACAGAGATCCCTCACTTCCTCTGACACTGTTCCCTCACTCCCTCGGACAGAGTTCCCTCACTCCCTCCGACACTGATTCCTCACTCCCTCCGACACTGATCCCTCACTCCCTCCGACACAGATCCCTCTGCTCCACCGACACTGATCCCTCACTCCCTCCGACAGAGATCCCTGACTCCCTCCGACACAGATCCCTCACTCCCTTCGACACTGATCCCTCACAGCCTCGGACACTGATCCCTCACTCCCTCCAAAACTGATCCCTCACTCCCTCTGGCACTGATCCTTCTCCCCCTCCGAGACTGATCCCTCACTCCCTCCGACACTGATCCCTCACTCCCTCGGACACTGATCCCTCACTCCCTCCGACACTGATCCCTCACTCCCTCCGAGACTGATCCCTCACTCCCTCCGACACTGATCCCTCACCCCCTCCGACAGAGATCACTCACTCCCTCCAACACTGATCCCTCACTCCCTCCGACACTGATCCCTCACTCCCTCCGACACTGATCCCTCTCCCTTTTTGACACTGATCCCTCACTCCCTCCGACACTGATCCCTCACTCCCTCCGACACTGATCCCTCACTCCCTCCGACATTGATCCCTCACCCGCTTCGACACTGAACCCGCACTCCCTCCGAGACTGATCCCTCACTCCCTCCGAGACTGAACCCTCACTCCCTCCGACACTGATCCCTCATCCCCTCTGACAGAGATCCCTCCCTCCCCCCGACACTGATCACTCACTCCTCCAACACTGATCCCTCACTCCCTCCGACACTGATCGCTCTCCCTTTCTGACATTGATCCCTCACTCCCTCCGACATTGATCCCTCACTCCCTCCGACACTGATCCCTCACTCCCTCCGACATTGATCCCTCACCCGCTCCAACACTGATCCCTCACTCCCTCCGACACTGATCGCTCTCCCTTTCTGACATTGATCCCTCACTCCCTCCGACATTGATCCCTCACTCCCTCCGACACTGATTCCTCACTCCCTCCGACACTAATCCCTCACTCCTTCGGACACTAATACCTCACTCCCTCCGACAGAGATCCCTCACTCCCTCCGACAGAGATCCCTCACTCCCTCCGACACAGATCCCTCACTCCCTCCGACACAGATCCCTCACTCCCTCCGACACTGATCCCTCACTCCCTCCTACACAGATCCCTCACTCCCTCCGACACTGATCCCTCACTCCCTCTGAGACAGAGCACTCACTCACTCCGAGACAGACCACTCACACCCTCGGACACTGATCCCTCTCCCCCTCCGACAAAGATCCCTCACTCCCTCCGAGACTGATCCCTCACTCCCTCGGGCACTAATCCCTCACTCCCTCGGACACTGATCCCTCACTCCCTCCGACACTGATCCCTCACTCCCTCCGAGACTGATCCCTCACTCCCTCCGACACTGATCCCTCACCCCCTCCGACTGAGATCCCTCACTCCCTCCAACACTGATCCCTCACTCCCTCGGACAGAGATCCCTCACTCCCTCGGACAGAGATCCCTCAGTCCCTCCGACCCTGATCCCTCACTCCCTCCGACACAGATCCCTCACTCCCTCCGACAGAGATCCCTCACTCACTCCGACACAGATCCCTCTCTCCCACAGACAGAGATCCCTCACTCCCTCCGACACAGATCCCTCACTCCATCCGACACTGATCCCTCACTCCCTCCGACTCAGATTCCTCACTCCCTCCGACAAAGATCCCTCACTCCCTCCGACACTGATCCCTCACTCCCTCCGACACTGATCCCTCACTCCGTCCGACATTGATCCCTCACCCGCTTCGACACTGAACCCGCACTCCCTCCGAGACTGATCCCTCACTCCCTCCGAGACTGAACCCTCACTCCCTCCGACACTGATCCCTCATCCCCTCTGACAGAGATCCCTCCCTCCCCCCGACACTGATCACTCACTCCTCCAACACTGATCCCTCACTCCCTCCGACACTGATCGCTCTCCCTTTCTGACATTGATCCCTCACTCCCTCCGACATTGATCCCTCACTCCCTCCGACACTGATCCCTCACTCCCTCCGACATTGATCCCTCACCCGCTCCGACACTGATCCCTCACTCCCTCCGACACTGATCCCTCTCCCTTTGTGACACTGATCCCTCACTCCCTCCGACATTGATCCCTCACTCCCTCCGACACTGATTCCTCACTCCCTCCGACACTGATCCCTCACTCCCTCCGACACTGATCCCTCACTCCCTCCGACACAGATCCCTCTGCTCCACCGACACTGATCCCTCACTCCCTCCGACAGAGATCCCTGACTCCCTCCGACACAGATCCCTCACTCCCTTCGACACTGATCCCTCACTGCCTCGGACACTGATCCCTCACTCCCTCCAAAACTGATCCCTCACTCCCTCCAAAACAGATCCCTCACTCCCTCTGGCACTGATCCTTCTCCCCCTCCGAGACTGATCCCTCACTCCCTCCGACACTGATCCCTCACTCCCTCGGACACTGATCCCTCACTCCCTCCGACACTGATCCCTCACTCCCTCCGAGACTGATCCCTCACTCCCTCCGACACTGATCCCTCACCCCCTCCGACAGAGATCCCTCACTCCCTCCAACACTGATCCCTCACTCCCTCCGACACTGATCCCTCACTCCCTCCGACACTGATCCCTCTCCCTTTTTGACACTGATCCCTCACTCCCTCCGACACTGATCCCTCACTCCCTCCGAGATAGACCACTCTCCCCCTCTGACAGAGATCCCTCACTCCCTCCGACACTGATCACGCACTCCCTCCGACACTGATTCCTCACTCCCTCCGACACTGATCCCTCACTCCTTCGGACACTAATACCTCACTCCCTCCGACAGAGATCCCTCACTCCCTCCGACACAGATCCCTCACTCCCTCCGACACTGATCCCTCACTCCCTCCTACACAGATCCCTCACTCCCTCCGACACTGATCCCTCACTCCCTCTGAGACAGAGCACTCACTCACTCCGAGACAGACCACTCACTCCCTCGGACACTGATCCCTCTCCCCCTCCGACAAAGATCCCTCACTCCCTCCGAGACTGATCCCTCACTCCCTCGGGCACTAATCCCTCACTCCCTCGGACACTGATCCCTCACTCCCTCCGACACTGATCCCTCACTCCCTCCGACACTGATCCCTCACTCCCTCCGACACTGATCCCTCACCCCCTCCGACTGAGATCCCTCACTCCCTCCGACACTGATCCCTCACTCCCTCCGACACAGATCCATCACTCCCTCCGACACTGATCCCTCACTCCCTCGGACAGAGATCCCTCACTCCCTCCGACAGAGATCCCTCAGTCCCTCCGACCCTGATCCCTCACTCCCTCCGACACAGATCCCTCACTCCCTCCGACAGAGATCCCTCACTCACTCCGACACAGATCCCTCTCTCCCACAGACAGAGATCCCTCACTCCCTCCGACACAGATCCCTCACTCCATCCGACACTGATCCCTCACTCCCTCCGACCCAGATTCCTCACTCCCTCCGACAAAGATCCCTCACTCCCTCCGACACTGATCCCTCACTCCCTCGGACAGAGATCCCTCACTCCCTCGGACAGAGATCCCTCACTCCCTCCGACACAGATCCCTCACTCCCTCCGACACAGATCCCTCACTCCCTCCGACACAGATCCCTCACTCCCTCCGACAGAGATCCCTCTCTCCCTCCGACAGAGATCCCTCTCTCCCTCCGACAGAGATCCCTCACTCTCTCCGACACATATCCCTCACTCCCTCCGACACTGAGCCCTCACACCCTCCGACAGAGATCCCTCACTCCCTCCGACACTGATCCCTCACTCCCTCCGACATCTATCCCTCACTCCCTCCGACACTGAGCCCTCACTCCCTCGGACAGAGATCCCTCACTCCCTCCGACAGTGATCCCTCACTCCCTCCGACACTGATCCCTCGCTCCCTCATACACAGATCCCTCAGCCCCTCCGACACTGATCCCTCACTCCCTCCGACAGAGATCCCTCACTTCCTCTGACACTGTTCCCTCACTCCCTCGGACAGAGTTCCCTCACTCCCTCCGACACTGATTCCTCACTCCCTCCGACACTGATCCCTCACTCCCTCCGACACAGATCCCTCTGCTCCACCGACACTGATCCCTCACTCCCTCCGACAGAGATCCCTGACTCCCTCCGACACAGATCCCTCACTCCCTTCGACACTGATCCCTCACAGCCTCGGACACTGATCCCTCACTCCCTCCAAAACTGATCCCTCACTCCCTCTGGCACTGATCCTTCTCCCCCTCCGAGACTGATCCCTCACTCCCTCCGACACTGATCCCTCACTCCCTCGGACACTGATCCCTCACTCTCTCCGACACTGATCCCTCACTCCCTCCGAGACTGATCCCTCACTCCCTCCGACACTGATCCCTCACCCCCTCCGACAGAGATCACTCACTCCCTCCAACACTGATCCCTCACTCCCTCCGACACTGATCCCTCACTCCCTCCGACACTGATCCCTCTCCCTTTTTGACACTGATCCCTCACTCCCTCCGACACTGATCCCTCACTCCCTCCGACACTGATCCCTCACTCCCTCCGACATTGATCCCTCACCCGCTTCGACACTGAACCCGCACTCCCTCCGAGACTGATCCCTCACTCCCTCCGAGACTGAACCCTCACTCCCTCCGACACTGATCCCTCATCCCCTCTGACAGAGATCCCTCCCTCCCCCCGACACTGATCACTCACTCCTCCAACACTGATCCCTCACTCCCTCCGACACTGATCGCTCTCCCTTTCTGACATTGATCCCTCACTCCCTCCGACATTGATCCCTCACTCCCTCCGACACTGATCCCTCACTCCCTCCGACATTGATCCCTCACCCGCTCCAACACTGATCCCTCACTCCCTCCGACACTGATCGCTCTCCCTTTCTGACATTGATCCCTCACTCCCTCCGACATTGATCCCTCACTCCCTCCGACACTGATTCCTCACTCCCTCCGACACTAATCCCTCACTCCTTCGGACACTAATACCTCACTCCCTCCGACAGAGATCCCTCACTCCCTCCGACAGAGATCCCTCACTCCCTCCGACACAGATCCCTCACTCCCTCCGACACAGATCCCTCACTCCCTCCGACACTGATCCCTCACTCCCTCCTACACAGATCCCTCACTCCCTCCGACACTGATCCCTCACTCCCTCTGAGACAGAGCACTCACTCACTCCGAGACAGACCACTCACTCCCTCGGACACTGATCCCTCTCCCCCTCCGACAAAGATCCCTCACTCCCTCCGAGACTGATCCCTCACTCCCTCGGGCACTAATCCCTCACTCCCTCGGACACTGATCCCTCACTCCCTCCGACACTGATCCCTCACTCCCTCCGAGACTGATCCCTCACTCCCTCCGACACTGATCCCTCACCCCCTCCGACTGAGATCCCTCACTCCCTCCAACACTGATCCCTCACTCCCTCGGACAGAGATCCCTCACTCCCTCCGACAGAGATCCCTCAGTCCCTCCGACCCTGATCCCTCACTCCCTCCGACACAGATCCCTCACTCCCTCCGACAGAGATCCCTCACTCACTCCGACACAGATCCCTCTCTCCCACAGACAGAGATCCCTCACTCCCTCCGACACAGATCCCTCACTCCATCCGACACTGATCCCTCACTCCCTCCGACTCAGATTCCTCACTCCCTCCGACAAAGATCCCTCACTCCCTCCGACACTGATCCCTCACTCCCTCCGACACTGATCCCTCACTCCGTCCGACATTGATCCCTCACCCGCTTCGACACTGAACCCGCACTCCCTCCGAGACTGATCCCTCACTCCCTCCGAGACTGAACCCTCACTCCCTCCGACACTGATCCCTCATCCCCTCTGACAGAGATCCCTCCCTCCCCCCGACACTGATCACTCACTCCTCCAACACTGATCCCTCACTCCCTCCGACACTGATCGCTCTCCCTTTCTGACATTGATCCCTCACTCCCTCCGACATTGATCCCTCACTCCCTCCGACACTGATCCCTCACTCCCTCCGACATTGATCCCTCACCCGCTCCGACACTGATCCCTCACTCCCTCCGACACTGATCCCTCTCCCTTTGTGACACTGATCCCTCACTCCCTCCGACATTGATCCCTCACTCCCTCCGACACTGATTCCTCACTCCCTCCGACACTGATCCCTCACTCCCTCCGACACTGATCCCTCACTCCCTCCGACACAGATCCCTCTGCTCCACCGACACTGATCCCTCACTCCCTCCGACAGAGATCCCTGACTCCCTCCGACACAGATCCCTCACTCCCTTCGACACTGATCCCTCACTGCCTCGGACACTGATCCCTCACTCCCTCCAAAACTGATCCCTCACTCCCTCCAAAACAGATCCCTCACTCCCTCTGGCACTGATCCTTCTCCCCCTCCGAGACTGATCCCTCACTCCCTCCGACACTGATCCCTCACTCCCTCGGACACTGATCCCTCACTCCCTCCGACACTGATCCCTCACTCCCTCCGAGACTGATCCCTCACTCCCTCCGACACTGATCCCTCACCCCCTCCGACAGAGATCCCTCACTCCCTCCAACACTGATCCCTCACTCCCTCCGACACTGATCCCTCACTCCCTCCGACACTGATCCCTCTCCCTTTTTGACACTGATCCCTCACTCCCTCCGACACTGATCCCTCACTCCCTCCGACACTGATCCCTCACTCCCTCCGACATTGATCCCTCACCCGCTTCGACACTGAACCCGCTCTCCCTCCGAGACTGATCCCTCACTCCCTCCGAGACTGAACCCTCACTCCCTCCGACACTGATCCCTCATCCCCTCTGACAGAGATCCCTCCCTCCCCCCGACACTGATCACTCACTCCTCCAACACTGATCCCTCACTCCCTCCGACACTGATCGCTCTCCCTTTCTGACATTGATCCCTCACTCCCTCCGACATTGATCCCTCACTCCCTCCGACACTGATCCCTCACTCCCTCCGACATTGATCCCTCACCCGCTCCGACACTGATCCCTCACTCCCTCCGACATTGATCCCTCTCCCTTTGTGACACTGATCCCTCACTCCCTCCGACATTGATCCCTCACTCCCTCCCACACTGATTCCTCACTCCCTCCGACACTGATCCCTCACTCCTTCGGACACTAATACCTCACTCCCTCCGACAGAGATCCCTCACTCCCTCCGACACAGATCCCTCACTCCCTCCGACACTGATCCCTCACTCCCTCCTACACAGATCCCTCACTCCCTCCGACACTGATCCCTCACTCCCTCTGAGACAGAGCACTCACTCACTCCGAGACAGACCACTCACTCCCTCGGACACTGATCCCTCTCCCCCTCCGACAAAGATCCCTCACTCCCTCCGAGACTGATCCCTCACTCCCTCGGGCACTAATCCCTCACTCCCTCGGACACTGATCCCTCACTCCCTCCGACACTGATCCCTCACTCCCTCCGACACTGATCCCTCACTCCCTCCGACACTGATCCCTCACCCCCTCCGACTGAGATCCCTCACTCCCTCCGACACTGATCCCTCACTCCCTCCGACACAGATCCATCACTCCCTCCGACACTGATCCCTCACTCCCTCGGACAGAGATCCCTCACTCCCTCCGACAGAGATCCCTCAGTCCCTCCGACCCTGATCCCTCACTCCCTCCGACACAGATCCCTCACTCCCTCCGACAGAGATCCCTCACTCACTCCGACACAGATCCCTCTCTCCCACAGACAGAGATCCCTCACTCCCTCCGACACAGATCCCTCACTCCATCCGACACTGATCCCTCACTCCCTCCGACCCAGATTCCTCACTCCCTCCGACAAAGATCCCTCACTCCCTCCGACACTGATCCCTCACTCCCTCGGACAGAGATCCCTCACTCCCTCGGACAGAGATCCCTCACTCCCTCCGACACAGATCCCTCACTCCCTCCGACACAGATCCCTCACTCCCTCCGACACAGATCCCTCACTCCCTCCGACAGAGATCCCTCTCTCCCTCCGACAGAGATCCCTCTCTCCCTCCGACAGAGATCCCTCACTCTCTCCGACACATATCCCTCACTCCCTCCGACACTGAGCCCTCACACCCTCCGACAGAGATCCCTCACTCCCTCCGACACTGATCCCTCACTCCCTCCGACATCTATCCCTCACTCCCTCCGACACTGAGCCCTCACTCCCTCGGACAGAGATCCCTCACTCCCTCCGACAGTGATCCCTCACTCCCTCCGACACTGATCCCTCGCTCCCTCATACACAGATCCCTCAGCCCCTCCGACACTGATCCCTCACTCCCTCCGACAGAGATCCCTCACTTCCTCTGACACTGTTCCCTCACTCCCTCGGACAGAGTTCCCTCACTCCCTCCGACACTGATTCCTCACTCCCTCCGACACTGATCCCTCACTCCCTCCGACACAGATCCCTCTGCTCCACCGACACTGATCCCTCACTCCCTCCGACAGAGATCCCTGACTCCCTCCGACACAGATCCCTCACTCCCTTCGACACTGATCCCTCACAGCCTCGGACACTGATCCCTCACTCCCTCCAAAACTGATCCCTCACTCCCTCTGGCACTGATCCTTCTCCCCCTCCGAGACTGATCCCTCACTCCCTCCGACACTGATCCCTCACTCCCTCGGACACTGATCCCTCACTCCCTCCGACACTGATCCCTCACTCCCTCCGAGACTGATCCCTCACTCCCTCCGACACTGATCCCTCACCCCCTCCGACAGAGATCACTCACTCCCTCCAACACTGATCCCTCACTCCCTCCGACACTGATCCCTCACTCCCTCCGACACTGATCCCTCTCCCTTTTTGACACTGATCCCTCACTCCCTCCGACACTGATCCCTCACTCCCTCCGACACTGATCCCTCACTCCCTCCGACATTGATCCCTCACCCGCTTCGACACTGAACCCGCACTCCCTCCGAGACTGATCCCTCACTCCCTCCGAGACTGAACCCTCACTCCCTCCGACACTGATCCCTCATCCCCTCTGACAGAGATCCCTCCCTCCCCCCGACACTGATCACTCACTCCTCCAACACTGATCCCTCACTCCCTCCGACACTGATCGCTCTCCCTTTCTGACATTGATCCCTCACTCCCTCCGACATTGATCCCTCACTCCCTCCGACACTGATCCCTCACTCCCTCCGACATTGATCCCTCACCCGCTCCAACACTGATCCCTCACTCCCTCCGACACTGATCGCTCTCCCTTTCTGACATTGATCCCTCACTCCCTCCGACATTGATCCCTCACTCCCTCCGACACTGATTCCTCACTCCCTCCGACACTAATCCCTCACTCCTTCGGACACTAATACCTCACTCCCTCCGACAGAGATCCCTCACTCCCTCCGACAGAGATCCCTCACTCCCTCCGACACAGATCCCTCACTCCCTCCGACACAGATCCCTCACTCCCTCCGACACTGATCCCTCACTCCCTCCTACACAGATCCCTCACTCCCTCCGACACTGATCCCTCACTCCCTCTGAGACAGAGCACTCACTCACTCCGAGACAGACCACTCACTCCCTCGGACACTGATCCCTCTCCCCCTCCGACAAAGATCCCTCACTCCCTCCGAGACTGATCCCTCACTCCCTCGGGCACTAATCCCTCACTCCCTCGGACACTGATCCCTCACTCCCTCCGACACTGATCCCTCACTCCCTCCGAGACTGATCCCTCACTCCCTCCGACACTGATCCCTCACCCCCTCCGACTGAGATCCCTCACTCCCTCCAACACTGATCCCTCACTCCCTCGGACAGAGATCCCTCACTCCCTCGCACAGAGATCCCTCAGTCCCTCCGACCCTGATCCCTCACTCCCTCCGACACAGATCCCTCACTCCCTCCGACAGAGATCCCTCACTCACTCCGACACAGATCCCTCTCTCCCACAGACAGAGATCCCTCACTCCCTCCGACACAGATCCCTCACTCCATCCGACACTGATCCCTCACTCCCTCCGACTCAGATTCCTCACTCCCTCCGACAAAGATCCCTCACTCCCTCCGACACTGATCCCTCACTCCCTCCGACACTGATCCCTCACTCCGTCCGACATTGATCCCTCACCCGCTTCGACACTGAACCCGCACTCCCTCCGAGACTGATCCCTCACTCCCTCCGAGACTGAACCCTCACTCCCTCCGACACTGATCCCTCATCCCCTCTGACAGAGATCCCTCCCTCCCCCCGACACTGATCACTCACTCCTCCAACACTGATCCCTCACTCCCTCCGACACTGATCGCTCTCCCTTTCTGACATTGATCCCTCACTCCCTCCGACATTGATCCCTCACTCCCTCCGACATCTATCCCTCACTCCCTCCGACACTGAGCCCTCACTCCCTCGGACAGAGATCCCTCACTCCCTCCGACAGTGATCCCTCACTCCCTCCGACACTGATCCCTCGCTCCCTCATACACAGATCCCTCAGCCCCTCCGACACTGATCCCTCACTCCCTCCGACAGAGATCCCTCACTTCCTCTGACACTGTTCCCTCACTCCCTCGGACAGAGTTCCCTCACTCCCTCCGACACTGATTCCTCACTCCCTCCGACACTGATCCCTCACTCCCTCCGACACAGATCCCTCTGCTCCACCGACACTGATCCCTCACTCCCTCCGACAGAGATCCCTGACTCCCTCCGACACAGATCCCTCACTCCCTTCGACACTGATCCCTCACAGCCTCGGACACTGATCCCTCACTCCCTCCAAAACTGATCCCTCACTCCCTCTGGCACTGATCCTTCTCCCCCTCCGAGACTGATCCCTCACTCCCTCCGACACTGATCCCTCACTCCCTCGGACACTGATCCCTCACTCCCTCCGACACTGATCCCTCACTCCCTCCGAGACTGATCCCTCACTCCCTCCGACACTGATCCCTCACCCCCTCCGACAGAGATCACTCACTCCCTCCAACACTGATCCCTCACTCCCTCCGACACTGATCCCTCACTCCCTCCGACACTGATCCCTCTCCCTTTTTGACACTGATCCCTCACTCCCTCCGACACTGATCCCTCACTCCCTCCGACACTGATCCCTCACTCCCTCCGACATTGATCCCTCACCCGCTTCGACACTGAACCCGCACTCCCTCCGAGACTGATCCCTCACTCCCTCCGAGACTGAACCCTCACTCCCTCCGACACTGATCCCTCATCCCCTCTGACAGAGATCCCTCCCTCCCCCCGACACTGATCACTCACTCCTCCAACACTGATCCCTCACTCCCTCCGACACTGATCGCTCTCCCTTTCTGACATTGATCCCTCACTCCCTCCGACATTGATCCCTCACTCCCTCCGACACTGATCCCTCACTCCCTCCGACATTGATCCCTCACCCGCTCCAACACTGATCCCTCACTCCCTCCGACACTGATCGCTCTCCCTTTCTGACATTGATCCCTCACTCCCTCCGACATTGATCCCTCACTCCCTCCGACACTGATTCCTCACTCCCTCCGACACTAATCCCTCACTCCTTCGGACACTAATACCTCACTCCCTCCGACAGAGATCCCTCACTCCCTCCGACAGAGATCCCTCACTCCCTCCGACACAGATCCCTCACTCCCTCCGACACAGATCCCTCACTCCCTCCGACACTGATCCCTCACTCCCTCCTACACAGATCCCTCACTCCCTCCGACACTGATCCCTCACTCCCTCTGAGACAGAGCACTCACTCACTCCGAGACAGACCACTCACTCCCTCGGACACTGATCCCTCTCCCCCTCCGACAAAGATCCCTCACTCCCTCCGAGACTGATCCCTCACTCCCTCGGGCACTAATCCCTCACTCCCTCGGACACTGATCCCTCACTCCCTCCGACACTGATCCCTCACTCCCTCCGAGACTGATCCCTCACTCCCTCCGACACTGATCCCTCACCCCCTCCGACTGAGATCCCTCACTCCCTCCAACACTGATCCCTCACTCCCTCGGACAGAGATCCCTCACTCCCTCGGACAGAGATCCCTCAGTCCCTCCGACCCTGATCCCTCACTCCCTCCGACACAGATCCCTCACTCCCTCCGACAGAGATCCCTCACTCACTCCGACACAGATCCCTCTCTCCCACAGACAGAGATCCCTCACTCCCTCCGACACAGATCCCTCACTCCATCCGACACTGATCCCTCACTCCCTCCGACTCAGATTCCTCACTCCCTCCGACAAAGATCCCTCACTCCCTCCGACACTGATCCCTCACTCCCTCCGACACTGATCCCTCACTCCGTCCGACATTGATCCCTCACCCGCTTCGACACTGAACCCGCACTCCCTCCGAGACTGATCCCTCACTCCCTCCGAGACTGAACCCTCACTCCCTCCGACACTGATCCCTCATCCCCTCTGACAGAGATCCCTCCCTCCCCCCGACACTGATCACTCACTCCTCCAACACTGATCCCTCACTCCCTCCGACACTGATCGCTCTCCCTTTCTGACATTGATCCCTCACTCCCTCCGACATTGATCCCTCACTCCCTCCGACACTGATCCCTCACTCCCTCCGACATTGATCCCTCACCCGCTCCGACACTGATCCCTCACTCCCTCCGACACTGATCCCTCTCCCTTTGTGACACTGATCCCTCACTCCCTCCGACATTGATCCCTCACTCCCTCCGACACTGATTCCTCACTCCCTCCGACACTGATCCCTCACTCCTTCGGACACTAATACCTCACTCCCTCCGACAGAGATCCCTCACTCCCTCCGACAGAGATCCCTCACTCCCTCCGACACAGATCCCTCACTCCCTCCGACACAGATCCCTCACTCCCTCCGACACTGATCCCTCACTCCCTCCTACACAGATCCCTCACTCCCTCCGACACTGATCCCTCACTCCCTCTGAGACAGAGCACTCACTCACTCCGAGACAGACCACTCACTCCCTCGGACACTGATCCCTCTCCCCCTCCGACAAAGATCCCTCACTCCCTCCGAGACTGATCCCTCACTCCCTCGGGCACTAATCCCTCACTCCCTCGGACACTGATCCCTCACTCCCTCCGACACTGATCCCTCACTCCCTCCGAGACTGATCCCTCACTCCCTCCGACACTGATCCCTCACCCCCTCCGACTGAGATCCCTCACTCCCTCCAACACTGATCCCTCACTCCCTCGGACAGAGATCCCTCACTCCCTCCGACAGAGATCCCTCAGTCCCTCCGACCCTGATCCCTCACTCCCTCCGACACAGATCCCTCACTCCCTCCGACAGAGATCCCTCACTCCCTCCGACACAGATCCCTCACTCCATCCGACACTGATCCCTCACTCCCTCCGACTCAGATTCCTCACTCCCTCCGACAAAGATCCCTCACTCCCTCCGACACTGATCCCTCACTCCCTCGGACAGAGATCCCTCACTCCCTCGGACAGAGATCCCTCACTCCCTCCGACACAGATCCCTCACTCTCTCCGACACAGATCCCTCACTCCCTCCGACACAGATCCCTCACTCCCTCCGACAGAGATCCCTCTCTCCCTCCGACAGAGATCCCTCTCTCTCTCCGACACATATCCCTCACCCCCTCCGACACTTATCCGTCACTCCCTCGGACTCTGATCACTCTCTCACTGCGACACTGATCCCTCACTCCCTCCGACACTGATCCCTCACACCCTCCGACAGAGATCCCTCACTCCCTCCGACACTGATCCCTCACTTCCTCCGACACTGATCCCTCACTCCCTCCGACGCTGATCCCTCTCCCTTTCTGACACTGATCCCTCACTCCCTCCGACATTGATCCCTCACTCCCTCCGACACTGATCCCTCACTCCCTCCGAGACTGATCCCTCACTCCCTCCGACACTGATCCCTCGCCCCCTCCGACAGAGATCCCTCACTCCCTCCGACACTGATCCCTCACTTCCTCCGACACTGATCCCTCACTCCCTCCAACGCTGATCCCTCTCCCTTTCTGACACTGATCCCTCACTCCCTCCGACACTGATCCCTCACTCCCTCCGACACTGATCCCTCTCCCTTTCTGACACTGATCCCTCACTCCCTCCGACACTGATCCCACACTCCCTCCGACACTGATCCCTCACCCTTTCTGAGACTGATCCCTCACTCCCTCCGACACTGATCCCTCACCCTCTCCGACACCGAACCCTCACTCCCTCCGACACTGATCCCTCACGCCCTCCGACACAGATCCCTCACTCCGTCCGACACTGATCTCTCACTCCCTCCGACACTGATCCCTCACTCCTTCCGACACAGATCCCTCACTCCCTCGGACACTGATCCCTCACTCCCTCCGACACAGATCCCTCACTCCCTCCGACACAGATCCCTCACTCCCTCGGACACTGATCCCTCACGCCCTCCGACACAGATCCCTCACTCCCTCGGACACAGATCCCTCACTCCCTCCGACAGAGATCCCTGACTCCCTCCGACACAGATCCCTCACTCCCTCCGACAGAGATCCCTCACTCCCTCTGACACAGATCCCTCACTCCCTCCGACAGAGATCCCTCACTCCCTTGGACAGAGAATCCTCACTCCCTCGGACAGAGATCCCTCACTCCCTCCGACACAGATCCCTCACACCCTCTGAGACTGAGCACTTACTCCCTCCGAGACAGACCACTCACTCCCTCTGACACTGGTACCTCACTCCCTCCGACACAGATCCCTCACTAACTCCGACAGAGATCCCTCACTCCCTCCGACACAGATCCCTCACTCCCTCGGACACAGATCCCTCACTCCCTACGACAGAGTTCCCTCACTCCCTCCGACAGAGATCCCTCACTCCCTCCAACAGATCCCTCACTCCCTCCAACACAGATCCCTCCCTCCCTCCGACACAGTTCCCTCACTCCCTCTGACACTGATCCCTCACTCCCTCCGACACAGATCCCTCACTCCCTCAGACACAGATCCCTCACTCCCTACGACAGAGTTCCCTCACTCCCTCCGACAGAGATCCCTCACTCCCTCCAACAGATCCCTAACTCCCTCCAACACAGATCCCTCCCTCCCTCCGACACAGTTTCCTCACTCCCTCTGACACTGATCCCTCACTCCCTCGGACAGAGATCCCTCACTCCCTCGGACAGAGATCCCTCACTCCCTCCGACACTGATCCCTCACTCCCTCCGACACAGATCCCTCACTCCCTCGGACAGAGATCCCTCACTCCCTCCGACAGGGATCCCTGACTCCCTCCGACACAGTTCCCTCCCTCCCTCCGACACTGATCCCTCACTCCCTCGGACAGAGATCCCTCACTCCCTCCGACAGAGATCCCTCACTCCCTCCGACAGAGATCCCTCACTCCCTCCGACACTGATCCCTCACTCCCTCCGACACAGATCCCTCACTCCCTCGGACAGAGATCCCTCACTCCCTCCGACAGAGATCCCTCACTCCCTCCGACAGAGGTCCCTGACTCCCTCCGACACAGATCCCTCACTCCCTACGACACTGATCCCTCACTCCCACCGACACAGATCCCTGACTCCCTCCGATAGAGATCCCTCACTCAGTCCGACTCTGATCCTTCACTCCCTCGGACAGAGATCCCTCACTCCCTCCGACACAGATCCCTCACTCCCTCGGACAGAGATCCCTCACTCCCTCCGACAGAGATCCCTCATTCCCTCCGACACAGATCCCTGACTCCCTCCGAGACAGATCCCTCACTCCCTCCGACAGAGATCCCTCACTCCCTCCGACACTGATCCCTCACTCCCTCGGACAGAGATCCCTCACTCCCTCCGACAGAGATCCTTCACTCCCTCCGAAAGAGATCCCTCACTCCCTCCGACACCTATCCCTCTCTCCCTCCGACACTGATCCCTCACTCCCTCCGACAGTGATCCCTCACTCCCTCCGACAGTGATCCCTCACTCCCTCCGACACTGATCCCTCACTCCCTCCGACACTGATCCCTCAGCCCCTCCGACACTGGTCCCTCACTCCCTCCGACACTGATCCCTCACTCCCTCCGACAGAGATCCATCACTTCCTCTGACACTGATCCCTCACTCCCTCGGACAGAGTTCCCTCACTCCCTCCGACAGAGATCCCTCACTCCCTCCGACACTGATCCCTCACTCCCTCCGACACAGATCACACTGCCCCTCCGACACTGATCCCTCACTCCCTCCGACAGTGATCCCTCACTCCCTCGGACAGAGAATCCTCACTACCTCCGACAGAGATCCCTCACTCCCTCCGACACAGATCCCTCACTCCCTCCGACACTGATCCCTCACTCCCTCCGACACAGATCCCTCACGCCCTCCGACACAGATCCCTCACTCCCTCGGACACAGATCCCTCACTCCCTCCGACAGAGATCCCTGACTCCCTCCGACACAGATCCCTCACTCCCTCCGACACTGATCCCTCACTCCCTCCGACACAGATCCCTCACTCCCTCCGACAGAGATCCCTCACTCCCTCGGACAGAGAATCCTCACTCCCTCGGACAGAGATCCCTCACTCCCTCCGACACTGATCCCTCACTCCCTCCGACACAGATCCCTCACTCCCTCCGACACTGATCCCTCACTCCCTCTCAGACTGAGCACTTACTCCCTCCGAGACAGACCACTCACTCCCTCTGACACTGGTACCTCACTCCCTCCGACACAGATCCCTCACTAACTCCGACAGAGATCCCTCACTCCCTCCTACACTGATCCCTCACTCCCTCTGACACAGATCCCTCACTCCCTCGCACACTGATCACACACTCCCTCCGACACTGATTCCTCACTCCCTCCGACACAGATCCCTCACTCCCTTGGACACTGATCCCTCACTCCCTCCGACAGAGATCCCTCACTCCCTCCGAGACTGATCCCTCACTCCCTCGGACACTGATCCCTCACTGCCTCCGAAACTGATCCCTCACTCCCTCCGACAGAGATCCCTCACTCCCTCGGACAGAGATCCCTTACTCCCTCGGACGGAGAATCCTCACTACCTCCGACAGAGATCCCTCACTCCCTCCGACACAGATCCCTCACTCCCTCCGACACTGATCCCTCACTCCCTCCGACACAGATCCCTCACTCCCTCCGACACTGATCCCTCACTCCCTCTGAGACTGAGCACTTACTCCCTCCGAGACAGACCACTCACTCCCTCTGATACTGGTACCTCACTCCCTCCGACACAGATCCCTCACTAAGTCCGACAGAGATCCCTCACTCCCTCCTACACTGATCACTCACTCCCTCTGACACAGATCCCTCACTCCCTCGGACACTGATCACACACTCCCTCCGACACGGATTCCTCACTCCCTCCGACACAGATCCCTTACTCCCTCGGACACTGATCCCTCACTCCCTCCGACAGAGATCCCTCACTCCCTCCGACACAGATCCCTCACTCCCTCCGACACAGATCCCTCACTCCCTCGGACACTGATCCCTCACTCCCTCCGACACAGATCCCTCACTCCCTCGGACACAGATCCCTCACTCCCTCCGACAGAGACCCATCACTTCCTCCGACAGAGATCCCTCACTCCCTCCAACACAAATCCCTCACTTCCTCCAACACAGTTCCCTCACTCCCTCCGACACAGATCCCTCACTCCCTCCGACACTGATCCCTCACTCCCTCGGACAGAGATCCCTCACTCCCTCCGACAGAGATCCCTCATTCCCTCCGACACAGATCCCTGACTCCCTCCGAGACAGATCCCTCACTCACTCCGACAGAGATCCCTCACTCCCTCCGACACTGATCCCTCACTCCCTCGGACAGAGATCCCTCACTCCCTCCGACAGAGATCCCTCACTCCCTCCTAAAGAGATCCCTCACTCCCTCCGACACCTATCCCTCACTCCCTCCGACACTGATCCCTCACTCCCTCGGACAGAGATCCCTCACTCCCTCCGACAGTGATCCCTCACTCCCTCCGACACTAATCCCTCACTCCCTCCGACACTGATCCCTCAGCCCCTCCGACACTGATCCCTCACTCCCTCCGACACTAATCCCTCACTCCCTCGGACAGAGATCCCTCACTTCCTCTGATACTGATCCCTCACTCCCTCCGACACAGATCCCTCACTCCCTCGGACACAGATCCCTCACTCCCTCCGACAGAGATTCCTCACTCCCTCCGACACTGATCCCTCACTCCCTCCGACACAGATCCCTCTGCCCCTCCAACACTGATCCCTCACTCCCTCCGACAGTGATCCCTAACTCCCTCCGACACTGATGCCTCACTCCCTCCGACAGAGATCCCTCAATCCCTCCGACACAGATCCCTCACTCCCTCCGAGACTGATCCCTCACTCCCTCGGACACTGATTCCTCACTCCCTCCGAAACTGATCCCTCACTCCCTCCGACAGAGATCCCTCACTCCCTCGGACAGAGAATCCTCACTACCTCCGACAGAAATCCCTCAATCCCTCCGACACAGATCCCTGACTCCCTCCGACACTGATCCCTCACTCCCTCCGACACTGATCCCTCACTCCCTCCGACACTGATCCCTCACTCCCTCCGACACAGATCCCTCACTCCCTCCGACACTGATCCCTCACTCCCTCTGAGACTGAGCACTTACTCCCTCCGAGACAGACCACTCACTCCCTCTGATACTGGTACCTCACTCCCTCCGACACAGATCCCTCACTAAGTCCGACAGAGATCCCTCACTCCCTCCTACACTGATCCCTCACTCCCTCTGACACAGATCCCTCACTCCCTCGGACACTGATCACACACTCCCTCCGACACTGATTCCTCACTCCCTCCGACACAGATCCCTCACTCCCTCGGACACTGATCCCTCACTCCCTCCGACAGAGATCCCTCACTCCCTCCGACACTGATCCCTCACACCCTCCGACAGAGATCACACATTCCCTCCGACACTGATCCATCACTCCCTCCGACACTGAACCCTCACTCCCTCCGAGACTGTTCCCTCACTCCCTCCGAGACTGAGCCCTCACTCCCTGCGAGACTGACCCCTCACTCCCTCCGACACTGATCCCTCAACCCCTCGGACAGAGATTCCTCACTCCCTCCGACACTGATCCCTCACTCCCTCCGACACTGATGCCGCACTCCCTCTGACACTGATCCCTCACCCTTTCTGACACTGATCCCTCACTCCCTCCGACATTGATCCCTCACTCCCTCCGACACTGATCCCTCAC